>NC_137183.1:39620716-39983216 GCF_951804945.1 Podarcis cretensis | reverse complement strand
CCCTGTCTCTTTAAAAATTTTAAATAATATACAAGCTTTAAGCTGTGTGCAACAAAGCCCAGCATTTAACCTCTTGGTTTCATAGCTCAAAAACAATGGGTATTCAATGCATTGGGTAAACAAGGTATTCAGCTAATGTTTGCTCAGAGTAGGCCTGTTGAAATGAACCACCATGACTAGCTTAGGTGTACGTTAAGTAAAAGTTAGCCTACTATGAAGAATTTGCATGGATTTCAATGTTGCACTATTACAATTGTTCCATCAGTGCCAACATTTATGCTTACCAAAGGGAATGTTCTTCCTTCTCCTCCCTCTGTGTGCTGTTCTGAGGCTTCTCATGACCCCCCACAGCTGATTTGGGGGGCATGGAGGGTGCAAGAGGAGGAGGAGCAGGGGTCAAAGTCTTGTTGCTCTAGTGCAGGCGTTCCCAAACTTTTTTCAAAGAGTACTTAATTCATTCCGGAGGTCCGTTCTTAAACTGAAACTGTTCTTAACCTGAGGTACCACTTTAGCTAGTGGGGCCTCCCTCTGCCGCTGCACCGCCGGAGCACTATTTCTGTTCTCATCCTGAAGCAAAGTTCTTAACCCGAGGTACTATTCTGGGTTAACGGAGTCTGTAACCTGAAGTATCTGTAGCCTGAAGCGTATGTATCCCGAGGTACCACTGTATTGCTTTTATATGCCACCTTTACTCCATTGAGCTCAAGGCTCAGTTGCTCCATGGCTCTCTCCCTCCACATTTAATCCCCACAACAACCCTGTGAGATGGTTTAGGCTGAGAGGCAGTGGCTGGCCCAAAGTCACCCACTGAGCTTCATGGCCAAGTGAGGATTTGATCCCTGGTCTCCCAGGTCCTGGCCCAACAACTGTAACCACTACGTCCCCCTGGTTCCCTCTCCACCACCCTGGCTCACAATTTGTGGTATACACAGAGCCAATGTGCACAGCCCTAGTATATTTCTCCTAGAAAGGCTACTTTGGCCAATAGTGTTAAGGGAAAGTTTTCAGACACATGCGCCAAAACTCTGCTTTCAGACTTTTCCTTATTACTGACACGGTTTAGTCTCTTGGGGGATTTCTCCAGCACTTTATTATTCATGTAGAAAAGTGCTGAAAGTGGTTTTTCTGCATAAATTATTCTCTCTCTTTTTCGATTCATCAAGCATGTTTTTTTACTCCCATGCTTAAATGGTCACTGCTCACTCATGCGCCAATGACAAGAGCAGAGGTAACGTACCTGGACTTGTTCATCACAGCTGGCTAGAAAGAGGACTATCTCAGGGACTCTGTGGAATTAGTTCAGCATTTGGATTGCATAAACAGGTCGACCTTTACTTGCAGCCATTAGAGTAACCCTGACCTTAAATGAGGTGGGGGAGAAGTTTTTCCTCTAGTTTGGACGAGAGTTTGAGGGGCTGCAAATTGGAGTAAAAATCTTCTGCCATTCAGAGGAAGAAGAGTAATCCTTTTGACTCTGCTGATACAGTTTTGTGATGTCACCATCTAAGGAAATATGATGGTTTTTGTGGTACTATAATAGCTTTTGTTTTAATAAATGTTAGAAAATTTTCAAAAATTTAACATATATACTTCAATACAAAATAAATTTGTCTTTTTCCGACTTCCCACCCCATTTTCCATGGTGTTTTAATTTCTCCCCCTCTGCTGCACAATACCTCCTATCTCTTATATCAACACATCCCTCTAATTCCTTCTGTTGCTCAAGTCCTGCTTGCGAGTTCATCATACTATAATATTTACTTAAATCGAAAAGGACTTCCTTTCTTCCACAAAGCAATCATCGTTAGATTCTCTTATTTTGGCTGTTAACTTTGCCAATTCTGCATAGTCCACAACCTCACTTATCCATTCTTCTTTGGATGGAAATACTTCTTCCTTCCATTTTTGTGTGTAGAGAATCCTGGCTGCTGTTGTTATTTACATAAATGACTTAATCATCTTTTTTGGAACTTCTGTCCCTATAATCCCTAAGAGAAAAGTTTCCAGTTGTTTTGTTATAATCACTTTAAACATCTTTTTTATCTTGTCATATGTCATGTCCCCCCAAACCCTCACTTTCTTACAAGTTAGGGTTGCCATACATGCAGAATTTCTTGGACATACCCAGAATACTGTGGTTGAAAGCAGTGTCCAGGCAAAAATTGGCAAGATGTCTGGGAAAATCCAGATATATGGCAAGGCATGTCGGCAGTGCTGTTTTTCATAAATAATAGTTCAAAATAGATCAGAAATGGCAATCAACAACACTGGTGTTCAGATTTTCACCCCGGACACAACCCTATCACAACCCTATTACAAGTCCACCACATATGAAAGAAAGTTCCATCAACCTGCTACATGGTACTATAATATGCTGGCTATACGACCTTTGATTGGCCAGATCACAAAAACAGCACACAGAAATACCTTCATTTTAGAGAACAAACCAAAAGAGCTTTCAAGAGGGTCAAGGAAAAGGAGGAAGACCAGAAACTAACGCAGTACTCTATCAATGGGCATTAGAAGATGCAGATTTAATATAAATTTGCTTTGTGAAGTTGGGGGAGGCAGATGCATATCTGAAAGAAGTACAGCAACGTTGCTGCAGTTCTTTTTCCTCTCGATATTTCTCCTGGAATATGGTCCTGAATTCCAGGCAAGCTACTTGCTTTCTGCCTGTGGAAGTTTGGCTAACGTGTGTATACACAGAGTGAGCAGTGGAAATAATGGAATGGAAGGCAAGACACCCCCCAAGAAATGGTGCTCTTTTCTTGTAAATAAAAAGGAAATATCCAAGCATAGCTCCAGGACAGATAATGCTGTCTGATGTTGTTTTGAAAAATGGGGAAGTCGAAGCAGCGCAGGGCTAATATATTCTGACCGTGTTTCCATCAACGCTGCTAGACTTGTAAAAAGAGACTTACGTTTCCTTGAAAATACTCAGCCAGGGACTGCAAACCTAATAGCAGAGTGGTATTTTCCCCCTTCCCTCCTCCAAATCTCTGTGTCAGACAGCAGTAAAATATTGAACTTTCAGCTTCCAGAAACGCCTGTAGGAGGAGGGAAAATAGATCAAGGGAGTCTTAGCCTTAGGGATATCTCTCCAGGTTTAATGCCGAAAAAGCAGGCTGCAAAGTACAGATTAATGCATCGTTTGTCACATCCAGAGGATGATACATTTAATGATTTCATGTATCTTCAGGTATCTTCAGGTTTACACGTAATGCTCGGCTAGGTGTTTTCCCTTTGATTCACCACCCTGGGCCATGGATCTCTCCCATCCAAGCGAGAAGCAGAAAGGAAACATCCACCACTATCAGAGCATAACAAGAGCTTTGCTGGATCAGGCCAAAGACCCAGCTAGCCCAGCCACCTGATCTCACATTGCTGATCCCAATTATAAGAAAGGAGGTTCCAACTAAACACTAGGGAGAACTTTCTGATGGTGAGAGCTGTCCAATAGTGGAACGGACTCCCTCAGAAGGTGGCAGACTCTCCTTCCTTGAAGGTTCTTAAACAGAGGTTGGATGGCCCTCTGTCCGGGATTCTTGAGCTGTGATCCCTGCGTTGCAAGGAGTTAGACCAGATGGCCCTTGAGATCCCTTCCAACTTGACAATTATATGATTCTACAAGAACTGGATTGGTCTTAGCTGTTATATTGCAAAGGTCAGTTGTGGGCCTCTCCATAAGAATACAGAAAGCCGCCTTGTACCAAGTTAGACCATTGGCCTGCCTAGCTCAGTATTGCCTCCACAAACTTTGAGCAGCTCTCCAGGGTTTCAGACAGGGGACATTCTGATGCTGGGGATTGAACCCAGGAGCTTCTGAATGCAAGGTAGATGCTGTACCACTGAGCTACAGCCCACTCGGAGGAACTGCCCTCATCAAAACAGAGTCTATGCCAAGTTATGGCACACTTAGAATTACTGCACTTCATCCATCTCACTTTTTTGCTTGTCAAGCAATCCTAAAGAATTTGGCAAGCACAGCCAGACTTACTGTCCGTCCCCCCATTTACTATCAATTGTCAGTGATTGTGAAAGGAGCAGAAAGAGAAGTTTGCAAATAGAGTAAAGCTTTGCAAACAGTTATTAAACACTGGTGTTAAGGAGAGGGGCTCTGAGCATGTCTTGATTAACCAATAGTTACTGGAAGCTTCAGTATAGACAAAAAAGGTACATCTTCATCCAGTACCTAGTTAAAGTTTGGCATTTGCTCCTACAAGTATATGAAAACAGACTTTCTCTTGTCTGCGTTGAAGCTTCCAACATTCATCTTCATTTGATATCCCCAAGTTCTAGACATCAACATAATTTCCAATTTGGGCAACTTAATTAAAGATTTCTTCTGGGTGGACTGAAAACCCCCCAGTATGGAATGATTTTTTCCTGTCATGGAAATGAAACAGATCCCCCAAGAAATCCCAGAATCCCATTGGGACTTGGGCACTCTAAGTCTACATGGCAGTAATGTTCCACATAGGATCACTTCTGGGAGAGGCAGTCTTAGTTCCTGGTGGGGGAAGATGATCCATCAAGGACTGGGTTCATGCAGAGTCATTGTGAAGAGGAAATGATTGTTAAACCACTCTGAAAAGTATAGCTCTGGGAAAAGAACAGGGGTCTCCTAACTGCTCTCAACTAACTACTAACTACTGCTCCTTAACTAACTACAGCTCCCAGAATTCTTTGAGGAAAGCAACGGCTCTTTAAAGTGGTATCAAAGTGCTTTAAATGTATGGCATAAGCATAACTTAAGGCTCAACACATTTCAGAGCAAGCAGGGAATTACTTCTGCACCCCCTACTCAGACTCAAATACAACGTTTACTTTACACTACTGATAATAAAGAACCTTACACATCAGAGGAAAGGAAAATGGAATTAGAAATGGATTTGGAGGATCTTCAAAGTTTTAATGGCTCATCCTGAGCAAAGATGTCTCAGGAATGCATTTTAAAGACATGAATATGGATAACCCAAGAGGTTGAGTGACAGGTTTAAACTTAAAGAAGATTTAAAGGTTAAAGATAATCTGTTTGTCAGACTTGTGGCTAGCTGATCTGACAACCACCTTTACTTACATGACAGAAAGATGTTAGCAGAACAGATACAATGGGAGAGACACTCTCCAGAGGGGTGAGTAACCCATCTCTGGTTGAGTTTGAGTTCTATTGGCTAAAGCCACAAATGTCCTTCATTGTGCACAGGTCTAGGTGTATGAGACATTGGTCAATTTATGCAAAGGTTGCCAACATGGTGCCCATCAGGATTTCTAAGCACTGGAGGATAGTCCATTAGGACAAAAAGGCCTTGTGTGTGTGTGTGTGTGTGTGTGTGTGTGTGTGTGTGTAGTGGTATACTTTTTTCTGTCCCACAAATCCTTCCAAAATCCATTTTAACATAGAGACAGTCCTGGATACAACAATCTCCTATTCTCTGGCCACTCATCCCTCTGCTTGTGTAGTTTTCCTTTCCCTCCTGTTATTATCTCAATCCGGCTAAGGCATTTAGCGTTAACTGATCTATCATTTGGGTAGACCCAGGAGCTGTTCTGAGTATGCACAGAGCTGTTTTCTTCAAAGCCACACCTCCAAACAAATCTGAGTATGGTTTTTTTGTGGGCAGGAGAAATGAGTGGTTGTTATTTTGAGAAGCTTGGTGCTTTTTTTATTAGTATTTGTTAACGGAGACATTACCAGAACATGGAATAAAGTGGTCATTTCTGCCCAAAAGGGGCTGTAATTCGCCAGCCAGCTAGAGCTGGAAAAATGAACTCCTAGTCACTGGGTGTCATCCACATTGTAGTTGTTGTTGTTGTTGCTATTTTATTTATACTCTGCTCATCTGACTGGGTTGCCCCAGCCACTCTGGGCGGCTGCCAATACATATAAAACATAATCAAACATAAAACATAAAAAACTTCCTTATACAGGGCTGCCTTCATATGTCTTCTAAAAGTTGTGTAGTTCTTTGCTTACTTGACATTTGCTGCGAGGGCATTTCACAGGGTGGACACCACTGCCAAGAAGACCCTCTACCTGGTTCCCTGTAATTTCACTTTTTGCAATGAGAGAACCACTAGAAAAAGCCTTGGACTGAATGATGGGGGTGGAAACGCTCCTTCAGGTACAGGCCCGAGGCCATTTAGGGCTTTCAGACTCCAGGGACAGTGTTGAGTCCAGGAGCACCAAAAAAGTCATGGTCCTGCTCAGGACAGACCATCTCCCCACCTCCTGGCCTTGAGAAAGTCAGGACACATAACACCTCTGTCTTTTCAGGATTTAGTTTCAGTTTTCATACTGATTTTGAAAATAAAGCAGCAGAATATTGTGGAAGGAACAGACATATGAATGAATACATGCAAAATTGACCCAAGATGGGAACAGATTGAGTCATCCATTCCTACGTGTAAATGTTTCTTGCACGGTTTTGGGGGTTTTTTAAGGCAAAGTATTCTATCAGTTCTTCTTTGGTAGTCAAATCTGCAAACTACTCTTAGGGAGGAAGGAAAAGCTACAGTGAGTATTAAAAGTAATATATTCAGTACAGAGAGTACTCTGTGTCAAGAAAAAAAAGCTCTTAGTTTGACAGCAAGGAAGCTTATGCTTTATGTTCAGAATAAAGTGTACAACTTCTGTGTATTGCTCTCTTACATTCTAGAAAAAAACATATTCCGTGGCTGATTTTATCGCACAGCTAATATTAGGGAGGGTTTTTGTGTGGAGAACATCGCCTGACTTTTTTTGCTTCAGAGCAGCGTTGACTGAAATGTCGTGTGAAATGAGCTCTGGGACCCAACAGATCCAAGCAACATAGTACAAGAGCCCTCATTTGCAGAAATTTGGAAATTTATTTCAGCCCTCAAGAACATTCAGTCCAAGAACATCCCAGCATCTTTCTCTTGGAAGGTTCCAGTGATATTAAGGGGCAAAATGGTTTTGCGAAGTATCCAGAGGGAGGGAGAAACAAAAGGAGTTGAGGGGTTGGGTCCGGACTTGCCATGGGACACAAACATGGCCCTCTAGCTGCTATGGTGGCTCATTTACCAGAAGTAATTTATTTAACATTAACTCTGGAAGTGTATAAAGTGGTACCTCTGGTTGCGAATGGGATCCATTCTGGAGGCCCGTTCACAACATGAAAAGAGTGCAACCTGAAGCGCTGTATCTGTGTAGGTGCGCGGCACGATTTGGCGCTTGTGCGCATGCGCGAAGAGCGATTTAGCATTTCTGTGCATGCGCGAGCAATGAAACCCGGAAGTAACCCTTTCCGGTACTTCCAGATCGCCGCGGGACGTAACCTGAAAGAATGTAACATGAAGCAAATGTAACATGAGGTATGACTGTACTTGATTCTCACCAAGCTAAGCCTCCTAGGGGGCTTTTGCCATTGCCATCTGACCCAAACCTATTGTAATGGTTCTAGGGGTTGCTCGTGCGTAAACTGGCGCCACACCTGGCTGGGTTGCCTGAGTGAACCTTTTCTGTCCGGACAGCCACTAGCCCGTGGCTGTCTCAATCGCTGGCAGAATCCGTCAGTGGGCGTTTCTTGAACTTCTTCCAGCAAAGAAGCTCTTTGACGCCTAGTCTCCGCCTACTCTCCCTGTGCAGAAGCCTTCTGCGCAAGGAGGGTGTGGGCAGCGGAGGACACGTGCTCTCCCCGCTGGTCCCCGGCGAGGAGTCATGGGACCGCCTCGCCAATTCCCCCATCTGCCCCCCTTATCCACTGGTGCGGCGCTGATTTCCTTCCCCAGAAGATGGGCTGCTTCTCCTCATCCCGGGATGCTCTCCAGAATCCCTCTGGAGCCCCAATGGCAGTTCCCTGACACCTATGTTTACTGTGAACTGGAACGCCTGCGACCTTGTTCCCATTCCCACAGGAAGACAAAACCCACTATTTTTCACCATTTAGGCTTTTCAGCTGTCGCCACTTTTAAGGAGAAGAAAAGCTCGCACACAATGGGCATGATGATTTCCATGGACCTTTTTTGTCGCCTGCAGAATAGAAACCTGAAACCACATATTTAGCACTTAGTGAAATTTCCACACTGATGTGACAAAACTGTCCTTGTGCTGCCGACGAGATCCATTAAGACGACGTCGGCTGTCACTGAGACAACAGGCTTTTCAGTCAGAAGGAGAGAGTTCCACTTCAGCAGAAACAAAAAAAGAACATTTAGTAAGGGAAACAAGTCCTGTGGTGTTATATGGAGAACTGAATGCTGATAGAAATATAAAATAGTACTTACTAAAGTATATAAATGTATAAATGCACTATACATTTAAAGCAGCAGCATACCACTTTAAACTGTCAGGGCTTCTCCCAAGGAATCCTGGGAAACATAGTTTGTTATGGGTTCTGAGAGTTATGAGGAGACCCTTATTCCCCTCACAGAGCTACAGTGTCTAGAGTGGTTTAACAGTGAATCTCTCTTTCCAAGCAACTCTGAGAAGTCCGATACCTTTTCTGGTGGGTGGCGTTGCGGCCAGGCATCAGGCCCCCTACAGTGGTTCAGTGGGCCACGTCACTGGTGTTGTGTGGGAGCCCGCGCTGTCCAATCAGTGCTGGCAGGAGGCATGGCTGCAGGAATTTTAATCTGTGGCATGGCTGGGGAGCCCTCCTCTTGAGCCCTGTGTACAGGTGTGTGGGTGTGTGCGTCCATACATATGTGTTTCCCAGACCAGGATACCAGGTGGCTTCCACAAATTAAAACAACACAGATAAAAGACAAAAAGCTAAAAACATATAAAAGATAATAGGTTTTTAAAAGTAAATTACTTTATTTAAATAGCAATTAAACTCTAATACAATATAAAAAAATCTATTAACATGCAGATAATAAAAACAGCACAGCGCTAGTAAAACCCTTTCCTTAAAAAAAAGAAAAAGAAAAGTCAGTTCCTCGGGGTTCCTAATGACTGAATGATTGACAAGGCTGGGATAGAACAGGCATATCAGTCCATACTAGAGGGGAGAGGGAGACATGGTGATGTGATACCTCTCAAGGAATTCAGATGACTGCAGCAAACAAGGAGATAATCGCCAGGATCAACGTAGGATCAAGCTAATTTGGTTACACTAATACACTGAAGCATCAAACGCCTTTGAAAGATTTTAGGATCTCCCTGGATTCATTATCCTTAAGCCTTTCCTTAAGCCACCAATCTAGACACACCCCATCTTCACCATTTTAATGGTGAGAGGTAAAGTGCATACTTCATTTCTGAAATGCTGAGAAATAATTGCATACTGGTCCCAAGGATGCTACAGGCGTCATAGGAGAGGTACCAGTTAGCTTGTGATGTCTTGGGTTTATTGTTGGGTTCCACCAAATATGTTCTATTTTACTTCCTTTTCTTTTATTGCTAAAATAGTGAATTAGGAGGGAGAGTGATATAAATATTTCATGGAAGAAGAAAAAAAATTCCACTCTCTCATTGAGTGACACCATCCCCATTAAAGTTTCTTTCACCTTTCTGGATTAGTTAGCTATGCAATTCCAACCAATCAGGAATCATGTAATACCTAGGATGCTGTCACAACACTGTGCAACCAATCAGATTTGGCAACGGGATGACACCACTGTTGCAAAGTCAAATGAAAATGAAGATACCACTTCTGGATTAGTTATGTGAGTCATCCCAGTCAATCAAGGATTGAATTGTGAATGGGACAGTATATCACAACTTTGTGTGTCATTCAGGTTTCACAGTTACTGATGGTAAATTAATACTACTATCATTTACTACATTTGTATATTGCCCTTCACCCGTAGACCTCAAAGTGGTTTACAACAATGAGAGAGATGGTCTGAATCCAAATTACACAATCTGCTTTCCCAGTGGATGAGAGATCGTGTGGTGAACAGAACACCACCACTATGGGATGAGATCACTTGAGGGCAAATGAACTCATTTGAGAAAGAATGAATGAGAGTGGACAATGTAAACTGGGAAACATCTTCACAAGGAGTGTCAGAATGGGGGGGGGCGGTCCTTTACATTTTGACACTATAGAAAATGCTCTGAGAAAATGGTAAGTCATTTTGACTCAACCATAGTTTATTGCATCCAAGCTCAGCTACCTGGTGTGGACTGTTTTGATGATTCGTCACATCACTAATGAGAGCAAAGTCTAGGTGCATCTTCACAATGCTTATTTTCATGGCACTGTTTTTTGGGGGGGAGGGTGGAAAGTAAAAGCCTTTTCACTCTTTCACAACTATTCACCACCACCACCCACAAAAAACCCTCCCCATTGGTGCTGGGGCAGGGAGCTTTTCACACTGACCAATCAATCCAGAGCCAGTTTGAAGTCTTCATCGTGATATTGGTTTCATAATTTTTGACCTGGCAACATATCGCAAATCATGCTCTGTGTGTGTGTGTGCTATGCAAAAATCTCAATGTGCCATGCTTCTCTCGATTCCTGTAGGCCCTGTTAACTCCGCTAGCTCAGGTCTCTCTTGCCTCCTGCAGGGAGCAGTGAATCATAAGAGCAGGATCCATCGGTATCTCACAGTGTTTAGCCCAGCCCTACTGACAACCATTTACTCTTACTTCTGCACCAGCAATCAGAGAGCATCCTCAAGCGCAACAGAATAGCCTGGAGTAAGTGTGATGGGCAGGCCACATAGCATACATCGCTTGGCTACCCAAATCCACAGCATCATTTCTCACCTCGCAGCATTCAATGCCATGAGTTTCTCCCTTACTCTATCAAATGATAGGCGCTCTACCTCCATTCTAGTAAACTAAAGGTAAAGGGACCCCTGACCTTTAGGTCCAGTCGTGGACGACTCTGGGGTTGTGTGCTCATCTCACTTTATTGGCCGAGGGAGCCAGCGTACAGCTTCCGGGTCATGTGGCCAGCATGACTAAGCCGCTTCTGGCGAACCAGAGCAGTGCATGGAAACGCCGTTTACCTTCCCGCCAGAGCGGTACCTATTTATCTACTTGCACTTTGACGTGCTTTCGAACGGCTAGGTTGGCAGGAGCAGGGACTGAGCAATGGGAGCTCACCCCGTTGCAGGGATTCAAACCGCCAACCTTCTGATCAGCAAGTCCTAGGCTCTGTGGTTTAACCCACAGCGCCACCCGCATCCCGGATCCACCTCCATTTTAATGATGCCCAAATGAGGGGGGTGGGAGTTTCTGGAACTCACTCCCTTCTTGATACATGCACCCCTCTTCTTTTCCCTTTATTTCAAAAAGGGGGAGACTTACAGGTCCAAATAAACTGCTATAGTCTGTCTTTGTTGCTGTTTCCACCAGCTCCAATGTTGCTCCCAAGCACATTGTAGAAGCACGCTGCCCTGGTGCCCGGGGATATACACATAGTATTACTGTAAGTGTGCCAGCATAAGCCTTGACAATTCTCTTTCAATCAGTGAATGTTCAGCCATTGTCAGTTTAGTTCTCTCCCCCCCATCCCCACCCTGGTGACAAGGACAGTTCGGAAAGCATAAAATATGTGCCATGTAGGGATATTGGCAGCTTTGATGGGTTTTGACAGTGTGCTTTTTTGCTATTTGTGTTTGAGATAGATGCCTTTAAAAAAGGACAAAAAAACCCAAAACCTTTTTTTAAGAAAAGAGGTGGAAAATTGGATTGGCAAGGCTAGCTTTGAACACCATTGTCTTTTGAGGTTGACACGTCACAGCTGCACACGGCATTACCAGTTGAAAATGGGGTTTGGAGGCATGCAGTGACGGTTGCCTTTCAGCGGTACATTCATCCCCAGGTAAACTCAGGCATCCACTGTATTGAGGCAGCTTTGAAATCAATTCATGTGCAGCAAAGAAAAAATGAAATTGGGGAAAGAAGAGCTCAAGCTGAGATGTTTATAATGCCTGGAGTAGTGGAGAGAGAGAGAGAGAGAGAGAGAGAGAGAGAGAGAGAGAGAGAGAGGAGTCACTTAAAGTTCTGACCCAGCCATCATGGGATGAGGTTGTTGTTGTTGTTGTTGTTTAGTCGTTTAATCGTGTCCGACTCTTCGCGACCCCATGGACCAGAGCATGCCAGGCACTCTTGTCTTCCACTGCCTCCCGCAGTTTTGTCAAACTCATGCTGGTAGCTTCAAGAACACTGTCCAACCATCTCATCCTCTGTCGTCCCCTTCTCCTTCTGCCCTCCATCTTTCCCAACATCAGGGTCTTTTCCAGGGAGTCTTCTCTTCTCATGAGGTGGCCAAAGTATTGGAGCCTCAGCTTCAGGATCTTGGGATGAAGTAGGAACCACCTTATATTACACCAGAGAATTTGGTTGAGAATTCTCACAGGAGATGGCTGTTCAGATCTGTCAAACCAAGTCTTTTTCACGGACTGAACCTGGGACCATAAGCATGGAAAGCATGTGCTCTCCAACTCAGCTAGGGACCCTCCCCAGATCCACCAACTGCAGGGATTCAGTGACATCCATGTGGGCAATGCTATAGGTACAGTTTCTCATAACGCTCTAGAGGTCTGGGGTGGGAGAGGCAAATTTCTCATTTTCCCATCCTTAAACCCACACCTTGCTAAGGGAGCAAGGTGTTCTTTGGGAATCTGGCTGGCAAACAAGCAGGCACTTTAACAGGCTTTATGTGTTTGATAAGTATGTAGCAGAAAACAAAGGAAAGCAGATCTTTTACAGCCTTTGGAGTTGCTGGGAAATCTTCTCCTTAGCAACGTTACCAAAGTCCTGATAGTCAAGTTATCTCCTCTCACTCTTCCTGTCTCTTAAGGTCTGTGTTGGGACCTCCACTAAGCAAGGGCTCTACTTGGCTTTATATATTGTTTCTAATGTCTTAGAATGAAATCAGCACACTTTCCACTGTCCTGACTGCAAAGCCAATGGGTGACTTCAAAGGACTGGCTAATAGTTGAGGGAGATAGGTCATTGGTCCTGTGCTAATCTCTTGCACCCAAAAAACCTAACTGCTGTCCAGTGTCACATTTGATTGCCTTAAGGGAAGCTCACTGCCCCTATTACTGTACTCATGCTGTGGTCTTTACAGAAATGCACAGCTCTTATTCATGATATAATACATTTCTATAGCCAGTTAATTAGACAAGGAGTCTAATTAAGTCGTTTCAGGCCTCTAAATAAACTCTACAAAAGGCACCAAAAAGATGACCTGTTGGAGGTCATGATAGTAATATTCTTCCACGTGTTTCCCATACTGTTCAGTGTTCCACATTTCTGCATTAGTTTATGATTTTCCCCCCTTTTAGATGTCCTCATGCAAATTCATCCACGTTTTAGTGTCAATTTCTCCTAATAGGCAAAGTTTTGTATGCCATTTCCCCTGATGTATACACATTTTTGTGAAACAATTTCTCCTGTCTCATTGGAAAACCATAGAAATATATATGGACAAATGTAATGCTGTTTTGTATGTTATTTTCACTAATATCTGCATGTTTATGTGCACAGTACCCTAGCACTTTCCTTGGCAGTGCATGGCAAAAGTCAGAGAAGGCTGGCTGTGTTTCAGTTGCATATTCTCTGGCAGGTTCATCTTTCAATTCAAACTGAGTTGAATTTCTCTCCCATCCGTAAGTCCAGCTCAGATGGTTTCAGAGAGGGGAAATCCTGTAGCAGGCAAGGATGTAGTCCTCCACTTCATTCATAATGTAATGCATTACTTTGGGCAGATACCCAAATTATGCAATCCCCCCTTTCAGAGGAGGTATAAAAACATGTTTTGAAGTCATCCACCTGCATGCATTGAACACTGCAAAAGTCTCGATTCAATCATGCGTATAATCATATCAAGGCTTCCTTCTGGGGGAAAAAGTGTTTTATCAATGTGTACTTGCCCATTGGCATCACAGAGTGAAGATGCAAATAAACCAGAAAGTGCAGGTCCATATTTCAGAATAAATTCTATACGTTCTCTCCAGTATACCCAGAGAACTGTGAAGGAGTGAGGTGGAGGGGAGGGAATCTATTCATTCCTAGTAGAAGAGAAGAGTGCTCTGTCTCAGCATGCTTGGCTTGGACATGCTGAGAGACCACACCTTCAGATAGAGTATTTTCTTTCCTGGAAACTGGCTCTGAAGCCTCATGTTAGAGAGTTGGATGAAGGCTGGAGAGACCCAGGTTCAAATTCCCACTCAGGCACGAAGCTCATTAGGTGACGTTGAGCCAATTGGCCAAAACTACCTGACAGGAGTTTAGCAAAGAGAAAGTTCTGGGAGAAGAACCAGGTATGTTGTATTATGCGACTTGGAAGAAAGGTGGGAGATTGAGTAAGGAAACAAGAGAAGCTAATTGCAGACAGGGTGTGGGGCCACTGAAGTTGGGGGGATGGTGGGGGGGTGAAACACACCTTCCCTCTGCGCTATTGTTTCCATCAAACTCAGAGCACTCCCATATGCATGCACACAGCTTCTTTAAAGAGTAAAATGAAATGCCAGGAGGCCCCAACACATATCTAAGTATTTGTGAAAAATATGAAAATTGCAGGGACGTGGGAGGAGCTGTGGTTAAACCACAGAGCCTAGGGCTTGCCGATCAGAAGGTTGGCGGTTTGAATCCCCGCAACGGGGTGAGCTCCCGTTGCTCAGTCCCTGCTCCTGCCAACCTAGCAGTTCGAAAGCACGTAAAGTGCAAGTAGATAAATAGGTACCACTCCAGTGGGAAGGTAAACAGCGTTTTCGTGCGCTGCTCTGGTTTGCCAGAAGCGGCTTAGTCATGCTGGCCACATGACCCAGAAGCTGTACGCTGGCTCCCTCGGCCAATAAAGCAAGATGAGCGCCGCAACCCCAGAGTTGGCCACGACTGGACCTAATGGTCAGGGGTCCCTTTACCTTTTATGAAAATTGCAAAGAAGCCAAGATGAAGCAGCAGTCCTTTGAAAAATTGTAGCAGAGCGATCATAGCACAAAACATCAGTGGGAACGTCTTAAGCACAATGATGCCACTCCCAGTCTAATCTCAGTCCAAAATCCACTCCATTTCAACCCCCCACAAAAGGCCAAAAGTATGGTGCAGGAGATCAGTAATTGGCATTGTGTCTACCTTAGAACCAAGTACTGACCCAGATAAACCAGCACAATAGGAAAAACCAGCAGAGAGGATCCCACCAAATCCAATCTGGAGAGTTGGGAGAACCCCTAGAACAGCATATGGGGTAGAGGTGGGGTGGATTGTTCTGTCTGGGAAGCAGAAATGCTGACAGAACATTCAGAAAAGTGTGACATTGAATTCCTCCCTGCGTCTTTATGGAGCATTTTCCATCCCCAGCCCCTATTTTTCCACCCGAGCTAAGTGATTCTCCCAATTCGCCAGTTTCCTGCTACTGGTTCCGTACCACTCCAGGAAAACCTCTTTTGATTTAATTAGCTGCAACGTTAATGGGGGTGGAAAACAAAGTACTCTAATGACGCTTGCAGTGCTAAATCATTTATGGGAGATATGGTAATAAAACTCTTTCAAAACATGGCACAAAAGACAGAATACCTTTCCCCCGCTTTTAATCAGAAAAGAAATCCCTACGTTTCTCCTATCAGAAGGCAATTTCCACCCCCTGAGGAGCTGCTTGACCAAGGTCCTGATTTTGTCTCTTGCCAAAAAAAAAAAGAAAAGCTGTTTTTTCAGTTAACATGCTGGACATTTTTTGCATTTTTTGCCCTATGTACTTCTAGAACTGAGTCCAAACAGGCTCTTGAAGGTACTACAGAATCTAAAAACGTAAATGTAAGCATGACATTAAAAAATGATTAATTAAAATGCAAAAATCCATAAAATACTAATACAGTGGACACTTGGGTTGTGAACATGATTTGTGTGGGAGGCACACTTGCAACCCACAGCTGCACGTCTGCGCAAGCACGGGTCACGATTCGGTGCTTCTGCACATGCACAAAGTGCGATGTGTGCATGCGCAAGCACCAAAACCCGGAAATAACCTGTTCTGGTACTTCCGGGTTCAGCACTGTGTGCAACCCGAAAGCACACAACCTGAGGTGTCTGTAACCCGAGGTAATGCAAATCCATAAAATACTAGTAAAGCAGTTTCACTGTCCCAGTGGTGAACAGGAAGACTAATGGGTGAGGATTGTAGTTCAGTGGCAGAGCCTATAATCTGCATACAGAAAGTCACAGGTTCAGTGCCCATGACCCCTCAGCACCCCTCGCAGTCATAGCAGTGGCCTTGCAAACAGGCCCCACCCATTGTGGCTTCCCACTCACCACTTCTTTATGGGATACCAATCAACTGAGTAGTGGGGAAACAGTGAAAATCTTTCTCAGGGGCATTCAAGCGACCCGGATCTTGTTTTCAGAGAAACAGGAAGTGGTGCCATATTGAGTGGGAGGGGAAATGGGTCTGAACTCAGAGGGATGCAGGGGTCTGAACTTCCAGTAACATGTTGGAATGGTGTACTGAAGGAAAGGCTCTCTGGGAATTTGGGGTTCTGCATGAAAAAGTGAGAAGCTGTGATGGCTTCAGGGTTTTTGTGTCAAACCCAGTATTTTCACGGCAGTTGGCTCACCTTTGAAATTTGCACTTCTCCAAATTATGCAGTTGCCGTTTTCCAACCAAGAAATGTGTACTCTAATGGGGAAAGTGTGCTTAAAAATTCAGAAACTCATGAAAATGACATCGTGAGATTTATTTACTTATACCAATATATATTCTTTGCTATCTTTTTTTTAAAAAAAAAAATTCAGAATGGCTACAACTAATATATTATATTGGGGGGAGGATGTGTGTATGGGGTTACAGCCCTTGAATGCAGAAATGCTCCTCAGCCTTCCCTTGAAAGGAGCTCATCTCCTTTTTATTGGCTAAAGTTATATATATTGGGGTCAGTTCCACACACACCCCATGTCTGTATTGCTTGGCCAAACTTAAAAGCTTTAGCAGATGGTAATTCCTCACTGATAGGTTCCAGATCTCCAAAAGGAGGCAGCAATGAAGGCTGACAAGAGCCCTATAAGATGCGATCTCAGATCCTGTTTGGAAATTGGAACAGGCCATTATCTACATTCCATGTTTTAATTAAAAAGAGAAGACATCCCTTTAACTACACCTGCATGTTATATAAAGCACTCAGGCGCCAATTAAGAAGGAGACAGATGGAGACAGGTAAGGCATGTAGAGCGTAATTTTACAACATGGGCTCCTTCAAAAGCAATTTAAATTCACCTGGAGGAGGAAAAGCATCTCTTTAAGGAAGGGAACATATTATGGCACCAAAAAGAAACTCTGAGCACGCAGCTGTTAAACACCTAATGTCCTTGATGCAAGCCTAGCAACTCACATGGCAATAATTGCCCATGAAATTCACCATGGGCAAAGTCCCAACTGGAGAATTTTGGAGCACTTAAGTACTCCTGGAGTCTTACTTATCTGCAGATGGACAGTATTTTAAGAGCTGATTCCTCATGCTACATTTTAAACTCATGTCTGCAAGCCCACAAGTCATTATATGACTTGAATTACAAGCAGTTTCCAGAAATGATACCTTAGTGTAGCAGGAAGTGCCGTTGTTAGCCATTCATTCTCAGAATCTGAACCATATCCTATCCATCACAAATATATATATATTTAAATATTTTATTGGGACGCAGGTGGCGCTGTGGGTTAAAGCCTCAGCGCCTAGGGCTTGCCGATCGAAAGGTCGGCGGTTCGAATCCCTGCGGCGGGGTGCGCTCCCGCTGCTCGGTCCCAGCGCCTGCCAACCTAGCAGTTCGAAAGCACCTCCGGGTGCAAGTAGATAAATAGGGACCGCTTACCAGCGGGAAGGTAAACGGCGTTTCCGTGTGCGGCTCTGGCTCGCCAGAGCTGCGATGTCACTCTGGCCACGTGACCCGGAAGTGTCTCCGGACAGCGCTGGCCCCTGGCCTCTTAAGTGAGATGGGCGCACAACCCCAGAGTCTGTCAAGACTGGCCCGTACGGGCAGGGGTACCTTTACCTTTACCTAAATATTTTATTAGTTGAATATAAGAACAACATACAAGCAAATACAAGCAATCAAATACAGTTGTCCCCTACCCCCCAAAAAAAAAACCAGCCCCAACTACATCCAGGTAATTACATTAGTAATATAATCAAATAAAAAATTATTTCTACAGTTGCTGGTTTAAAAAATAACATTCCACATGCTCCTGTGTGTCTTAGGTGGTTTAAATGCATGTTCTTTCTTTGATGCATATGTAATAAAGGAGGACCACATTGTGTAAAAGTTATGTCATTTCTCATGTTGTTTTCTTTCACGTACCCTTTCTGTTAACTTTTCCATCAAAATTAATTCCCAGACATAAGCATAAAGGTAAGGGACCCCTGACCTTTAGGTCCAGTCGTGGCCAACTCTGGGGATGCGGTGCTCATCTCGCTTTACTGGCCAAGGGAGCCGGCATACAGCTTCTGGGTCATGTGGCCAGCATGACTAAGCCACTTCTGGTGAACCAGAGCAGCACACGGAAACGCCATTTACCTTCCCGCCAGAGCGGTACCTATTTAGCTACTTGCACTTTAACGTGCTTTCGAACTGCTAGGTTGGCAGGAGCAGGGACTGAGCAACGGGAGCTCACCCCGTCATGGGGATTTGAACCGCCGACCTTCTGATCGGCAAGTCCTAGGTTCTGTGGTTTAACCCACAGCGCCACCCGCCTCCCAGACATAAGCATACTAAACTTCATATATTGCGAAAACAGAATGCTGGTCTAGATGGGCCTTTGGCCTGATCCAGCAGGGCTCTGCATATGTTCAGCATGGCCAATGTTCAGGGGAGATGGGAATTGCAGTCCAAGAACATCTGGCAGGCCACAGGTTCTCTATCTATAATATACTGGATCCAGGGCTGGAGGTTCTGTATAACCAGCATGACAATCAGTCAGAGAGGTAGAGGAGGAATTCAGATCATTTTTGCACTTTAATACAAATCAACCCAATCTGCACATCCAGAAACAATATGAAAGCCAATCCTTTGAATTAGCCCTACTCTAAATTTGCAATGCAATAAATGATGTGCATAAAAATTCATGTGAGTGAAAATTTCAAATGAAAACACAGTATATTGGGGGAAGCTGCTTGCAAAAAAAAGTCTTTAAGTATAGGGAAAACGACACATAAAAAATGTGTGTATTTGGCAAAAGGCTGCATTTTAAAATGCTGATACATTTTAAATTTTATTTTAAAAACCACAAACTGAAGGAGGAACGGAGTGAACTGGCCTTCAGGTCAGAAGAATGAAAGAAAGATTGAAAGTGAAATTGACAGATTTGTGCGTCCCTAGTAGTCAACGATTCCATTCTTCTTTCAGCAGAATGGCTCCCTTTCAAAAGTGGGAAATGAAACACAATGCGCAGATCTTTGAAAAGGGCCCATTCATAAGAGCCAAGGACTTTGGCTTTCTGAATAGCAAACTAGGTGAAAGAGCCCAGTCTGTTGTAGCTGCTGTTTTTGAATGGGGAACAATGTGTGATCTGGCATGTGTTTGCAACAAGAACGTAGAACAATTTGGAAACTGCAAACATCTTTTCATTGCAATCATTGTATAATCTGTCTTTGCAGCTTAGTATCCCAAACATGAGAAATATCCCAAACTGGAACCAGAGTGGGTTTATTTGATTAATTGACTGAACACGCATATCTTTCCAAATGAAGATACATTAATTCTCAAGGGGAAAAGACCTTCGGTTGGCATGGGGGATGCTGTGGTCCTCCAGTTGTTGTTGCAATCCAGGTTCCGTTAGTCCCAACCAGTCTGCTCCATCTTCAGAGGTGATGGGAATAAGAACCCAACTAAATCTGAAGGGTCACATATTTCCCACCCTACCCATATTTTAGATGATTCCCACACATATTGCAGCAGGCGGCCTCTTAGAGTAATGCCGATTTCTTGAGTCCAACTCAGATTCCAAATGCTGCTGATTCACAGGAGGCAAGATTTTCTCCTGGTCTTGCTGTTGTGCTCTTGTCAAGCTTTCCACGAGCATCTGACCAGTCACTGTAAGAACTGGAGGCTAGACCAGAAAGGCCACTGGTTTGATCCAGCAGCCTTGTCTTATGTACATAGAACCCATCTCTCTATGACTAAGGGTGGGGGAGCCTCTTCAAAGATGATACCTACAATCCAGAGTTTGTGTAAATACTTGCTTATTTATTTATTTGCTGTTATTAGCTATTTACTGGCTTCATAAAACATGATCTCTAGGTGCCATGCAAAACAAAACCTTCACAATGGTGCAATTTTTAAACTCCAAAATGAATTTTTAAAAATTCTTTTTTAAAAAAATCTGGGTGAACCTCAGGACATTTGACAACATGCATACATGGAGAAAAGCTGTAATGGTTCCTAAGGGGGTTGCTCGTGCGTAAGCAGGTGCCTATCTTCCCTGGCTGGGCTGCCAAAGTGAACCTCCTCTGTCCAGACAGCCACTCGCCCGTGGCTGACTCAATCGCTGGCAGAATCCGTGAGTGGGCGTTTCTTAAACTTCTTCCAGCAAAGAAGTTCTTTGACACCTAGTCTCTGCCTACCCTCTCTGCACGGAAGCCTCCTGCGCAGGGAGGGCGTGGGCAACGGAGGACCTCTAGTCTCTCCGCTGGTCCCAGGCAAGGAGTCATGGGATCGCCTTGCCACTTCCCCCACCAGCCCCCCTTCTCCACTGGTGCTATGCTGATTCTCTTCCCCAGAAGATGGGCTGCTCCTCCCGATCCCTGGACGCTCTCTGGAATCCGTCTGGCTTTTGCTCCCCCCCCTCCAGTACTGCTGGCAGTTCCCTGACAAAAGCTTACCTTAATATTGTAGTTATAATCTGCCTCTCCAGTTGATCCTTCCCAAGAGGGGAATTGTAAAATATAAAAAACAATAAAAGCCACCTTATTATACTGTTTTTTATTATTAATTGAGAAGCAAGATTAAAAATAACCTTTTTGGAAGAGTCTAATTTTTCATATTTACTTCTCTTTCCTATTTTGGCAGCTGAATTGAAAAATCTGTACCTAATTGGATTTATGATGCACAAATATCTGTAGGTGATACCCAAAATACTAATGCATGAAGTGGGTTTGTGAAGAGATCTAGGGGGACCAAGCAACTTTTATGAAGCATAGCATATATATTTTTACTTCTTATAGAAACAATATTGAAATGTAATACCTGCCATCAAAGGCTGTAATACACATCAGAACCTGTAGAAAATTGAAATTAAGGGTGGTCTTCATCTAAGTTCCACTCAGATTCATTGAATTTAATGAACTTATCATGTCCAATAGCTTCAAAAGGTCTACTCTGAGTAGGGCTGGCATTGGATACATCCCACTGCTTTTTTATAGTAGATCATGTGGTTATTTGTTGTTTTCCTTCTGTCAGGTATCAGCTATGATATATAATATTTCACTTTTGTGTCTTCTCCTTGTTTACAAATAGCCATCCAAATCACCCATGACATATGTGAAATCATAAATAATCATAATAAAGGTAAAGGTAAAGGTACCCCTGCCCGTACGGGCCAGTCTTGACAGACTCTGGGGTTGTGCGCCCATCTCACTTAAGAGGCCAGGGGCCAGCGCTGTCCGGAGACACTTCCGGGTTACGTGGCCAGCGTGACATCGCTGCTCTGGCGAGCCAGAGCCACACACGGAAACGCCGTTTACCTTCCCGCTGGTAAGCGGTCCCTATTTATCTACTTGCACCCGGAGGTGCTTTCGAACTGCTAGGTTGGCAGGCGCTGGGACCGAGCAGCGGGAGCGCACCCCGCCGCAGGGATTCGAACCGCCGACCTTTCGATCGGCAAGCCCTAGGCGCTGAGGCTTTAACCCACAGCGCCACCTGCGTCCCTTAAATAATCATAATAATGCTATGTAATTGTTCATTATATTGAAAATCATTATGTTTTAAAACCTAATAAAAAAATAAAACAAATGCCAGGACAAAATCCAGAAAACTAGCAACCATTAAATACATTAGTGTCCCAGGAAGACGTGTAGGACTGTATGAATTGTTGGAGCACCACGAAAGAAAGCAATGTCTGCTGTGCTAAGATTTTACAGATCTCTTTAAGGAAAGGATAGGGAACCTGTGGCCTTCTAGATCTTGTGGAACTACAACTCCCAGCATCCCTGACTATTGGCCATGCTAGTTGGGGCTGATGGGCAATGGAGTCCACCACCGCCATCTGGAAGACCACAGTTTCCTCATCCCTTCTGTAAGGGAAAAATCACTGTATTTTTATTTTGATAAGCGCTATTTATGAAGACAGTCTTATTCCCATCTGGAAGCGTATCTTATTTTTAACCAATGTTGTAGTCTTTTTATACAGTGTCGTCTGTCGAATGCATGTTTTACCGTATTGGCCCGAATATAAGCCACACTTTTCCCTCCCCAAAAAATTCTGACCGCGAAAAGTACGGCTTAAATTTGCAACCTTACAAAAATTGGCTTTTACGATATTGCTGTAGAGTTTTCTTCTACATTTGCCACTTATGGGTATGAGTGCCTGTGGAATTATAAGGGAGCGGCTTATATTTGGGTATTCCCTCCCCCCCCCCTTGAATTTTAAAGGTGCGGCTTATTTGTGGGTGCTGCTTATATTCGGATCAGTATGGTATTTCAAAGGTTGTTGGGTTTTCCCCCCTGACTCTTAGCTGACGTTGCTTTCCCTTTCCTTTTTCTTTAACCAGCTGACAAGGTCAATGATGACTTCTACTCCAAACGGCGCCATCTCTCAGAGCTCGCTGCAAAGGGGAACCTGCCCCTCCACCCGGTGCATATGGAGGACGACCGCCCCCACATCCTCGAGGGCGGCACCATGAAACACAACGGGCAGAAGTCGAAAGCCTCTAAGCCACACATGCACCCTTTAGCGTACAAAACCTGGGACCCTAGCGACCAGTCCCTCCGAAGGCATGCCTATGCGACCAAAGGGAGGAACCTCGCAGGCGATCCGGTGGGGAGTGATCCACTCACGACGCGGAGTCAGCATTACTTACCCACACAGCCATACTTCATCACCAACAGCAAGACAGAAGTGACTGTTTGAGACCAACTTTCTTCTTACTCTTTTTTTTTTATTAAAAAAACAACAAGGGGGAAAAACACAGACACAACTGGAAGAGATAAGATCAAAAGCTCGGAACAAGGAGAGGTGGACATTCCTGGTGGAGGGGAGGTGGCGGTTCCTGGTGAAGGTAGCCAGCTATGAGCCGAAGATTGGGTTAGCGCTATATAGCAATATACACCGAAGGTTGTTTGAACTCCATTTGTATTTTACACTGGAAACCAACCCCTTGGGACTGAACCTTTCTTTCTTTCTTTCTTTCTTTCTTTCTTTCTTTCTTTCTTTCTTTCTTTCTACTCCAAATTCAAATCCATGATGAGAAGTAGCACAATCTAGAGACACCATCCATCAGCTTAAGAACTTTTTCTGCAACGTCCCTGCCTTGGGCTAGATGGGCATCAACGCAAAACGATCCATCAGGGTGGGAGGGACATTGTGAAGTTCGGGGCTTTCTTTTGTACAAATTTTAAGATCTGTGGAGAAGAAGGGGAAGCTGAAACAACAAGCAAACGCCTGGATAGAAATCCTTACGTTTTAGTGTTTCCTTTTCTTTTCTTTTTGTACCGTCACTAAAGAAGCAAGCAAGCAAGCAAAAAATATCTATATACATACGAAACATAAGAAAAGACTCACGCGAAACCTGTGAAGACTGTTACAGTGACAAGCATATGGAGACTTTCTAGGAAGTGGAAAGCTCACACGAGAGATGATTTTAGCCCCCACTTTTATGTCTTACATTTTTCAGGACTTTTCAGGGGGTGGGGGGTAGGGCCAGAAAAAGCAGGATGTTGGTGGGGATTCTTCACCCCAGTCTAAGCTGCCCTATCTGTGGGCAATGAATAAAGCCAGTTGCTCTTCAGCCAGGTCCAAATTTTTCTTACCCTGATTCCCTCTCCTCCTTTTCCTGTTACTTTGGACTGAAGATAAATAAGCGTGGGTGGTGCCTTTACTGTATTGCTAACGTTTAATGATCGTCTTGTTTTTAAAGTGAAACCTGTACCAACTTACGATTCTTTCCTCATGTGTGGGACTCAACCAATCAGGTGTCCTTCCGTCCATTTTGCTGCCAAGAGAGAACATGTTTTACTGATGTGTCGTGTTTTTGCCAGGCCAGAAGTTGCTCTCCTGGCCTGCCTCTTCGCCTATTGAAACAATCTCTCCCTGCCTCAAATCTCCCCAGTATGAAGATTACTAATGTGGTATCTTCTCAAAGATGCTGAACTTCAGTTCTTATCAGCCTCAGCCCAGCATGGTGGATATTCGGGGATGATGGGAGCTGTAGTCCATCATCATCTGGAGAACATCACGTTGGCTATCCTTGGCTTTCAACCTTTCATTCCATATTTGCATTTATGCCAATGTTCCTTCGTTAACTTCTTTTCAGCCTTTCTCTCTCTCTTTCCCCCATATGGTTAATCCCTTTTAAAAGGTCCATATGTTTTAAAGGGAGCGTCACATGCTACCATTTCCCATAAAGGAAGCCTGCATGTAAAAAAAAAGAAAAAATATATATTTTTATTAGTTTCTCATTATTGATATGCATTTGTTCATGCTAATATACCCATCTAAATGTGAGGCATGCTACTCCTGGGATGATAAAGGACATTTGGATCAAGGCCGAGGTTGAACAAGCATGCAAGAGTTGTGTCTGCACGCTTGGGCGCCAATGAACTGAAAACATAAGATTTTTACAATCACTGTGCACTAAACTCCGCCACTCTCCGGAGAAAGCAAAACTCAATCTCATCAGGGATGGTGACAGCACCTGGCTTGTTCACGTAGCTGTTGGGACCCAAATGCCTTGGCAGGGCCCACTGATGCTGATGGTTTGCCTCCCTTCTAATGGTTTGTTTGTTTTTCCTTCCTCCCTTTCATACATGTCTCATACTTGCTCACTGCATCTGCACACCTGTGGCCCATGAGTGATAGGGATGGAGAGGGTGGTGTTTTTGTGGTGCTGGGAGACTGGTACAAGCATTGTTAGGGGTGGCCCTGTGAGGTGGCCTGAGCCCTGGGCCTCCTTCTGTTATATATATATATTTCCTTGTAAGGTGGCAGGGCACATTGCAAAGTGCAGTGCTGCTGAAATCCCTGACACCGAACACCTTAATTTGTTTATTGCATTTATCATCACATTTATATTCTAACTTTTCTCCAAGGAGCTCAAGGTAGAACAACAAGCTCCAAGGTGGAGCTCAAGGGTCTCCTAACAACTCTCAGCATCCTCAACAAACCATCATTCCCAGGATTTTTGAGGGGAAACCATGACTGTTTTAAGTGGTATATTGCTTTAAAAGTATAGTACAGAAGGAGCCCCACAGCCCAATGCTGGTCTCATTTAATTCAATGGAGCTTACTCCCCATTAAAAGAAGCTATAGGATTGCACTCCTAGACACTCCACTCCACAAATGTGGAGGGTTTTGTTCTCCATTGCGCTTAAGTTCAATTTCTGAGCCAGCAGAAGTACAACCATGCTTTGATTTATGAATATTTATTTAGAAGAATTGATATACCGTTTAATTAAAAAAAATCAGTCTATAAGCAATGTACATAAAACAAGTGATGAAAAACAAGTATTTCCTATTTTATTTATTTATAACAATATAAAATAATTATCAATGCTACACAGATAAAGCCAGCAGAAGTTAAAAACAAATACTGAATTATATATCTGGATAGGCTTGTCAAAATAAAAAGGGAGCATTTAGCAAGGCATCTAAAACAGTATAGCAAGGGTGCCTGCCCTTTGTTTTCCTGCCTGAATGATACTGATACCCTCTGTTGTGTTTTGAATGTATTCCCCCACCCCACCCCCATTATGCATGGTAGTGCACCACAAATGATAACTCAGAGCACACCCCAACTCATGTGTGTTTAAAATTGATTTCCCTAGGCTTAAAATTGATTTTCCTGGACAAGGTCTGGATTGTGCCCCTCCATTTTCTATAAATCTTGGGTGTAGGTTTGTGCGGTAGTGGCTGTTGCCCATTGGGACTGGTAGGGTGGAATGCAGGAAGACCAACAGTAGATGGCGCCAGAGCCAGCCAGAGCCAATTAATTTTCGCTTTGTTCCCTGTTGAGTCATAGAAGGACAATGTTAAGGCTAAGGAGGAGGACACTGGTAGGCTGTGCTCTTGGATTGGCTGTAACGTAAGAAGAGAGGCAAGGGGTTGGTTGGCTGGTTGGTTGGCTGGCTGAAGGCAGACTGAAGTTGGTGGGGAAGCCCCTCCATCCACCCTAATGGACCAGCCTACAAGGGGTTTGTAGAAGGTTATGATGATTCTCACAGGTATTCACAATGGAGAAGATATTGAGTTGGAAATAAAGCTCTGAAAAGGGCAACGAAAATAATCAAGGGGGTGGAGAAAGGTTGCAACATTTGAGATGTTGTAGTTAAGAGGAAGGCTGAGTGACATGACAGAAGTTTATAAAAGTGTGTATGCCATGGAGAAAGTGGGTAAAGTAAAGTGTTTTCCCTCTCTCCAATGAACCTCCAGTGGACCTCCAATGAAGCTGAATGCTGGAAGATTCACAACTGATGAAAGAAAGTACTGTGTTTTTCCGTGTATAAGACTAGGGTTTTTTTGGTGGGGGGTTAAAGTATGCTAAAAAGTGGGTGTCGTCCTATACATGGATAGTGTGGATGTTTGATTGCTTGCTGCCATGGCTGTCAGAAGCTATTGGGCTGTGTGAAGGGCTGGTGTTGATTGGCTGTCACTGCGGCCATTGGGCGGGCGATTGGCAGCTTCTGCTGGCATGTGGGTTAGCGATTTTCAGCAATTCCCTCTAAAAAAAAGCTCAACAACCTTGGGCAACCCCCCCTTCCAAAAAACAAAACCTCAACAACTTTGTGCCATCTCCCCCCATTTTCTTAAATTTTAGTCCCCCAAAATATGGGGCGTCTTATACACGAAAAAATACGGTATTTCTTCATGCAGCACAGAGTTAAACTGAGGAACTTGCTCTCACAGGAGGCAGTGATGCTCAGCAACTTGGATGACTTTAAAAGACAAATTCATGGAGCAGAGGGCTATAGAAGATTCCTAGACATGATGGCTTTGCTCTGCTTCTGCAGTTGGAGACAACAGTGCTTCTGAATATCTATTACTGGGAACCCCAGGAGAGGAGAGGACTCTTGTGCTCAAATCCTGCCTCTGGTTGGCCACTGTGAGAACAGGCTGCTAGGCTAGGTGGGCCCTTGGCTGACTTTTCTTATGTTTTTATTGCTTTTACAAGATTTAGGTAAATGGTGAGGAATGTGTAATTACATTATCTGTAGTATACACTTAAAGCAATCTCAAACCACTTTAAAAAGCCATGGTTTCCCCCTAAAGCATCCTGGAAACTGGAGTTTGTTAGTGGTGCTGGGAACTGTTAGGGCACCCCTTTCCCCCTCACAGAGCCACATGTTTTGAGGTGATTTAACCATCAATCCCTCTTTCCAGGGAACTCTGGGAATTGTAGGCCTCTGAGGGAAATAAGGGTCCCATAACAACACTCAGTGCACCCTAGTCCACTGGATTCTTCAGGGGAGGGAAGCCATGATTGTTTGAAATGGTATGATACAGCTTTAAACGTATAGTGCAGAGAGAGCCTAAGAACAAACCAATAGTTTTCAGAAATTTCAGAACAAACCAATCATTTTCAGTAGTAATAAGAGAGGGCTGGAAACTTTGGCAGAATTTCACTTCCTCATACAGAAAAGAATTTAGTCCCCAGTTTTAGGAAATATTTTCTCCCACTACCACCCACCATTGTTTAACCAGAGATCTCTAAGTTTAGAAGATATAAGAGATATTTAATATATTTCAATATTTTATATATGTATATAATAAAGGCACCACTCTAAGTGGTGTACATAAAACAATGATTAGTGAAACACAGATAAAATCAGGAGATGTTAAAAAGAAGTATGAGTAACTAAAATGCTGATGAATTTTATTGAGGACTTTTATTTTTTTATAAAAGTATATTGCAAATTGATGAGGAAAAATAGAGAACTGAGTTTAAGACTGGGAGAACAAGCAGCTGAAAGAAACTGAAATTGACAGTTTTACCCGTCCCTAAGAAAGGTTGCCTGCCTAATTTTCACAGGCAGGGGGGTTCCGAAATATGGATTCTGCTAAACTAAAAGATTAACTCCTAGCAGATGCTGCCACACCAAAAAGATTGACTATTATATATAATAATCATTAACTTATCTTTCCCCCAGTTAACTAGTTTTTCCTAAAATACTACGTATTCTGCCCCAGCAATTATGAACATATAAAGCTATCTTACACTGAATCAGACCATTAGTCCATCTTAGCATTATGGACTCTGACCATGATTCTTTGAGATCTCAGAAACAGAGAGGTGCCTCCAAATCTTTTGTCTGTTAACCTGAGAAACGCATGCTGCAAGGCATTCATGGTTGAGGAAAAAACTGCCTGACTTGTATGTGTATCCTTGGAGAATGACGAAATTCTGCACCTGAAATCAGGTTCAGTAAACCTTTCACTGAAGTGTGCTCCTATGGGATCATCAATGACGGGTGGGGAAATCCTTTTGAGCCCACGGGCCGCATTCCCACTTGGGCAAGCTTCCAAGGGCCACCTGCCAGCAGTGGGTGGGGCAACCTCTGTAGCTCCAGGTAAAGGGTTGTTTCCAAATAAGACCTACCCAGAGAAGACTCTTGGAAATGAATGGCCCTAGATGAGTCACGTCCGGTCATTTCCATGGGTCTAAGTAGGACTTTCTTGGAGGCATCCCTACACTCACATCAAGGAGTCAGTCAAAAGAACTGGAAGCAGGTGTGGAGGAGGGCCAGTGAGAAGCATGGCCTGGGAAGGAAGTGTGGCTTGAGGATTCCTGAGGCAGAGAAGCCTGAAGGACTGTGCTTGCCCCCATAGGCCTAAGGTTTCCCTTCCCTGATCTTTGAAGTCCCAGATGAATGGATGAGTACCAGGGGGCATTTCTGCTTCCCTTCTGCATCTCTCCCATTCAGTCCTTTCCGATCCCAACCACTTCCCACAACCTTAGGGCTGCCTCAGTGCTCAGCACAACTTCGCATTATATGAGTGACATTGTGCAGAAGCAACGGCTGAGGGCGCAGGACTCCTCTGTCACTCGTGCCTTTTCTTTCCCTGCTTTTGGTGACCATTTGGAGGGGAAATTCCATAGCTTTGGGACACACACACACACACACACACACACACCCTGCACCCCAGAAATGTGGCAAGAGGGTGCATGAGCTGCCCCTGCGTCCTCAGTCACTGCTTCCTCGTGACGCACAAAGAGGCTTCGCCTTCAACCCTTGAACGGAATGTCGCTCTCAGTCCATGCGCTTTTGATACACACCGCAGCTGTGCTCAAAATAACCCACTCAAGATTTCCTTTGTGTGACTCGAGCATCTTTTTACGTGGAAGCTACTTTAGTAAATGTACGTTCTGTAAGTATACATGTGTTAATACTTGTTAACGATGACAGAGTTTGAGAACCACTTCCTACAACTAAACACAAAAAAGAAGAAGAAAATGTCTGTTTTTTAAAGTTGTTTATTTGTAAACATATGTATTCACTATATTAATATGAATTTCTTACTGGGCAATAAAAACTGATTATATGTGTGTGTGAACTGGTGACTCCATTTGTAAATGCTAGCTGCTTATGTTGCTGGTGGGCCCTTCCTACAGGCGGCCAGAGCTGTAGGCATTTTGCTACCTGAGGTGAAGAACAAGATTTTGCCCTCTCCTGTTCTTCCAACAGTACCTCAGGTATGGGAACCTTTTTCGCTCTGAGGGCCACATTTCCTTCTGGGAAACCACATGCCAGTGACAAGTAGGTAAACAGGCAAAGGTTGGTAGAGCAATAAACATAAACTGTATGTTGATCCAGTAGTCTGGTTTCGACACACACTCACACGCCCCTCTCTAGGCAAGCAAGAAGCATCATTGGAGTTCAAGGACACATTCTAGCCATTTGGGGTGAGAAGCTGTAGCCAACAGACTTCTGAGGGTCATATATAGAGGCCACACCCAGCACCCAGGCCTGAGGTTTCCCACCTCTTCAGTAACCAAATCTTACATAGGATAGTGTTCACTACACCTGAGCAGTGTACAGTAGGTTGCATGGCACTCTCACCATCTGGCACCCAGGGCAGCTTCCTCATTCTGCCTAACGGTAGAGCTGGACCTGACCAAAAGGTACCTGGAAACTAAACAGCTGCAGATGACTTCAGTAAGGATATTGTCCTATCCAAGTCATGTGATGTCCCCATCTAATGGCATCTCCCTTTTGAAATGAAGATCAGGAATGTATTATTAATTAGCTGACTGATTGATAAACCACTTAATACCCGAACAAGGTTCCTAAGTGCTTTTTAAAAGGATAAAAATCAGTTACAGAAACGTTAAAAGATAAACACCCAAAATTAAAAGGCGCAATAAAACAATCCAATCAAGACATTAAAATATAAACACCCATAATTAAAATGCACAATAAAGCAATCCAATTAAAGCAGCACAGCAATTAAAACAGGAGACAATTTATCAAATGAAGAGTAGAGTTTCTGGTGCCATTATTTCTTGAGATGAAAAGCAATTCTTCAAAAGCTCTGGAGAGCTACTCAAGACCTTTAGAATCAAATACTGCTTCACTTCAAAGTGCCCCCAGCTGAAGTCTGAGATCACAACGCCTGACCCTTCATCCACTGCAATACTGATGACTCCTCCTTAGTCTTGTCAGCTTGCCTCTGAAGGCAGGGGAGACAGAATGACCCAGCGCAGGCAATATGCACAGCCTCTTTAAACAAAGTCACCCGATCTCATAAAAGGGAATCTAATGAAGACAGATGTTGGAAGGTTCAGGCGGGACAAATGGAAGTACTTCTTCACACAGTACACAGGTAAATCGTGGAGTTAGCTCCCACAAAAGGTAGTGAGGGCCATCAACGAAGATGCACACCTACATCTATGTGCATACATGGTCTTCCCAGCAGGTGAAGAAAAAAGAAGTGAGTGTTTTTCAGTGGCTGCTTGTCAAAGGTCATGAACAATTGGGATCCCCCAGTTCTGATGTAAGCACACAGATTCAGGATATTTCTCTGTCCTGAAGACTCATGATGCCAACATGGGGGAGCAATTTACTCCTGGAGCTTCCTGAAAAAATGAGGGCAGCAGGCCATCTCTTCCAGGTAGTTTTATTAACTTCTGCCAAGTTGATTAATTGTTTCCATTTGAACTTTCTCATTCCCTCACCAACCACTCTCCGCACTTTCTACCCTTCACACAATCGCTGGCTCACATTCGACACTTTTCGAACCTACTTTTGTGGCACTTTGTTCCCTTGAATGTCTTTGAGTATGCCCTTTCTGCCTTATGTCTTTCTGTTTATTCTGTTTGCAGCATTCCTTCTCGCTCTCAATATGCAACAATAGCATGAGCTTTGGGCCTGGATTTCATAGTACCAATTTCAAATCTGTTATCAACTAGGTGGCCTTGGGAGCCCTTAATGTGGGTAAGGAAACCAGGTGCCGTTGTGGAACTCCAACTCCCATCAGCCCCTGCCAACCTGTCTAAGGGATAATGGGAGTTGTAGTCTTCTCTTCAGAGCACAAAAGGATGCTCTTCCTGCTTCCTCCTCTCTGTGGCTCATGGCCTGACTGCTTATTTGTATATTGATATAACAATGAGCTGGGAGCTGAAAAGCTTCCAGCGAACTTAAAGAGGGATTAAGTCCTTCTGCCAAATTTTGCTTTGGAAATATTAGTCTATTGTAAAACACAGATCCTTCTCATTTGCACCTTGCCTGCATTAGTCATCTCTGAATTCCTTTGCTTAGCAACATCACTCACACTTGCATTATAAATGTGCATTACTTGCTGCTAACTGGAAGTGAAATCTCACAGAGGAGTGGGAAAGGGAGCAGAGGTGTGGGTCTCGTTTTCTAAACCAGGGATGGGAATCCTCAGGCCTGGGGGAGCCAATCTAGCATCCCAGGCCTCTCTGTCTGGCCCTTCAGGACTCTCTCGAGCCTGCACACCCTCCTCAGCTACACCTATTGCAAGGCCTGCTTCAATGCTTTCTTGAGTGTCTTTAACAAATAGGGAAGCTCAGTGGTAGATAATCTGTCCTGCATGCAGAGAAGGTCTCAGGTTAAATCTCCCGCATATCCAGGTTAGTTTGAGAGAGACTCATGCCTGATATCCTGGAGAGTCAGTGTAAACAATACAGAGTTAGATGGACCCAATGGCCTGACCCAAAATAAGGCAACTTCCTATGGCTGGAATGTGGACTTGAACTCCAATCATGCTTCTTGTTTGCTTGGATAGGGGATAGAAAGTGATGTGTGAGTAGGCTTTAGATACAAGTCTAATGTACAAAGGTAAAATTCACATTTATTGCCCTCTCCAGTTTTGCCTCTAACCTGCCCACCACTGATATGTGGCACCTGAAAGGTTGCCCAGAAAGGAATGTGGCCCTCAGGCTGAAAAATATTTCCCCATCTCTGTTCTAAACAATCACATACTATGCCCCTGGTAGCCAAACTGTGGCACATCATAATTCCGGGGCAATGGAATTCTAGGGCAATGGATCAGCCCAACCCACTGATCAATGCTTTGTTTAGTCGTTTAGTCGTGTCCGACTCTTCGTGACCCCCTGGACCAGAGCACGCCAGGCACTCCTGCCTTCCACTGCCTCCCGCAGTTTGGTCAAACTCATGCTGGTAGCTTCAAGAACACTATCCAACCATCTCATCCTCTGTCGTCCCCTTCTCCTTGTGCCCTCCATCTTTCCCAACATCAGGGACTTTTCCAGTGAGTCTTCTCTTCTCGTGAGGTGGCCAAAGTATTGGAGTCTCAGCTTCAGGATCTGTGATCAATGCTAGGAATGCACAATTAGAACACACTCCACACATGGATCTGAAGACATCCGGTAAGGCAGATGTCATCGGCCCTCTATGTCACATCTTCTTTTGTCAAACCACTCTCTCCATCAAGAAGTTCATCCTAACATTCTGCTGAATACCAGCCTATCTATTCTCAGTAATGGGCCTACTTCAAAGGGTCACTGTGAGAAGAAAATGTTCCATCTTGAGGAAGCGTGAGGCTGCTATTAACACCAACATTCTGCGTGGTGGGTCCCTCTCCCATGCTTTCAGCAAAATTGCTATTCTCCCAAACCCAGGACATATATGGTTATGTGCACTCAGGCTGTTAATGTATACAAGAGAACCAGTATTTTTAACAAATGTGAAACAGCAAAACTACTTAATTTACAAAACACAACTATCCTTCGAAATTTGCACTTCTCTGAATTTTTCAATTCAGTTCTGCAACCAAACAGCATTTCCAAAAAAATGTGTATGTTGGGGGGAAATGTGCACGAAAAACGGATATGGTTGTGAAAACAACATTAAAAAATGCATTATATTAGGGTAAATGGCTTACAAAAAATAAGTGGAATTAGTCAAAAGTGCACATAAAAATGTGTTTGTTAGTATAAATGCACACTCATAAATTTCAACAAGGATTTCTTTTTTTTAAGAAAATGGCAGTAACGCAGGAATTAAAACTCTGTTTCTGACTTTATAGAAAACATATCTAAATCTGCACCCATCCTTCATCTTCAATCTCCCAAGCAAGGTTGTTGGTCAGTGGTAGAGGGAAGTCCATCTGGGCAGTCCATCTCAGGTCTTCTCCACCTGCTTCCTTCTCTCTCTGTGAATCTTCCGAACAGTGCAGTTGATGGCAGATGGCTTGGGACAGAGCAGGGCTTGTCCAGCTGGAGTTGGCCTTCTGCTCTCCATTGCTTATCTCTGCAGTCCTGGTACAGCTGCAGGGGTGGTTAAGACTCATCATTACGTGGCAGACTGTGATCAAGGAAGCGGAAATCCTCAAATCCTGGCAAACCATCTAGAGTTGATACTGGCTCTTGCATTCCAGTTATTGGCACTTCTGTCTATCTGGAAGCTACAACTTCTAATTTGGAACAGGTTTCTCCACATTCCAGGCCCTTGCAGGAACCCACTCATTCCTTCAGACAGGACTGGATAAAATAATCATCCCAGTTCAAGCCAAAGTTCTATCAAGCACAGCGTTCTGCTTGCCAACCGTCTCTCAGAGATGCCTCTGGGAAGTGCAGAAGCAAAGCATCGTAGTGATATCCATCTTCTGCTGTTAATCCTTGACAGCTGGTCCTCTGGATGAATAATGTCCATCAAAAGAGCATGCTAATCCTGTGTCCTAGAAAACTCGACATTCCCTTTGCAAACTCTTGTCTTTGCACATTTCTGCCTGCAATACTTGACAGCTTTTTCAAATCCAGACTATGGAAGATGGCAATGAAAGATTGTGGGGAGGACAAAGGAATATAAGCAACACTATCACTCCTTATGTCACTGTCCTGTTAGTTTGTCCTTCAAACTTCATAAGAACAGGAGAAAAGCATCCTATTCTCAGAGTAGCCGATAAGATGTCTATGATGAGCCCCAATGCAGAATCTGAGCCACTCACCAAAAGCCCACCTAGTCTAGAATTCTGTTTCTCATCATGGCTAACCAGATGTCCATGGGGGTGGGGAGAACAATAAGGAAGTAAGGGCAATAGCCCTCTCCCACTGCTACTCCCAAGCAGCTGGCATACTGCCTCTGATCTGGGACTTGTGGGGCGGAAGGCAGGAAGACCAACAGTAGGTAGAGCCAGAGCCAATGATGGACAGAACCGCCTAATTCAAGTTTTCTCCCCATCCTCTTCTCTGCTGAGTTCTACAAGGACAACACCAGGACTAAGTTCCAACCACTCCTGGACTAGGAAAGCTTGGCCACAGTAGTTCATGTATTGGTTACTCCAAGACTGGATTACTGTAATGCACTCTGCGTTGGGCTTTCCTTGTGCCAGAAGCTGCAGTTAGCACAGAATGCAGTAGCACGATTTCTGGAGGAGTGAGACCTTGTCAGCATATAACACCGGTCGGCTCAGAGATCTGCACTGCTTGCCAATTTGTTACCAGGCCAAGTTCATGATGTTACTTTTAGTATATAAACCCCTTAGCAACTTGGGACCAGTTTACCCCATATATGCCCTCTTGACCACATCGATCCGCAGAACTGGCACTGTTACAGGTGCCACATAATACCTGTTCTGCATCGGTAATATATATATATATATATATATATATATATTATTATTATTATTATTATTTTTTAATTAGTGTGGTGGCACCTACACTTTGGAACTCTCTGCCTATTGACATCAGGTAGGGGTCTTCACTGTACGCTTTGAAGCTTTTGCTAAAAGCATTTTTGCTTGGACAAGCCTACCCAGATATCTGGCACGCAGGTGTGCTTTTCATTTAATGCTGGTTTTAACATTTGAACATTTTAGTTGTTTTTGCTAATAATTTCATTGTTGCACTCTTTTTGCAAACCGCTTTGAAGTTTTTTGCAATCAAGTGGTATACAGATTGTATGAAATAAATAAATAAAAAGGATTAGCAAATTTAACAGGCAATGCTACCTGTTAGACTGGTTGTAAGTAAGAAGGCAGGCAGATGGGAGCCTGGCTGAGCATAGGTGCTAACCCCCTGGAGCCCTGGGTAGCTCAGCACCCACAAAATTCCTCATGAAGGGGTCGGGCACCCACAAATTTTGGTACCAGGGCCATGCACGCTGCATGGCACCCACAGCCCCAGGTACCCACACTTGTGGGGCCAAGCTGGCACTCCTGTGGCTGAGGGTAGACTGAGGTTGGTACCCCATTCACCCTAAAGAATCAGTCCCTGCTGCATGCAAGCCTTTGCTCAATTCCAGGCAGCTTCCCACCCCAAGATAATATTTGACATCTTGGAAGCAAACAAGAATTAGGATTTCCGATGGCAGCTCTTCGCCTAGAAGGTGTTCGAAGGGAATATGGTGGTTGTGACTTTCACACCAACTTTGCATAATGATGGCACAAATGATGCTGTTGATGTCTTGCATGATCTCCCACACCTCCTCCCTTCACTTCTGCTGAAGGTGAATAATTAACTGAATAAATGTCAAGTTGGAAGAGATTTCCTTCAAGCACACTTCAAACTTGTAATCATTTTGCATGTGAAGTGAGTCAAATGCAAATCTGGAAAATGGAAATGGGACCCAGCTTGCTTCCCACCCTGTCAGGAGAGAAAGTAAATGCACCTTTCAGAAAACTGATCAGCGATGGAAGATGGATGTGGAAGTGCTCTTGGTATGAATATTGCAACTTCTAGAACAACGGTGAGGAATGTTTCACCTGTGGGACTAATCTGCCCTGGGGGAGGGGAGCTAATTTGACCCGAGAGGCTGTTTCCACCAAGCCACTCACACCTGCCTCACACCTGCCAGCCCCACTTTTAGCAGGGAATTTTCTTTGCAGACTAGGTTGACTTCAAGCCAGGCTTCAACAGAAGAAAGGAAAGAACCAAGACCACACTTAGAACACATTCCAGATTATTTCCTTTGAAGTTGGAACACCAGGCATCATGGTGATGTCATGTGACTGACAGGGGAGTGGAACCACCAACCTGTCAAAGAGGCCATCAAGGAGTAGGGAGGAGTGAATCCTGTTCCCTACCCCTAGTCTAGAACATGGATGGGCAGCTTGTGGCCCCCAGCCTATTATTTTGTGGTCCTCAGTCTGATTCAGAAGCCTTATGTAAGTAATTGTTTCAGATCGCTCGCAAGAGTGAGCTGTCCTTCTCCCAGCTGAAAGAGAGAGAAAGGGAATAGATTAGCAGAACATGAGCCTGCTCCATTTTCCATGTGGATATTTGAAGAGGCTCTTATATCACCTCTCGTTCTTCTCTTCTCCAGGCTAAACATACCCAACTCCCTCAACCGTTCCTCTTAAGGCTTGGCTTCCAGGCCCTTCCTCATCTTGGCCACTTTCCAATGCACACAGCCCCTATCCCACTGGGTCCCTGCACAGGAACATTCAGCTCTTGGGGTCCCAACTCCATGTCCCCCCATCTCTCTGCAACCCTCCACAGGGTCCTCCAGCTCCAAATCTCAGAGCTCCTCCCATTCCTCCTTGGGATCGGTCCAAGAGACCTCCATAGGACTTACGACACAAGAGCCCAGTCCCCTTAACTGCATTCAGTTGCCCCTGCCCCAACACTCAAAACTCAAGCCACAAGTTCTCATATCCCAGTGCAGGTCTCTTTCATAAACATGAAACAGGATGAATTGAACAGGAAGCAATTTTTGTGTCATGGACCATTCATTCACATCAAGTCAGCCATCAAGCATCAAGCAAAGAGACCAAGCTAAAGCAGCGACTATTATTCATCATTATGAGTGAATATCAGCCACCGGCCTGGAGAGAAACTCAGCTGCATAAAAACCAGCCCTGAAACAACCCAAGGAATAATAATAATAGTAATAATAATTTTAAAATCTGCTTCATGAATAGCATTGCTAAGAAACAGAAAACAGAGGAAATGTAACCAGGTAATCAGATTCTTGCTTTCTTTCTTGCTTATGGGAGTGCAAACAGTGATGGCAGCAAGACGGGAAATTGTAGTGCTGCCCATGAATTCACCATGATATGGAGGGGTGTGATTCAGAGATCCCTGCAATGCTCTGTTTAAAGCAGAGACAAAGTTTTCAGCGCAGAGATTTTAAGGGGCGGAGGGTGTCTGTGGAGACTAAATCAAGCGTTGACCTATTTTGTCAGATGGAGTTGGGCCCCTCTTGAGAGTTGCATTGAGGAACACAAGGGACTTCTAGCACTTTGCCCCATTCCAAATGCACCAAGGTGAGGGGTGATGCAGACAGTTTAAAAGTGAATTAACTGGGCTGGAATCCGTTGCATCATTTGCTGTCAAAACTGCAGGGTGGGGAGAGGAGGGAGAAAGAAAGCTGCAATGCATTATATTTTATTGTTATTTTATTAGCTTGCAGGACCAGTAATGAAGAAGTAGGGATGGGAGAGAAATTCAAGTCAATCCGTGTTTCCAGGAGAATCTACCTAATCTGCCCTTCCAGAAACTAGCTGAGAACCAAAACACAGCCATTTTTGGAATTTGCATTTCTCTAAATTCTGCAGTGCAGTTTTCCAGCTGAGGAATGTATACAAAAATGCATATACTCAAGTAAAACATGCCTAAATATTTTATTTTATTTTATTTTATTTTATTTTATTTTATTTTATTTTATTTTATTTTATTTTATTTTATTTTATTTACAACTCTTCATCCAAAAATTAAGGGCAGTTTACACCATAAAAATACAACATAAAAGCATGAAATTCAGCACAACATGGCAGTATATAAATAAATAAAAAGGTACCATTCCCCAATGGTGCAATGCAGTGTAAATAGAAGGTTAGAAACCACGACAGAAGCTCCAGCATTAAACCTACTTCTGAATGCACCCCAAGAGAAACTGAAATTATAGGCAGCCCCCCTCACTTGCCCTCGCTCTGCACCTCGCCTGATTTGACCTGACTGGTCTGTGTTCTTGAACTGTGATCATGCTTCCTGCTTGCCTGGATGAAGGAAAGGGAGTGGTGTGTGTAGAGACTAGCCAAATGTGCAAATGCAAACTTTGTATTCAGCGATCCACCCAGTCTTGATTGCAGATGTGTATATTTCACAGCTTGAATCAACTGGATGCATAAAAACTTACTCCTTTTGGAATCAAACATTGTCTGGACACATGAGCAGCTTCAACGGAATTTCCCCAGAGTTAGCAACACACACCCAGGCATTCTCCATTTCAGTGTCAAATAAACAAATAAACAATTATACTTAACAGTTTTGCCTCTGCCCCCACCACCACCTCTGGCCCCAGGAAGGCTGATCAGAAGGGACAGCAGCCCTCTGGCTCAAAATACTGGTAGTTCCCCACTCTGGTATAGGAGTAGAACAGATTAACTGCTCCCTGGGCAAGGTATGGATAGCCAAGGAGCACAATCATGGCTAAGCAAGGGAGGTTTATGAACAGGCTTCAGCTAAAAAGTTAATATGCTCAGCCTGTGTTTTGAAGCAATGAGTGGAAATGGATTTTCTGATTAGCATCAGAACTTAGCAGTATTTAGAAAATGGAAGGGGAATGGCAATGAAGGCGTAATTTCTAAGGCAGATGGATCCCTCCACTTTGTTTTCAGACTCCAGTGGTCAATTTCATTATAGCTGTTCAAGCATTAAATCTCGGACAAAAAGTGTTAAAGAGATGAAATGAAATCAGCCATAGGAACATGGAAAGAAACATCTGCTCCACCTTACCAAGTAGGTAAACTTCATATCCTAAAACAGAGAATGATGTTGAGCATCAAGGTACTGCAGTAGAAAGATTTCCGCATGTTGCTATGGCAGTGCACAGCCATGAGAACAGCTGTGTTGAAGAGTGAGTTGTGTATGCTAACCTGAAAGCAACTCTAAAATCTGTCTGTCTGTCTGTCTGTCTGTCTGTCTGTCTGTCTGTCTGTCTGTCTCTCTCTCTCTCTCTCTCTCTCTTTTGTGGGGCATTCACCCTCCTGCAAAAATATGTGTATTTGGAGCAGACATTTGCGCGTCGAGGTCCCCAGGCCACCCCAATAACTCACACTTCACACATCAATTTTTGTTTAAGGTTTTTGGCATGAATTTGGCCACAACTTTATTTGAATACACACATGTGAGTGGTTGCTTAGGCATTGGTTACGGCTATCTGTCCTTGCCCCAGGGACAGAACTGACTTCCGGATTCCAGCAGAAGCCAGTCAGGGAGAACCATATTGGGGAGAAATGAAGCTGGCCATCAGTCCCTCATCTCTCACCCTCATGCCCCCTGGGGCTTGCACGGTCCAAGTCCAATGCCAGGGACAAGGACGAAAGGGGTGGCAAGCCCCTGGATTCCTTTAACGGAATTCCCTATGCAGCACCACCGTTGGAGGGGTAGGCACTTACCCCTCCACCAACCAATTTAACCAATGCCTAACCGCCAACCTTACAAGTTGTGACGATTTGCTACGCAGTAGGCAAAAACCAAATGGTAACAGCCAATCAGCCAAATGGACAAAATTCCTACCAGGCCCCTGCCCCAAGGCAGATGACCCCGTGACAGGTATTTAAGACCTCTGACCCCTCCCACTATTTAGCAACATAACAATCTCCCCAGCAACACTCCTTGCCCAATCACAGCTCATGGCCAATTTTCCCAACAACAGTGGGGTGGCCTTCAGGCCCCCACCGCAACACGTGATCTCTGTTATGGAGAACACACTTTCCCCAAAGTTTTTAGAAAGGGATGGGACATAGGAAGCTACGTTATACTGAGTCAAATCATTGCTCCATCTAGCCCAGTATTGCCTGCACTGACTGGCAGTGGCTCTCCAATGTTTTCATTTCTACCTGGGGATGCCAGGATGAAACCTAGGATGTTCTGCCACAGAGCTACAGCCTGATGAGAAAAGTTCCTCCTTGGGAGGAAGGGCATGGTGTTAATTTAATAATGAACAAATATCTGGAGAGCTACTCCTGCATTAGACAAAGGAGAAGGATGGGGGCAAGACTAGAATTAGTGCCCTCTGCCTGTCATTGTCTCTGGCTCCACCTACTGCTGGGCTCCCTTGCCTTCCACCCTACCAGTTGCAGTGGGCACCAGCCACCACTGATGAGGATGCAGAATTCCACCTTCTGAGAATCTCAGCTTGGTCTGGTTTAGGTTTGCAAAGCAAGTTCCAATAAGCCAGAAGTGAGGTGAGCAGGATTTTCATTTTAAGCATAGCTACTTTAATTCTCACCAGACACAAATTCTGGGATGTGTTGAAATGCAAATGAATTCCCAAAGACTTCTATAAGGAGTCAGATTTATATCCAGGAGGTGGATATTGATACATTTAATTTACTTGCAAATTGAACTGATAACCTGCAGATTGTTTAGACCAAAGCTGTGTTTGTTAAGAAGTTAATTACCTCTTACAAGCGATTCCTGCTAGGGCTATTAAATCAAGATGCCAGACAATCAATGCAATAGAACCTCTTGCTTGGCTCTCCCACAGCTCTCTGTCACCGGCGTCATAGTATTTTCTGATCACAGGTCACCCATATTAGGTTAATTAGGGCTGCCATACATCCAGAATTTCCCAGACATTGCCAGGATTTGGCTGCCGAAAGTCGAGTCTGGGTGGAATTTTTGTCAGCTAGTTTAAATGTCCAGTTTAAATGTTCCCCCCCTCAAAACCTGTTTGGGGGCGGTGGTAAAAAAGAATCTCAACAACTTTTGTGTCTGGGTTTCCACTTCCTGAAATATGGCGACCCTAGGTTAATGTACTTGCATATTGTTTTCTATGAGGTTGTCTATATGTCATATTTTGGTGGTGGGTGTCTAACACACTGCCTATTGGGTGTGCATACATGTTGTCCACAAGAACAGAGTGAAAGTGGCACATTTTTGCTTTTCTGGTTAAATGTCATGGACTGGCTGGATGCAGAGGGAGTGGTGCGAGGCACCAGCTGGCAACCACCAGAGGAAGAAGACTCTGAGCCAGGGGACTGGTGGGGGGATGATGATGAGTGTTCAGAGGGAGAAGCAGAGGTGAAGCTGCATGCTCTGACACCGGGGGCAGAGAGCAGGCGTGGGCGTGGCTGGTGCGCATCCCATAGGCGTGGCACATCACCTGCAGGGGTGTGGCTTGTGTCCTGGGGGTGTGACGCACTGCCCGCAGTATTGTGGCACCTGGCACAGTGGGGGTGCGAGGCACATGTCCAGGGGTGGCCAAGATGGTACCCCCCTCCCTGATAGTGCTGGGAGTGGTTCGCTCCCCCTGGTGCCCCCGTTCCTCCACCAGTGGGGAGAAGAGGGGTGTAGGAAGCAGAAGTGGTAACAGGGTTTAGTGAACAGGAAGAGGCTGTAGCAGAGAGCAAGGCTGAAGTGGAGGCTGGAGAAGAGGGTGGCTAAGAAGCAGAGTTGAGACAGGCTGCTGAAGAAATCAGGGGGTATCCCAATCCTGCTGCGACCAGCTCCCCTCCACCTTGGCCATCCTATATCACGAAGGAAAGTGAAAAGTGCAGAGCAGGCAGTGGTTGTGCACAGACACAGTTTGGGACCACTTGGGAAAGACCCTGGAGAAGCCCTAGAGAGTGGCGAGAAGGTGGGGACCTCCAGTCCTCAGACCAGCCTCACTGGGGCAAGACCTAGTGGGAAGAGTTGCTGGGATCACTCGTCCTGCGCTGTTCTAGCTCCTTTGAATGAAGACTTATCTTTACTGACACCATGCTGACCGATACCTGACTCTGGCTCCTGACATTAGCAACAAAAAGTAGCTGAACTACTCCAATTTTTACGTGGGCAACCATTTTGGCTATGAAAAACAGGAGAGGGAAATTCTCTGCAAGACACCCGAAACCTCCCTCTTCTCTGCTCCTTAGGCAAATGCCCTGTAATTAGTAGCCACATTCTTAGGCCACGTTCCCACCATACTTTTAAAGCACAGTTATACCAGTTATGGCTTTTCCCCAAAGAATCCTTTAGATTGTGATTAAAGGGTGCTGTAAATCATTAGGTGCCCCCTATTCTCCTCATAGAACTACAATTTTCAGAGTTCCTTGTGAAGAGGGATTGATTGCAAACCCTCCAACATTTCTCTGATGAAAATAGTTACATCCTATTCAATAATGTTAATAATAATTTTATTATTTATACCCTGTTCATCTGATTGGGTTGCCCCAGCTACTCTGGGCAGCTTCCAACATATATAAAAGCATAATAAAACATTAAACATTAAAAAGCTTCCCTGTACAGGGCTGCCTTCAGATGTCTTCTAAAGGTTGTATAGTTATTTATCTCCTTGACTCGTGGGGTTGCATAACTCCATACCCTCCAATATTTCTCTGATGAAAATAGGCACACCCTAAGGAAAAGTGAGGGTTGTGGGTGGCGCTGTGGGTTAAACCTAAGACTTGCTGATCAGAAGGTTGGCGGTTCAAATCCCCGCGATGGGGTGAGCTCCCGTTGCTCGGTTCCTGCTCCTGCTCACTTAGCAGTTCAAAAGCACGTCAAAGTGCAAGTAGATAAATAGGTACCACTCCAGCAGGAAGGTAAACGGTGTTTCCGTGCGCTGCTCTGGTTCGCCAGTAGCGGCTTAGTCATGCTGGCCACATGACCCGGAAGCTGTACGCCGGCTCCCTTGGCCAGTAAAGTGAGATGTGCGCCACAACCACAGAGTCGGCCACGACTGGACCTAATGGTCAGGGGTCCCTTTACCTTTACTAAGGAAAAGTGGGACATTCCAGGATCATACCAGAAACCAGGATGGCTTCTGTAAATCCAGGCTCATCCCTGGAAAATAGGGACACTCGGAGGCTGTGATTTTTGCACTGCTCTGGGAATGGTGTAGCTGTGGAGGCAATGGGAGTCTCCTAGCCTCTCTCAGCATCTTTCACAAATGACAATTCCCAGGATTCTTTGGGGGCAACCTTGACTCCCTAAAGTGGCATCATAATGCTTTCAATATATAGTGTGGATTTGGCTGAAAAGTTAAACCTGACTTTGGCATAGCTTTAGAGCCGCAGCGCTCTCTCTGTTTACTGCTGGGTAAGGACTTTCTTTTCAATCTCAGTGCCTTTATTATCTGCACTTACAAAGGTGGACTACTTTGGCATGCTGAGCATAATTAGCATTCAGGAATGTTTTGATATTGCTTTACCCTAGTTAGAACCCTCATTAGCAGGAGCTTTCTTCAGAGGAGGAAATGCATCTTTCAATTTTTTGGCTCTTTTAGATCAAAGGGAGACTCTGACTAAATTTGTTTTGATTTGGCGTATTTTGTGTGTGTGTGCCTAGTCAAGATGTTGTTTCTAAAGCATCTTCTCCAAACAGATCTCTGCTTAATTTTGGCTCCTATTGACACTTCTGGAAGCTGTAACACCCTGCAACAGAGCAAACAGGGCCAATTAATTGGGTTTTTCCATTACATAGATTCTGCTGACATTCAACAATAGCTGTCTTGAGCATTCGGGGGTTTTTTTAGAAGTTGGGTGCATATGAAACTTTCCACATTTGGTTAATTGTCGTTTTACAACAGCAAGGAGAATAGGAAGAGGGGAAACTCTGCAAATGAATTATTGTAAAAAGACGACAATGACAAATCTCACCGAAGGAGGTGGCTTGTGAGTTAGAAAGGTCAATGCCTTAAACCAGCATGAAGCTGAACATGACATTTCCTCATAAACTCAGCTCTCTAGGATATTCGCATGTAAGCTTTACATGAGAGCAGAATCGGCTATATGCAAGACCCAGTGAAATTAATGGACAGGCTTAACAGGTCCATTACCGGTAATTTCAGTTGTGTGCTCCGAAGGATACAACCCAATTTGAACATAAGTCTGTGAAGGCTGGTCCAGTAGGTTGAATGGGGCACTGTTCCAAATTTTCAGCCTGGCTTTAGTCAGTCCCTGAGGCTGGCGCTGTCTATGGCTGTCTTCCTTAGTCTCACTGTTGTCCTTGTAGAACTCAGCAAGCAGTAAGAGGAAAGGGACAAAATTAAAATGAGTTGGCTCTGCCTCTCATTGGCTCACCTGGAGCCAACTACTGTTGCCCTCTCTGTGTTCCACCCTACCAGTGCCAATGGGCACCAATCACCACTGACCTCAGTCAGAACTTGCTGACCTCCAGAGCTGGAATCAAATGAGACTTCCATATAAGAATTCCCCATTAAACAGGGTGAGGGGAAGACAGAACACCCAGAGGGAATCCCTGAGGTGATATCCTGAGACAATATCCCAAAGTTGGGATAACATAACCTCTGGATTGTTCTGTTGTTTGGAGAAATGGGAAGCAGTGCACCAGAATACCAACTACATGAGGAAAGCAGGGGGTGTGTGGGGATGGATGGGTCACTAAAGACTTGAGCCACACAATTAGCAGACATGAGTTATCTATCTATGGCTAGACTGTTCCACTGGAGGTTGAAGGTAGGCTGTGAAATCTCTCTCTCTCTCTCTCTCTCTCTCTCTCTCTCACACACACACACACACACACACACACACACACATACACACACACACAAGCAGGGAGTGCCTGTCACTGCCCAGGAATCTGAAGAAACCAAAAAATACTGTGATTTTAAAATGGGTACTTCAGTTTGTGAGTTTGGACTCATCATGCCAAAAACTGGATGAAGTCACACCAAAGTCAAGTTTTGGTCTTCCATCTTGATTCAAAATGGCACCTGACATCCAAAAATCAACAAAGACAGCTGCCCACACCTTGGGAACCCTGAGTTTGGTGATGATATCAGAAGAAGTGGCCAAACCTATGCCAAAAATCAGGTGAAGTCGCGCCAAAGTCATGTTTTGGTCTGCCATCTTGATCAAAAATGGTGCCTGGCATACAAACATCAATGATGAAGGCTGCCCACACCTTAGAACACTTTGCTGAGTTTGGCCATGAGATCTTGAGAGCTGACTGAACCACTGAATCAAAACCCATAGAGAACAAACAAACAACCCATATTCCAATCTGCCCTGTGGCCCTGGCATATGGCTCCTGGATTCAGCCAATTTGCCATGTGTCACCCTAGGGTTTTCCCAGCCTACCCTATAACTGCCCCTGAAGTAATTTGGGGGGGTGTAGCTTAAGGTTTTTAAATAGGAGTTTCAAAAGGTTGGTGGTGAAGCATGTGGGATTGGGTTCAAGGGAAGGCACTCTTGAAGGAACAACACCATTCATGATAGGATTCTTCAAGGGGCTAGGAAATACCTAGCAGTGGCAGGAAGAAGGAGAGTCACAGAAAGGAGACACAACTCAAATGAGGACCAAGTCCCTCTGAACAGGTCTGATTTACCCCAGGGTTCAGGCCTCAGCCACATTCAATGCACAGCCCAAACACACACCTCACCACCCCCACTGTCATGCATACAGAACTAAAATCCCAGGAAGAGGCCAAGATTGCAGAATTGTGTGTGTGTGCTTTTCAGGGAGTAGGATCATTTGAACATTCGATCCCCACCTGCTGCCTTAAGTGATAAAGTTCAGCGATGGATTTGTTGCCAGGAGTCTGCTGATGTTGTGTTTTCAGCTCAGTGAGGGGAAGGCCTCATATTCCCTAATAAGCCAATTAAGTTCTCTTCTCTCTCCCTTGCCGGTATTGTTCATAACCTTCCTCCAGGTATCATAATGCCTCGCCTCTATTCCCTTGCTTCCAGTATATTAACCCACTGCTTATAATTTAGCCCTGTGCCAGTGAGCTTGCTGGTTTAATAGCAACTTTAAGGAGAGTGCTGGCTTCTAGTTTAAAAAAAGAAGAGGGGGGGGGGAGAGAGAGCAGAAAAGTGAGATTAGGTTAAAAACTGTTTTGTTGAGAAGAGAACACAAATCCTGAACAATACAAGCAGGAGAAACCCCATTGAATTCAATGTTGCTATGCAAACATCTGCCTTCATGGGGGGCACATTGAATATTTGCTTTTTTGCTAACATTTACGTAGATGCTGTGTGGCATAGTGGTTAGAGTTTTAAACTAGGATATAGGAGACCAGGGTTTTAGTTGATGGGGGGGGGCAATGGGAGAGCAAGAAGACAGCATGGAGTACTAGGAACCAAGGGAAAAAGAGATCACACAGACTGTTTTTTGGTGACGTGTAAATGGCTATCCTAGGGACGTGGGTGGCGCTGTGGGTTAAACCACAGAGCCTAGGACTTGCCAATCAGAAGGTCGGCAGTTCGAATTCCCGTGACGCGGTGAGCTCCCGTTGCTCGGTCCCTGCTCCTGCCAACCTAGCAGTTCGAAAGCACGTCAAAGTGCAAGTAGATAAATAGGGACTGCTCCGGCAGGAAGGTAAACGGTGTTTCCGTGCACTGCTCTGGTTCGCCAGAAGCAGCTTAGTCATGCTGGCCACATGACCCAGAAGCTGTACGCTGGCTCCCTCGGCCAATAAAGTGAGATGAGTGCCGCAACCCCAGAGTCGGTCACGACTGGACCTAATGGTCAGGGGTCCCTTTACCTTTAAATGGCTATCCTATAATACATGTGTTGAACTTTTGATAGAGCTAGTAGTTCCTGCCCCTCATCTTCCAGCTGCCTATAACCCAGCAATGATATTTGTCTACATAGTAGCGTATTTTAAAAATGACTGAATAAGCAGGCTTCAAGCAGGCTGGGGTGGAGGGCAAAGTTTTCTCCCAGCAACAGGAGAGAAGCAGAACTTCCACACACCTGCAGAGAAACAGGTCTGCACCACACAAAAAGCAGTGATGAAATGATGGAAAGGTGAAATTTTCTTCCACTGCAGGGGGCCCAATTGCAGTCGGAAGGCCTGATTGCATTTGTGTTATTTTGGTTAAAAGGAAAGTCTTGATTAATAGCAATCAGCTGCAAAACTAGGCTGAATAAATAGAAGATCATATACTGGGAGAGAGGGTGAGGGAGGGAATGCAAAGGAGGAGAATCATAGGGTTCACTCTTCAGGAAAAGTCGGGTTAGATCCCATTGACCCTCTGTGCATGGGATTCATTTGATCTAGGCCTCCCCAGATCTCTGTCCTGGGACGCATAAGTGCTGGAGATGAAGGGCTGGCCCAAGATATTTTGCTTCCATGAAGCAAAGGACAAGCTGTTGAACACAACCCTTCCATGTACAGAAACATTCTGGCCCGGCAATTGAAACTTACTTCATTACTGGAAACTGGGCAGCATCCACCATCATACTGGGAGATGGCTGACTAGCTTAGGCAGGGCAGGCTGTGTGTCTTTTTCATTGGTGGTACCAGTTTTGTGGAATGCCTTCCCTGCTGAAACACAAGAGGTTCCAACTGCATTGGCATTCCACCAGCTCTCAAATACACACCTCTTTAGATAAGCCTCCCCCTGATCTTCTTGACTCGAACCTCATTCTTTAACGGTTTCAATGACAGTTTTAACTATTTTTTAAATTGTTCTGCTATGGGCTTGTACCAGTGCATGGAATGTGAGTGTTTTATCTTCTGATGCAGTTGTTTCAGAGTGTATTTTCAATGCCTACCACGATGGCTGTGGTCTACCTCCACCAAATGCCAATCACTGGGGATTGCAAGCAAGGGGAATGCTGCTGGATTTGAAAAGAGGATTAAACAAATTCCTGAAGGATAAGGCTATCTGTGGCTACTAGCCAGGATGGCTATACTCTGCCTCCAGTGTGAGAGGCTGTATGCTTCTGAAGAACAGTGGTTGGAAACCACAGGAGGGGAGAAAGCGGTTGTGTTCAGGTCCTGCTTTTGGGGTTCCCATTGAGGCATCTGATGGGCCACTGTGAGAGCAGGATCCTGCACCAGGTGGGCTTTCGACCTGATACAGCAAGGTTCTTCTCATGTTCCTGTGTGTGCTTTTCTTTTAATTGTGGGTGGTTTTATACCTGTAAATAGATCTGAGGGCAGATACCAGACGATTCCAACTGAGAAACGACTCTGCCCCTGTGGAGATGGCAATCTGGAAACAGTGGCTCATGTTCTCCTGTCCTGTCCCTTTATAAAGATCTGAGGAATGAGATCATTACCCCACTCTTACTTACCATCCCAGGCCGCCCGTCTGCGGCCACATTGTTCTTTCTTTTATCAGATCAAAATGATCAGACAACAGCAAAGGTTGCTGGGTTTATCAAGAGATTAAGGGCCATTATCTGAACCATAATCTTGGTCATTTGATTGACCTTTTTACCCATTGTTGTCTTTTTAATTGTATATATTGCTTGTTTTATGTTGCTATGGCCGTTGGCCAATGCGAATAAAGTTTATCTATCTATCTATCTACCTGTAAATAGATCTGAAGCCACTTGGGCAGTTAAGCAGAAGATAACTGAGATGATGTAGATAAAATAAAGGCTTGATGGAAAACAAAATACAATGTGAATATGCAACTTGGCTATTAAACTTTACGCAGAAGAACAATATGTTAAGAATAAAATTAACCACGAGGTAACTATTGCTGAATTGGCTCACCTAAACTCTACCAGCCCTCTAATGAAAGCATACTACATTCTCCCAGCTATCCTAGCTATATAGTCTTTTCGTTTTAGAGAAGAACACTCACCGCCATTGCTTTTTTTCTTTAAAAAAAATGTTTAGGAGTACTCTCCTTTTGACTCAAGAAAATCACCATTTTATAGTTCAGATCGGGGAAAATAAATACAGTAAGTGGACAAAAGTACAAAGATTCACAAAACGTTTAGGGGTATGCGTACTCCTGCGTCCCCTCAGAAAAAAAGCGCTGCTTACCACTGTTTCCTGCTCTCCCTGCCTGAGGCAAACTTTTCACTTTGCCAAATGGTAGGACTGGCCCTAGCTAATATACACTTTGGAAAGAACATCCTCCTCTAACATTCCCATCTTCTGGGTGTTTGGTGCAGCTAGAGGTGAAAGTGGGTGGAGCAATGAATGTAAATTTTCTTCAGGCAAGAAAAAAGCAGAGTTTGAGGACACGTTCCAGCCTGCCAAAAATCCTTGAGGAGGGTGCAAATGAGAAATGGTGGTGGGTGTGACCTGAGAACAGGGGGTCTTGGCCTGGGAAGGGTCCAGAGGACCAGATTAAGAGGCATGGAGGGCAACATTCAGCCACCAGGCCTGAGGTTCCACATAGGATCATAAGACTGTAGGAAGCTGCCTTAAGCCATTAGCCTATCTAACTTAGTATTGTCTGCATTGACTGTCAGTAGCTCTCCAGGGCTTCAGGCAGCTGCCTCTCCCAACTACTGTATGTGATATATGCTGTAGCAAAAGTTTTTCGGGGCTTGAAATTATTTTCTTAGCCAAGAAGAGAAATAAATACGTCTCTTCATAAGATGCACTGCTGTTCCTCCTGGTTTTTCCTTATGCTTGCTGTGAGTTCTTCATTACATATGATTCTTTATAGCTTCATTTAATAATGTGAAGGGCAGGGAGACAGGACAAAGAGTCTGAATGAAGCTGCCTGTTAAATTTTGCCTTTTGGCAACGCCTTAAGGAAAGAATAATGCATACATTACACCATAGCAGGATTAAGCTAGGAGGCTTTCTGACTCAAGTGAATACCTCTCTCAATTCTCTCTCAGGAGTAGGTGTCTGTAACGAGCAATTTGATAGTGGTCTCTGGCCTACTTCTCACTGAGGTCATAAGCTTGGGCTGCGATCATTCAGCTTGAGACTAGTAATGCTACCAAGATGTATAATGAATCCATCTCTCTTTCAAATCTATATTGTCCATCATTCCTGTGCGACAAGCTATAACTTTAATTGACTAAAATGGTAAAATTTCAATAATTCTATCCAATACGTATAGTGCAATTAATACATTGTTTCTATATCTGTGTGGTTGATATGATGAATCAGCCAAACTCCACCATCTTTGAAGATGATCAGATGTTGCTTACTGTAACCTCTGAGTAGCCCAAGTAAATGAAAAGGTCTTCTGCACATGCCCAAAATGACTTTGCCATAACCCATTTAGTTGCTTATATGGCCTTGGCCCAGTATGTCTGAAGGAGCGTCTCCACCCCCATCGTTCAGCCCGGACACTGAGGTCCGGCTCCGAGGGCTGAAGTAGCCAGCTATTTAAAAGCTGGGGTCTGAAACCGTACAACAGTGAGTCACACTGGATGAATCAAACATGTTAAATAGTATCCTCGCCTTGTCCTGAATGTCCAGTATGATCTCAGGATGCACAGGCATTTGTGTGGAAGTATTATATACTAACCACACTGTAACTGGTCTCAGGAGTGGAGTGGCAGGCTAAGACAGACAGAGTGGGGACAGGAGGGTGATATGCGGGTAACTGAGATGGGGAGGGGCAGAGGCTGAAGGATGTGAGTACTTCCCCCTTCCAGGATATGGCTGCCCCAGCTGGGAAAGTGAGAATCCATCCCCCCTCGTCCCTCCCAGGGAAAAGTATACAGCAACTAAATCCAGGGAGGGCATTGACCAAATACCAGGGGTAGAAAAATTGGGGTCAGAAGGGGAGGGCACAGCCTGGTCACCCAGGACTCAGCAATGCCCCTGCTGTTGGGAACAGATGCTTCCTCTGCAAGGTATAATGTGTTTGCAAAGCTCAACAGTCTCACAAGACATGAGAGTCTCACAAGTGAGCTTGCCACCCACATCTTTAAAAACTTGGTGGGTGGGTGTGCCAACCCCTTGGGACAGCTCCCTTGCTTCCATGAAGTTCTGAGCTCCTTCTCCTGATCTTGGGTCCCTTCAACTTGGACCACTGCTTCTAGCCATCTGATTCCAAAGCACACTATTTCCTTGAATGCCACCTTGAAAGTTTCTTTTTACTAAAAGGTGGGATCTAAATATTTAAAATAAAATAAGATTGGTGTGTTTCCACTGGAGACTTTCAGAGGCATGGAGCTTTAAAGAGCAGGAGCTTTATCCTTCTTGGTGCTTAGAGCTTTCTCCAAGCCTGCCATCGGCTCTGACTGACAGATGCACAGTTGTCAAGAATAATCTTGGTGCTGGTGAGTAAGATTTGAGGAATATAATCAAAAGCAAGAAAACAGGAAATCTGGCTCTATTTAAAATGTGGGGGTGAAGGGAGGGTGTTCTTTCTGGAGCTGAAAAACATAAACATAACTTGGGAATTTCATTTTTTAAAGGAACGGTTCCAGCTCAAGGTCATGTCCAAAAATGAACTAATGTCAGTTCACAGTTGTCCCTTTACAAAATGGACTGTTTGGGTTCCCGTTCAGTTCACCATTCAATTCACACACATCCAAACAATCCTCAGTGTTTTGTTTCAGCATTATATAAGAGCATTTGTACAATGGCATTTGATACTGGCAATTTTATTTCCAGTTCGTTTCCTAATGATCCTCAGCATGGAATTTGCCTTTTTCACCGTTGCCACATGCTGGGTTTATGCCTTCATTAAGCTCTCCACTGTGACCCCTATCATCCCTAAACAATGCCCATGTTGCCCAGAGCTGCTGTGGCTTATTATTATTATTATTATTATTATTATTATTATTATTATTATTTTGCCAAAGCCATGCAAAGCAACTTACAATATTTTAAGCAAAAAGATTCCATACATTAAAACTAGCATTAAAAAGCAACTGGGCAAGTCTATTTTTTTATTAAAAAAACACACATTAAAACATCCTGCCCATGCAGAAATGCCATGGATAGTTAAAAGCCAAAGGCCTAATTAAAAAGTAATGTTTTTGCTTGGTGCCTAAAGATATGTAACGATGGCACCAGGCAAACCTCCCTGGGGGAGAGCAATTCAAAATTGGAGAGCTACCAATGAAACTGAGCCATTCTTGTGTTAGCACCCTCCAGACCTCCTGGTCTAGGGCAGTGGGGGATATAGTTCAGCAATGGCTGAAGTGGAGCAGCTTGGGGAAGTCTAGTTTAGAGGAGTGTGGATATGGAGTAACCTAGTCATCCATCCCATTTCTCTTACATGGCTGGGGAGCTCGTCAAAAATGTGCTCAATGCGCTACAAAGCCATTTGTTCACCTTCTGAAGGCAGCAATCAAGCACACACATCACCAGGCACTACTATTTTCGATTGCTACCGGAGAGCATAGCTGTATTCAGCAGTTTCTCCCCCCCCCCTGCCTGTGGCAGTTCAGTGGGAGGCTCCTGACTCATCCACAACTTTGCCTTGCTTTAAAAAGGTAAAGGTACCCCCAACTGTTAGGTCCAGTCGCGGACGACTCTGGGGTTGTGGCGCTCATCTCGCTCTGTAGGCCGAGGGAGCCGGCATTTGTCCGCAGACAGCTTCCGGGTCATGTGGCCAGCATGACTAAACCGCTTCTGGCAAACCAGAGCAGCGCATGGAAACACCGTTTACCCTCCCGCCGGAGTGGTACCTATTTATCTACTTGCACTTGATGTGCTATCGAACTGCTAGGTGAGCAGGAGCTGGGACCGAACAACGGGAGCTCACCCCGTGATGGGGATTCGAACCGCCGACCTTCTGATCAGAAAGCCCTAGGCTCTGTGGTTTAGACCACAGCGCCACCCGCATCGTTCGCATTGCTTTAGCTTGAAAGAAAAAGAAACTCAGCATGCGACCCCTTCCCTCCAGATTGCAGTGGTCCCATTGTCTACCCCCCCTCCAGCCCACCATTGCCAGATACCACTTATCTTGCTCTGAAACTTCCAAAGTGGTTCATTTCAATCTCTTTTCATTTCAAAGCGCAGACCACATGATGAATGTGCACGTAATTAGACAGCTGAAGACAAAGCAACACTTTCATGTCAGCATGGGTTTGTTTCTTTCCTGCTGTCTTCTTCTCTCTAGGTCTTTTCTCAGAATTGAAGCTTTCTCTCCCCCCCCCCCTTTTGTTTTTTGCATTGTGTTCCTGCTAAAGGGACATGATGAAACGTGTCCAATTTTCTGAAGGGGGAAAAAAAGGGGAAAAAACCCACAATAATGGTTATGGGTTTTGATAAAGATGATTTGAGAAGATGGGATAAAGAGTGATTATGAGCTGTGGTAGGAAAGGAATGTTGTCAGCTGGGGCAGATCTACTATGAAACTAATGAAACCTAAGCTTCAGGGCCACTAATCCCAGAGGGACCCCAGAAGCTACTTTAGTCCTCATTGCTGTTTTAAAAAATTGGGTCCAGGAGACGCAATTTGACTTGCATGACTCAAACTGATTAATTTTTGCTGTATATATTTCAACAACCCCAAAATTTGAAAGTCAGTAGCACAGTAGCACAGGGACATGGGTGGCGCTGTGGGTTAAACCACAGAGCCTAGGAATTGCTGATCAGAAGGTCGGCAGTTCGAATCCCCACAACGGGGTGAGCTCCCGTTGCTCGGTCCCTGCTCCTGCCAACCTACCAGTTGAAAAGCACGTCAAAGTGCAAGTAGATAAATAGGTACCGCTCTGGCGGTAAGGTAAACAGGGTTTCCGTGCACTGCTCTGGTTCGCCAGAAGCAGCTTAGTCATGCTGGCCACATGACCCAGAAGCTGTACGCCGGCTCCCTCAGCCAGTAAAGCGAGATGAGCGCCGCAACCCCAGAGTCGGCCACGACTGGACCTAATGCTCAGGGGTCCCTTTACCTTTACTAGCACAGATGTTGTACAGGTTGTTGCAAACAACCCCACTGAAGAAAATAACAGTGGTTACGTAGACCTCATTGCTGGTTGTGAAGGGGCCCCCAAAACAGTTCAAGCTTCAGGGCCCCCAAAATTGTAGGTCCGCCACTGGTTGTCAGCACAGTATTGAAAGAACAGTACATCCCCCGCTGGCACTGCTACCATGAGAGATTTCAGCAACCTTTGGAAATTAGGAGGGAAACTCTGAAGAGCCTAGGGTTGTCTCCAACCAAGTTATACTCAAAGTAGACCTATTAAAATTAATAGACCTGAGTTAGGCTCCATTAATAGGCTCCATTCACACCTTACCTTTAATGCACTATAATACCACTTTAAATAGCCATGGCTTTCCTCCAAGGAATTCTGGGAGCTGTAGTTTGTTAAAGGTTCTGAGAGTCCTGAGGAGACTATCTATTCCCGTCCTGGAGCTATAGTCCCCAAAGTTCCTCATAAAGAAAAATTGATTGTTGAACCACTCTGGGAATTGTAGTCCTGTGAGGGGAATAAAGGTCTCCTAGCAACTCTCAGCACCCTTAGCAAACTACAGCTCCCAGAATTCTTTGGGGGAAGCCCTGACTGTTTAAAGTATCATGGTGTGTTAAATGTATGGTGTGATGCGGCCCATGGACTGCAAGAAGATCAAACCTATTTATTCTGAAGGAAATCAGCCCTGAGTGCTCACTGGTAGGACAGATCCTGAAGCTTAGGCTCCAATACTTTGGCCCCCTCATGAGAAGAGAAGACTCCCTGGAAAAGACCCTGATGTTGGGAAAGATGGAGGGCACAAGGAGAAGGGGATGACAGAGGACGAGATGGTTGGACAGTGTTCTCAAAGCTACGAACATGAGTTTGACCAAACTGTGGGAGGCAGTGGAAGACAGGAGTGCCTGGCATGCTCTGGTGCATGGGGTCACGAAGAGTCAGACATGACTAAACGACTAAACAACAACAATGCAGCCTTAGTCATAGCTAATACCTTCAGTGAGCCTACTCTGAGTTAGACTAGGATTGGATACACTCTCAGGTTTGTGCTTGCTATAGAATGAGGTGGAGGAACCCTGGGCAGGTCAATCGACTATACTGGGGTGGCTAAGATGGCTTCTTCCAGATATTGCTGGGCTCCAACTTCCCTCAGCCCCCACCCAGAATGGCCAATGACCAGGGATGATGGGAGTCCAATAACATCTTGGTGCACTATCGTGGCTTCCCCTAGGCTATAGTGCTTGCTGTGGGCAGGGATGGAGGAAAAGGGTGTTTCGTGCATTGAATGTGAACCTTCCTAATTCTCACTTCCAAACCTGTGCAGAAACTGGAACATGGCTATCCTACAAATCGTGCATGTTTCTGAATTTTGTCATGCAGTTCTTCAAGAAAAAATGGCAGAATGCATATATTTAGGGGTAAGTGTACACCAAAATGTATATAATAGTGAAGATAGCAAACAAAAATGTGTTTATTAGGCAAAGTTGCATTACAAAAATATATTAGGAGTGAAGTTCACGAAAATGCTGATTAATACTGTATCTACACAAAAGTAAGACTGGGTCAAATGGGGCAGCTCCCAGGTAAATGATTGTAGGATTGTAACCAAAGACTTGTGGGTCACCTTAAAGCCCAGCACATTTATTAAGGCACAATAAATGGGAGTCTATTTCATTGAATGTTGGGCTGTAAAGTTTACCTTTGAAGTAATTTGTCATAAGTCTGTCTGAATCTGATGCTCAGCTCCTGATATTTTCTACGCTAAACCTTGGAATGACTTTGGGGAGTCTGAGCAGAAATTCTCTCAAGCAAGAGAAACTCGAGGAAATGCATGAGCGAGTGGAGAAAATCGGAACGAGTCCCTATGGGGTTTTCCATCATGACGCTTGTTCCAAGTTCTTTTTCTCTTTCTTCTGCCTTTTAAAGGAAATTCGCTTTCCTGACTAAAGGACTGAAATGGTACAGTCTCTGCTGGAATGAAAGTGCGACCATGGTAATAAGATGGAGTCAAGTGGTATAGTAATCTATTTAAAGTAGTATGAACAGACAAAAAAGGAAGATATGAAAATGTGAGTCTTGTAAAGTTTCCAGGCATGGGCACACTTCAGGCAAGTGGTATCTGTTTTCTTTTGTGTTCTTTTTATTTTTTATTTGAATGCTGAGGTCCACCAAGGTGCGAAATAATGATTCATGGGTGGAGACCAGGTTCAAAATGGTAGTTCAGGGCGTAGTGAGAAACTCTATTGTGCGTAAAAACAGTTAAACTGAGCCCTGAGCTCATGTTGCAAGTGGGTGTGGCTTAGCAGGCTCTCAGGAGCATCTACTCCCCACTTTTCTCTGCCTTTTTCTCTTTGTGCTTCCTGGAACAAGTAAGGAGCAATGCGTACAATGGCTCCCAGCTACAAGAAAAACCAAGTAAACTGAATCTCTTTCAAAGGTTATTTTAAAGCCTGCATCTTTGCTAATACAAAGATTGCATGATCCTTTTTGTAAGGAAACCAAGTACTTTCATTTTAAGTTGTTTGGAACCATTTTTCTTCTTTGTATTTCTGCCAGCAGATGGAGACTTGTTTGAGGTAAGGTCTGGAAACGCTGTGAATAAAACATTCACTTATTTGTAAAGCTAAGTCTGTGATTTATTCTAGTCCAAGTATTTTTATGGGGAATGTTTGTTTAAAGGTGGATGAGGGCAGATGTAAATCTAACCAAGTTTGAGTGCTTGGAGCAATCACCATTGTGCTTAACTCTGCTACTGGAGAGTAGGATCTCTCTTCCAAACCTTTCTCTCTCCAACATTGAGCCCCTCCATCCTATACTCAGGTTGTATATATGTTTTTATAGATCCATATATCCTAAAAACACCAGTCTGCATTGACCTTCATTCCAAAGAAATATAACCCTGGGAAAGCACAGGCACCTCTGAAGCCTCTCACCACTTGGAGATTGGTGTGTGTGTGCAGAGAGAGGGAGACAATATGCATATATCTTTCTTCACTTATCATTAATGTAGTTCAGTCGTTGGTGAACGTTCTCTAGCTAGGAATTTCTCAATGGCCTAATAGCACCATAAAACAGCCATTCTCCAAGAACAAGATAATTTAATTTGGTAAGCAAGCTGCTTTCAACTGCATTTAGAAATTCATTTGATAGATTTTCAAATGAGCTCATTGGAACACAATCAGTGTGCTGATTCTTCCTGCTTGCTTGCCTCTCTCTCTTCTGTCAGGCCCAACTATGAAATCATTAAGGGCTAATATTTTATTGCATGAGGATTAAGGAAGTGTGCAAATGAGACACTCCTTACTACACATCCTGTGTGTGTATGTGATTGTGCATTTGCTTTTCCCACCCATACATTACTACAGTGTTTGGAAATGCTTATCACTTACATACAGAAAAAGTCATAATTTGCATGAAAGAGGGATTGCAGCAGGCAGCCCCGACAGCCAAGCTCCAAAGCTGCTATCTCCTCTGAAGCCTGCCTTTGGAGACCACGGCATAAAATTTCATTTCACTCCAAAGCTGGTTAGCCAAACCCCCAAGTGCTAGCAAAATCTCCAGGGCTGATGCACAGAGTTTATTTGCCAGAGCAAATGACGGCTGGTGTCCCAAATGAGAGTAAAGCTGTATCATCCACAATTTCCTCATCAGCACCCATAGACCCCAATAGGGCTGTTGCAAAATGCCCTCTCCTAAGTTATTTCGCCATTAATGGTGGAGGAAGAGCGGGAGAAAAACATCTCAAGCGGCTCAGGGGGAAAGCTGCATGTTTAGTTGAGGTGTGTATATTGTGTAGCAAGGAATCACACTCTCCCACCTTCCCCCACCCCGCCCACATCATTGTTCAGGTTAGGGAAAGAACTCAGCCAGCTAGAAAGAACAAAAATAGGTTGGGTGCAAGATGAAACCCAAAAGGTTCAGCTGCTTGACTAAAGGAGCTGAGCACTGGCAGAGCATGCCAGTTTCGGCCATTGTAGAACTGGGAGAAATGTGACAGATTCTGACATTTTCAGAGATGAAAACAGAGCATGAGCTGAATGTGGAGGAGGAAGACTGTGGGCACTGAAAATGTACCCACAGCGCATATGGCAAGCAAACAAGGGAACGCTTGATGACAACCCTGTGTCTGGAACCTACATGCTTGGAAGTAAGATTTCATGAGAGCCAGCTGGTGTATGTTCCACCACGAGTGGAGCTTAACTTGATGTTCTACATGAGGTTGAATGAACGGCTGGGGAAAACACTGATGTCACGGGGAGTGGGAGTTTTCTCCTAAGGCTTTTACATTAGTATCAATTGGTTAACTGGTATGGTTATCGGCAGCCAACTAACCATTCCTTTTATGAGATACTGGATACTGCAGTGTTTCCCTACCTTGGGTCCCCAGCTGTTTTAGGACTACAACTCCCATCATCCCTAGCTAGCAAGACCAGTGGTCAGGGATGATGGGAATTGTAGTCTGAAAACAGCTGGAGACCCAGAGTTGAGAAACACTGGTATACTGGATACGTTGGTAAGTTGACCTATAATAATAATAATAATAATAATAATAATAATAATAATAATTTGTTATTTATACCCTGCCCATCTGGCTGGGCGGCTTCCAACATAATATTAAAATACAGTAATGCATCAGACATTAAAAGCTTCCCTAAACAGGGCTGCCTTCAGATGTCTTCTAAAAGTCTGGTAATTGTTTTTCTCTTTGACATCTGGTGGGAGGGCGTTCCACAGGGCGGGTGCCACTACCGAGAAGGCCCTCTGCCTGGTTCCCTGTAACTTGGCTTCTCGCAATGAGGGAACCGCCAGAAGGCCCTTGGTGCTGGACCTCAATGTCCAGGTAGAACAATGGGGGTGGAGACGCTCCTTCAGATATACTGGACCGAGGCCGTTTAGCTCCCATCAGCCAGTTAGGTTATAGGAAGTAGCTGGAAATGAAGAACATAAGAAGAGCCCATGGAAAGCCCACAAATGGATCCTGAGCACAGCAGCATGCTCCTCAGCAACTAGTATTCTTCCTCTGGTGAAGGAGGTAGAACATACTTGTCATGGCTAATAGTGGAGTCTGAATGAAAGATCCTTCAAAGGCAGGACCCTTCCAACTCAGGAAAGGGGTATGTTTGTGTGGGGAAGCGGTTTGCAGATTTGAAGAGGCAGGTAAAGAGCAGAGGGCTGGCGTAAGGCTGAAAGGGAAGGGCATCTCCCTGGGTTCCTGGTATGTGTGAACGGATCCGCTGCCTTGTAGAAATGTCAGAACTATACACTGCTCTCTTTTCTCCAAATGAAATGAAACCCAGATAGCCATTCCACCTTTGTGCTGCAGAGAGAGAGATGGGACAGGGCCCACTCAGTCACTCAGCTGAGAGACCAACAGTGATCCGGCTCCACCTGTCTCTCTATTGCCATCTACTGTCAGCCATCCCATCTGACTGCAGTAGAGGAGGAGATGGGATACAGAGCCTCTCTGCTGACTTAGATGAGAAGCAGTGCTGCTCCACCGGATTGGGAGGCCTTTTGGCTCCTCCCCTTCATGAATGAAATATTCAACGCAGCAATAGAGAAATTAAAATAATAATTTATTTGTCAGACAAATAAATATGAGGCACAGTGGTATATGGTTACCAAGCTCTGGCCTGGCCTCTTGCCATTCTGGCCAGCACTTATATTTCCTTAATCCAGCCCCCTTGCTCCTCCTGTGGCTGCCTCTGTCCAATCAGCCTGGTTAAAATTCCTATTGGCTGTTTGCTAGAACCAATCACAAAAGATACACCCATTTCCTTCTTGCCCTTTTATGGAAATCAAAAAGATATATATTCTTCTATCTATAAATGACAAATAAGTAGTAATATATCTTACATGTGTCTCAACAAGGAATCTTAATTACCAGCTCACCTCTTGCCCTCCTTGCCCTATTGCCTTCCAAAACAGATAGTTAATCTTGAATTTTTATCTTAAACATATGTCAAGGATTTTGAGTTCACATCAACATTGAGAGATCTCCTTCATCTGAAGGTTTCTAAACAAAAGGCCTGACAACCATATATCAGGAGTGCTCGATGGCGTCTCCTGTCTAGCAAGGGGGGGGGGGCTGGTGGCTGATGGCCCCTGTGATCTCTTCCAACTATATGAAATAAGAATCTAGCATTTCTTAAATCCTTTGCATAATTATATTTAAGCTAATATATTTAATACATAAATAACCTTTTAAAAGGAAAAGAAATCTTAAAAGGATCTTAGTTTAAGAAAGAAACAGCTTTAGAAAAGACTTCCCAAAAATGTTCTGTTTCTGCCAGCCAGACCAGTTGCTTTTTCACTGCTCTTGACCTTTTTTAACCTTAGGAAGAAGATATGGCTCATTTTACTATTTATCCACTCTTAATTTGTAGGGTCAGTGTAACCTTGGCTGTCAGCCTGTAATTCCCTTTTTACGACTTTGAGAATTGTTTTCTGCTATAAATCGGGGGGGGGGGGGCCTTGTCTAGGAGTAAAAACATTTTGCCAAGGTTTTTTAGGCAGCTGGTCTTCTGCCTGGCATAAAACATTTTAAGCTCATTTTTAAAATACAAGCCCTGATTAAACATATAAGCTTTAATAAAAATGCAAGCTTATGATTAGATGCCTCAGTAACACTCAGTGCAGGCCAGCGTCTCCATTTGTATATAGTTTGTATAGTACAGTAGCTGTAGTGAATAAAAGAAGATATTCTTCAGCACTGTTGTCCGAGTGATTTATGCTCTGTTGTACTCTGCTGTGCACGGCTGTCTTCTGGAAGTGAGTTCGGTGCTCACAGCTCTGAGTTGTGAGTCCACAGCACTTAGACCTGTTCCTGCAGAAGAAGGTCTCTGGAAGTGCTACCCCAGCTCGCCTGGCCCAGTCAGGGCTGAAGTGGTTGAGCACAGTCGGTGGCACTGGCTCAAAGGCAAAGCTGACAGTCTCTCCCAGCCCTACTTGGAGATGCTGGGGAACCAAACCTGAGACCTCCTGCATGCAAATTAGCTGATCTGCCACTGAGCTACAGCCCTTCCCCTAAGCAGCTTAGAAGCAAAACAAACGATACAGGAATAGGACAAAATGTAAAACTTCAAATACACGTGAAATCAATGCTTGACGTAAATATCAAAAAGTTATGTGTAAGAAGTTATATACTAACTATGTATGGAGGTCAGTGACAGGGCCTGCTGCTGTGATCATACCCACCCACCCATTGGTTGTTCTGAGATTTAAGACTCCACACAAAAGGACTGACACTGAACGGAAAGAAGCTACAAAGAAGACCCAGTCAGAACCCAGAAACGGTCTTTCAAAAAGAAGGGGAGAGAAGAAGAGAGTGGATGTGTGCAGATACCATGCTATGTCATAATTTAGCTGTGGTTTCTGAAGCTCGCTGAGTCACAGATGTTACCTTTAACAACTGATTTGTCAGTCGTCACCCACTTTCTGACAATGACATTGAAAGGATAAAGAGTTAAGCTGAAACTGCATATCCGTTTCCTTCCTAACCTGATGCTGAATTTAGCAGCAAAATAGCAGGAAGGAATGACTTCCTTCTTTTGCTACTTCCCTTCTCTTGAAATTCTGGATAGCACTTGTGGACATCTTTTGTCCACTCCTGCATGAAAGATACCTGGTCCTTGAAATTATATCCATCACGTTTCCAAAAGCAGTTTGCTTTTCTCTCTTTAGCCAACAGCTCTCCAGTAAAATGATAAGATTACTCAACAGATGCCCCACTGGGGGGGGGCTGCCATGCCTGCTTGGAAGACCACTCTCTGAAGCACCTCCCACTCACCTTCAAACATCTCACCTGCCCCCACCCTGCTCATGCTGCTTGCTTACCTGTCTCTTGGTTTGTCTTGCTGGAGTTCCTGCAGCTGCCAGCAAACTGCAGCGTGATGACAACCCTACAATTTTATTGTATAGTAAGATATAGGAAAATTTCATTTGATGGTACACAGGTCATTGTTAGCATTTGTCTGTTTCACCCCAGTCTGCCTATTTGTAACATCACAGCAGGTAAACCAATGACAACCGGGGAGACTGCAATACCTCTGCTTGCCGCAGCACACTGTGACAGGCTCAGGCTGCTGATGAGACCATGCTCTAGGAACACAAAGGCTTTGTATCCAAAGCTACTCCTACCCAGAAACCCATTAAAATTAACGAGCATAACTAACTTAGGTCCATTAATTCCAGTGGGCCTACTCTGTGGAAAACCTAGTGGGATAAAAGCAAAAAAAACCTGAGATACCCAGTTTTTAGCACCACCCTTCAGTTAAAGGGGCCCAACCCATTTCAATAGTCTCCTACTGTGACAGAGCGGGGGATGTTCTGGTCTCAGTGGAATTCTATAAAGGAGTCATCCGAGTCCATGGGGTAAGCCGAACCACATCCTTGATCCAGAAGAGTACTTGATGCACAGGCTCCTCTGGTAGACGCACTTCTGGGTCTGGATGCTGCATACCCTTCCTCCTTTTGGCTAGGAGTGCTCAACCCCCAAAGAAGGGGAATCTGACCCCAGGGTCATAATAATCAGAGGGATAGGGCAGGCGGGGGGGGGAGATAACCTAATGCCTAAATTATGAGGAACATGTGACTAAGGCAGATTTCTGTGTTCATCTAGCACACTTACACTAAGTCCTAAAGGTAACGGGAACCCTGACCATTAGGTCCAGTCGTGACCGACTCTGGGGTTGCGGCACTCATCTCGCTTTATTGGCTGAGGGAGCCAGCGTACAGCTTCCGGGTCATGTGGCGAACCAGAGCAGCGCGCAGAAACGCCGTTTACCTTCCTGCTGGAGCGGTACCTATTTATCTACTGACGTGCTTTCGAACTGCTAGGTTGGCAGGAGCAGGGACCGAGCAATGGGAGCTCACCCCGTCGCGGGGATTCAAACCACTGACCTTCTGATCGGCAAGTCCTAGGCTCTGTGGTTTAACCCACAGCGCCACCCGAGTGACCGGAGAAAGCTGCCTTTTACAACATCAGACCATTGCTCCATCTAGCTCAGTAATGTCTAAACCAAACTTGGGTCTCCAGCTGATTTTGGACTACAGTTCCCATCATCCCTGACCACTGATCCTGCTAACTAGGGATGATAGGAGTTGTAGTCCAACAACAGCTGGAAACCCAAATTTAGGAAACCCTGGTGTAAACTGACTGACAGAAGCTCTCCAGGGTTTCAGAAGAGGGAGTTCTGAGTCCTACCTGGAGATGCAAGGTATCAAACCTTGGACCATCTGCATGCAAAGTAGATGCATTACCTTTAAGCTATGGTCCATCTCCCATTTGATACCTGAAAAATGCTGCAGAAGAAAAAGTTAACTACATTTGCCATTTTGAGAAGCTACAGAAAATTCAATGGTTATTTTCCTGCTGCTTCTTCTCAAATGATTGGCCTACAAAGAAATATAAGAGGGAGAGGAAGAAGTCCCAAACTGCCCATTTTTAAGATTTCAACAAGAGTCATGCACCGGCATGCTAAGCAAACGGGCCAAGAGGAATAGAGGGCTGTAAAATGAATTCATCGGTAATGGAGATTCAAAATGCATTTGGGTGACACAAATGTGATGGGAGCAAATTAGACACAATAAAATAATTGAGCATTAGTCTTTGTATAATTAATTTGTTACTTGCTGACATTAATTGCACCCTTCCTTTCAAATCCCCGAGTTGCAATTCTCAATCAAATGCTTCCTAAGCACCTTGAAAGGCAATGTGTGGGACATGATGTTGGGACACTGGTTCCTTGGACACCTCCAGGGGCCTGCTAAATTATTCCTCCTTGTCCAGACTTTATTCCTGAGTTTGTTTATTTTAAGATTTCAGCATTTCAAAAATATGGTCCATTACTGTGATGCGTAGCTGAAAAAAGGCAGGCATGAATTATTGGGTATTTTCAACAGTGTGGTGCAGCAGCAGAATAAGCTAATGCTATTCTAGGTTGCATCAACTGAAGTATTGTGTCCCGATCAAGGGAAGTAATAGTACCACTCTGTTCTGCTTTGGTCAGACCCCACCTGGAATATTGTGTCCAGTTCTTGGCACCAGAATTTTGCCAAGGAGGGCGACCAAGATGATAAAGGATCTGGAAGCCGAACCTTATGAGGAACAGTTGAGGATATGTTTAGGTGTTGCTCTGGCTCTACCGTGATTTCCCAACTTCCCCCCTCATTTGCCTCTGAACTGCAACCTCCCTCAAACCCCTGCTGCAAATCTATACTGTCTTCTACTTCCTCCTCCCAGGAAGGGTCAGTCAGACTGGGGAGGCAGTTTCCACCATTTCCCAGTCCCTGACAAAAAGTAAGATTAACATCTCTTGCTCTGCCCACTTTTGCCTTCAACTCCACCCACCACTGGCATGTGGCCCCCAAAAAGCTGCCTAGGAGGAAATGAGGCCTTCGGTCTAACAATGGTGCCCAGCTCCTCGCATCAGATTGCCTTGGCCAACACTGAGTGCTAAGCTCCTCTAGAGAGTCAGCTTTCAAGCCAAACTCTCCAGCAATTTGTCTTCTTCCCATCATAAATGATAGCAAACTCTAGACCTCCCTGCCAGCTCATGCCATCCAATGCCAAGAAAGGAGGCCAACGTGTGCCATCTTTGCTGTTGTACAAAGGATAAATATAGTCAAAGTCAGATTAATATTTCCAAGATTACTCATTTCTCCTTGATAGAGAAGCAAAGATCATGCACAAGATGACAGAAACCCATCTGGGATTGTAAAAGTCACCATATGGATGTCTTTAGCTAATTATAGTTATTTATTTATTTTTATATGAAGGAATTGAAAAAGTGAGATCCATCCGTTTTTTAAAAAATAATAATAATAATAATAAAATACTATTTTTTTTCCTATCAGTGTTTGCCCCGAATCTCAGGATACCAACAGATGGGTTGAATACAACATCTTGTTATGTGTTTGCTCACCTCTTATTCACAGTTCCTTCATTTCACATAATACAGGATTTCCTCATGTCACCCTTTAGCTTTTAAAATGAAATTTTAGCAGGCAGGGAATATATTCCAGCTCAAAGTATTCTATGGAATAGCAGTGTGAAGCATCAAATTCTGCATATGGAATAATGTTGGTTATAGTATAATGTTGGGTTTTGGAGCAGAAGCAGAGAAACCCATTTTCAAAGCTCTGTGTTATGTCCTGACCTCAAGCTGAAGACAAGAGGTGTAGGACCTTGGACAGTTCCAAGTGAACAGTATGTATTACATAGCTGTGGAGGCTAAGATCATTGTGTTGCAAGCCTAAAACTGCCTCCCTGCAGTCTGATATTTAGCCATTGCTCTGGTCCTTGACTTCTGCCTGAAATAAACTATGTGTGTATAGTCCAAGAGACAGCTTGCAGGCTCAACACTGCAGGCAGAACCCAACCCAGGACATCTTGCTGCATGAAGTGAAGCTCAAGACCCCACTAAACCCCACACAGAAGCTAGTCAGACTGGTAGTTAACTGACACTGGCTCCAACCCATAAAAGCATAAGAGCATAAGATGAACCTGCTGGATCAGTCCAATGGCCCATCTAGTCCAGCAACCAGATGCTTGCGGGAAGCCTGCAAGCTAGACATGAGTCCAACAACATTCTGCACACCTATGATTCCCAACAGCTGCTATTCAGAGGCATAATACAACTTGCACCTTAATATCAGCAAGACAAAGGAGATGGTGTTGGACTTTCGGGGGAAGAGGGAACTAGCCCCACTGTACATCGGGAAGGGCTGTGTGGAGACAGTCTCTTCCTTTAAATTCCTAGGAGTTTATCTCAGTGAAGACCTTACTTGGAAAATAAATACAACCCAGGTGGTTAAGAAAGCCCAACAGAGACTCCATCTCCTCAGAGTATTGCGAAAGAAGAATGTCAATCAACATTTGATGATCTTCTTCTACCGGTCCACAATAGAAAGTGTCCTTTCATACTGCATCACGGTGTGGTACGCTGGTTTGACATCAACTGATAGGAAGTGCCTACAGAGGGTGGTGAATACAGCACAAGATATTATGGGCTGTCCCATGAATCCACTGGATGAAATAGCGGAAGAACGTTGCCTCAGGAGAGTGAGGAAAATTCTCAGGGATGATTCACACCCTGGCCGGCACTTTCTTGATCTCCCGCCCTCGGGCAGAAGATATAGAAGCATGATTAGTCGCACCAACAGGGTAAAGAACAGCTTCTATCTGTGGGCTGTTAGGTTGCTGAATGAAAAGTTAACAACAGGGCAACTGACTTTCGGGTTTGGTGGGTGTGCGTCAGTAAACGAGGGGAATTAAGACTAAGAGAGCTGAGTGGGGGGTGCTCGTGTAATCTCATTGTATACAAATTGTACAAGTGACAATAAAGTATTTCAAATTTCAAAATACCTCTAAAAGTGTAGGTAGAACATAGCCAACTCAGGCCCCAAATATCTGAATTAATGCCTCCTTCTCTACAGCGTCCTGAGATTGGTGGATGGGACCCTCTTGGTAGTTCCTCCACCCTCAGAGGCTTGAGGGGGTGCCTGGAGAAAGGGTATTCTCTGTAGCAGCTCCTAAGCTATGGAACTCCCTCCCCACAGGGTTACATCTGATATCTTAATTATACAGCTTCCAAATTAATATGTTGAATATGCGCCTCTTTGTGCTGGCTTTTCACACTTGCACACGTGTCTGCCACTTGGCTTGTCCCAAGACCCCATAACTACCCGGCGGCCTCAGCTGTGGTGGAGGGGGACAGCAGAGGACACATTGCCTGTCTTGAAGTAAGATTCAGCGGCTGCTCCAGTTGGCTTCTGTATGGGGAATGGGGACACCATGTTGCCCTTTGCTCAGGCAAACTTCTGCAGTTTGAACTACAGAAGAATCGGCATTTAGCAAATGAGTTTGCTGTGAGTACTGAGCATTGTGAAGCAGATAGTGAATCATTACAATCCCCAAGAGAGTGAAAACATTATACATTTGGAAGTGAGCAACAGCATATGTTTACGCTTCCTTAAAATCAGCCTGAGGCCATTTTATTTTTTAAAAATGTCACTCTCCAGGATAATGCCGAGCATGAAGCAAAATATGAGTGTTTCTACATGCGTACCTTTTGTACATCTGTTTTTTAGCTGAGCTGTAATTGCACAGCCAGAGAGACATTTGTTACTCTCAAGAAGGAGCATGCTATTTAATGATTTACAATGGAGGGAAAGCATCACCTTGGAAGGAGCTGAGATATATCGTCATATATCATTAATAGTGCATTAACCTGCAAGGCGCTTGGTGAGCACTGTTGATCTTGTCACAACAACAGTGGGTACAGGGTGGGCTCCAAGATTGAGGGCTGCTCTACTCAGATTCCGAAGCAGATTCGCCTGATCTGATTTGGGCAGATTGTGACCAAGATCAGGTCAATGGCAGACTTCAGAATCAGTCTTAAGGGCTGTGTGCTGACTCTGTTTCACCCTAAAAAAACCAAAATCCTTTAGAAGTTCAAAAATATTGTATGGTATTCAGAGCAGACCCATTGAAATAATAATAATAATAATAATAATAATAATAATAATAATAATAATAACAACAACAACAATAATAATAACAACAAGAAGAAGAATGGTACCTCCAGTTGCAGACGGGATCTGTTCCGGAGCTCCGGTTGGATCCCAAGGTTTCCATAACCGGATGGACCGCTTCTGCGCATGAGCATGGTGTGGTAGAGTGCTTCTGCGCATGCGCACATGGAAAAACCTGCAAAAATACTTCCAGGTTTGTCACGTTCTTATCCCAAAGGATACATAACCAGAGGTGAATGTAAGTAGAAGTACCACTGTATTATTATTATTATTATTATTATTATTATTATTATTATTTTATCACCTGCCTTTCACCTTTATGCACTATTGCATGTGTAGGCAAACTAAGGCCTGGGGGCCGGATCTGGCCCAATCGCCTTCTAAATCCAGCCCACGGATGGTCCGGGAATCAGTGTGTTTTTACATGAGTAGAATGTGTCCTTTTATTTAAAATGCATCTCTGGGTTATTTGTGGGGCATAGGAATTCGTTCATTTCCCCCCCCCAAAAAAAAATAGTCCGGCCCCCCACAAGATCTGAGGAACAGTGGACTGGCCCCCTGCTGAAAAAGTTTGCTGAGCCCTGCAACTATTGCATCAAGACTCTCCATGCACAGTGTTGAATAGATGTGTAGCACCCATGTGCACTTGTTAAACATTGTCAAATGCATGTTGATGTTCTTATATGGAGGATCACTTTAAGATTGGGTCTGTGCCCTCTTTTGGGGAGAGCCAGTGTGGTGTAGTGATTAAAAGCGGTAGTCTCGTAATCTGGTGAACCGGGTTTGTGTCTCCACTCCTCCACATGCAGCTGCTAGGTGACCTTGGGCCAGTCACACTTCTCTGAAGTCTCTCAGCCCCACTCACCTCACATAGTGTTTGTTGTGGGGAAGGGAGAATGTTAGCCGCTTTGACACTCCTTCAGGTAGTGATAAAACAGGATATCAAATCCAAACTACTACTACTACTTTTATACTCCTTTGCATGCCCACCACAGATAGTGGAGAGAAGACTTAAGTGAGCTAAAGAAATTGATAGCAGATTTCCCTTGTGTAGGCCAGTCTAGTACCCTCCATATATTTTGGACTAGAATTCCCATCAGCCCTGGTGCTTGCTGGGGCTGATGAGAGTTGAATTCTGAAACATCTAGAGGTCATCGGTGAGATAAAGGTTGGTAGATGCTCAGTCACTGTACAAGATCTGGAATATTAAGGGGGGAAATGAGATTCCTGTTCCTCTTTGAAAACTGGACCGAGTCTTTTGGAATTTCAGAATCTTGGGAGAAATCAGATGAAGAGCATGGAAGCAGGTCATTGGATCACGATTCTTGTAAATCACATTAATGCACAGACAGAGGCCCCATCTGCACTATTCATATAAAGCAGCATCATACACTTTGAACAGTCATGGCTTCCTCCCAAGGAATCTTGGGGACTGGATCCCACCTGGGGCTGCCATTTTCATTTCCCACTATGCAACAGAATGATGCTACAAAGAGAGCATTCTGAGAAATTATAAATGTCATCTCGCAGATCCAGCCACACAGCATGAGGAGGCCCAGGACAAGTGTGTTCAACACTGCAGGAAGAGGATTCTAGATGTCAGTACCCACTATAATCATCGTGAGCTAAAAGTTTGCAAATGAAAAAGAGCCAGTGTAGTGTAGTGGTCGGAGTAGCACCTGAGAGAGCAGGGTTTAAAACCCCAAATCAGCCATGAAGCTCACTGGGTAGCCTTGGACCAGTCAATCACTGCCTCTCAGCTTAACCTACCTCACAGGGTTTAATTGTATGGATTAATTAAGGAGAGGGAGAACCATGTATGTCACCTTGAGGTCCTTGGAAGAAAAAGGAGGGATTAAAATAAAATAAAATATACTGGCCTGTACATACCAAAGTGATTTTACTAGAGAATAAGAGACGGGTTAATTTTATTTTACTTTTTTCCTTCTTCATGCTAATAAATAGACCTTGAGGATATGAAGGCCCTATCATTTTCCTCCTAATTGCTGCTTCCCCCTCTTCCGCCTCCCCATCCATTCTAAGCCACTTTAAGCTCCCGCCGGGTCTGCAGACTGGGAAACTGAGAAGGAGAACCCTTTAAGAATGGAGGTATTCATGTTACATTTGCTGGGCAAAATGGATGTGTAATTACATTACTGCCATGCACGGAGATAATAAGGCAGGCCAGATGTGAGTGGTGCGCCACACTTCTTGGCCTGGGGCTAAAGCTGTGTGGTGCCAGATGGCAGTGATGCCGAGATGCTGGGCAGAGAGGGGAGAGGGACAGGCAGTGCGCTCGCTCTGAGCGCAATTGCACACACACAATCTCAGACCAAGGCCAATTCATTGACAGCTCTGCAGCCTGTTGGCTCATCTGCCTCACTTGGAAATTCTAAGCATGAGCTGCAAAAGAGCCTCCCTCGCTTTTCAAGGCAGAACCACACAACTGGAATAGGGCTGTGCGGTTTAACATCTGGCCTCCGATGCGCAACCATCCTGATACTATCCCCGTCAATCTGATTTTCAGATCCTCCCAGCATGCTGCAAACAGATGGGTTGCACAGCGAGGGGCATTTGGCTGCTTAAGACAGTGTTGGCCAAACTTGGGTCTCCAGCTGTTTGGGGACTACAATTTCCACCATCCCTGACCACTGGTCCCGTTAGCTAGGGGTGATGGGAGTTGTAGTCCAAAAACAGCTGGAGACCCAAGTTTGGCCAACGCTGGCTTAAGATGATCTAGAACAGGCTTCCTCAACCTCGGCCCTCCAGATGTTTTGAGACTACAATTCCCATCATCCCTGTAGGGAGAAGGGCCCTAGTGGTGGAGCAACTGCCTTGCATGCAGAAGGTCCCAGATTCAATCCTTGGCATCTTCAGGTAGGAACAATGTTCCCCTGCATGAAAACTTGGGGAAAAGGACCAGTGGTCTAACTCAGTATAAGGCCACATTCATACCATGTACTTAATGCCACCTTGTCTTCTGCCAACCCCTCAAAGCCAGTGCACTACACAGGGCAGGGCCTCAGTGCTGGCAGCCTCTCCTCCTCCTGCTCTCCAGGAGCCCAAGGGAGGAGGCCAGCAACAGCAGAGTGTCAGGAGTGCGTGCAGGAGCCAGGCCCTGTGACTGGTAGGCCTTCGCAGGACTGGGCTTTTCCTAAGTTTATTCTGAAGAGCCAAGGCACGGCCGCACTGGTGAGGCCACTTGGTAACTCACAGCACCTGGTGGCAAGAGCCAGGAAGGGATATAAGGTCAGCATTTCCCTTTGGCTCTTTGCCACAGCAACACGCTTCCTGCCTTGCTGTGTTTGGCTTCTTGACTCCTTGCTTTCTGATTCTCGGACCCTTGACTCTCGGCTCTCTGACCCTCGGACCCTTGGCCTCCTGGCTTCTGGACTCCCATTCCTGCTCCCACCCCGCTATCTTGCCCCCGGTCCCAACGTCCTCTGCCAGGACTTCAACCGCCCGTAAACTGGACCATGACACAGAGAGGCAACAGGGGTGCTCACTTGCCTCAGCTCAGGACAAGCACCAATCTATCCTCCTCCCTGAGTTTGGTGGCAGCAGCACTGGCAGGGGAAATAGGGACATTCCGGGATCAAATCGGAAGCTGGGATGGCTTTCATAGTTCTGGGCCTGTCCCTGGAAAATCAGGACACCTGGAGGGTATGGTATGAACCCTTCCTTCAAACCCCACCTTTTCCTACATGTACTCCCCCCCCCATCTTCCCTCCCTATTTTTGCTAGATAGTTAGTGCTACTAATCCTGTCTTTTCTCACTCTCTCCAGATGTCTGTGAGCTCAGGCCATGATGTGTAACTTGTGAGGAGGGTCACACAGTCCTCAGCTGAGCCCACCTACAGGACAGGGTTAAGTACTGTTGTTCTGATGTGGCATTATAATTCATGGATAAGTAGCACTGGTATTCACATCAAAAATTTTTAAAAGGGAACATCAAGGTGTCTAGGAGCAAATCACTTGCGGAGGAAGTTCCCGCTCCAGAACATGTTTCCTCTGTTTTAGTACACAAAAACTGTGTGTTCCCTATGCAATTTTAATTTGTGTTTTGGATGCTTCAAAGAATCACCTTGCCTGACAAGTCCTGGTGCCATTCCTTGCATGTATTCCTTGTTGTAACAGGGGTGGGGAACCTCAGGCCAAATACATCCCTCCCTGCCTTTCTAATTGGCCCCTTGAGCATTTCACAGGCCCCACCCCTCTGAAGCCCCCCCCCTCTCCCCCCCCCAGGCCACATCTCCCAATGGCCTTGCTTCTACATTTTCTCTGAGTGTCTTTGCCTGGCATTAATCAGTAGAGTGTAATGATGGACCTGGGCTGGATCTAGACATAAAAAAAAAAAAAAACATTTCAGGAAAACGCATTGTAAACCTCATAATGGGGAATCAGGTTGTCGAAAGACAGAACTCCGCAGTGTCATCTGGTGTCACAGTTTTATAACACACTTTTTTTATTAAAAAAAAAAAACACAAAAACAATGTAGCTGTGTGCCTGGAAGCTAACTGTGCATACTGTTACAGTGGTACCTCTGGTTGCGAACAGGATCCGTTCCGGAGACCCATTCACAACATGAAAAGTGTGCAACCTGAAGCGCCATATCTGCGCAGGTGCGTGGCATGATTTAGCACTTCTGCGCATGCGTGAGCGGTGAAACCCGGAAGTAACCCTTTCCGGTACTTCCAGGTCGCCGCGGGACGCAACCTGAAAAAACGTAACACGAAGCAAACGTAACATGAGGTATCACTGTATTGTTCTTACAAAATCCCCCTAGTTAAACTGGAATTCAGGTCAGAGGGGCTTTATTACATGGATGGGGAACTATGGTTCCCAGGGACCTACTGTCTGGTCTCTATCTGGTCCTCGGGTCTCTTTGCAGGCCACATACCCTCTTAGAAAAATGGCACCTTTTATTGGCCCTTGCTTTTCACCTCCTCTGTTTTGGCCTGGCTGGAATGTATTTTTGACCTATGGTGATGCCAGCATGCCTCAAGGACACTTGTGTTCTGGTAGGCAGCCCCATAGCTCTGCCCCACAGCATGGACTGCACTGGCAGCATCTTTCTGGGGTTCTGGGCAGGGAGCCTTTTGCTGGCCCTGACTCAGGACATGAGGAATTGAACCTGTGACTTTCTAATACAAAACAAATCCTCTGCTGTGGGACTTCAGCCCTTTCTGGAGGCAGCTTATACCGAGTCAGATTCTTGAATTATTGATGGATTGGTTGCAACACCACCATTTAAATGAGATAAAAAGAAAAATGGTTTTGATACAGTAAGATCTAGGTTGGAGACAGATTTATTGGATGATAAGAAGAAAATGTACAAATTACTTTTGGAGTGGCATGTTAAAGATGAAGAGGTTAAAGGGGTGATGATACAATGGGCTAAAGATTTTGGATATAATATTCAGTTAGAATCGTGGGAAAGGCTCTAGAATGAAGGTATTAATTTTATTGCATGCAGCGCACTTAAAGAAAATGTGGTGAAAATTATGTAGAGATGGTATTTAACACCATCAAAACTTGCTAAAATGTATAAGACAAGATCTAATGAGTGTTGGAAATGCAAAGAAAAGGAAGGTATCTTTTACCATATGTTTGTGGACTTGTAAAGAGGTAAGGGCTTTCTGGGAAATTATATATAATGAGTTAAAGAAAATGTTTAAAAACACTTTTGTTAAAAAAAACGGAAGCCTTTTTATAGGGTGTAGTAGGTGAAGAGATACAAAAAAAGATAAAAGACTGTTCATGTATGCAACAACGGCAGCAAGAACTCTTTTAGCCCCAAAATGGAAACAACAAGAAGTACCAACAAAAGAAGAGTGGCAGATGAAAATGATGGACTTTGCGGAACTGGCGAAGCTGACGGGGAAAATCCGAAACCAGCATGATCAAGTATTCCAAAAAGACTGAAGTAAATTTATACAATATTTGAAAGATCATTCTAAGCAATTAACAACATTGTTGTTGTTGTTTAGTCGTTTAGTCGTGACACCATGGACCAGAGCACGCCAGGCACTTCTGTCTTCCACTGCCTCCCGCAGTTTGGTCAGACTCATGTTTGTAGCTTCGAGAACACTGTCCAACCATCTCGTCCTCTGCCACCCCTTCTCCTTGTGCCCTCCATCTTTCCCAACATTGGGGTGTTTTCCAGGGAGTCTTCTCTTCTCATGAGGTGGCCAAAGTATTGGAGCCTCAGCTTCAGGATCTGTCCTTCCAGCAAGCACTCAGGGCTGATTTCCTTAGGAATGGATACGTTTGATCTTCTTGCAGTCCATGGGACTCTCAAGAGTCTCCTCCAGCACCATAATTCAAAAACATCAATTATTCGGCGATCAGCCTTCTTTAGGGTCCAGCTCTCAACATTAGTAGGGTTTATCTGAAGACTTGTAATGCGATTTTTTTTACCTTTCTATATTTAAACTGTGAGGTATTTTGTAATGAGTTATATTAGAATTGGAAAATATATAAAATGCTGTGATATAAAGGTTAGTTTTGAAAGCCAAGAGGCTGGAGGGAAGGAAGTTGACAGGCTCTAAAGAGCCAAAGAAGTAAAGTGAATAATAATGATGTGATTATATATGTTTAAATGGAAAATTAATAAAAATTATTTTATATATATATATATGTGTGTGTGTGTGTGTGTGTGTGTGTGTGTGTGTATAAAGATACACACACACACACACACTGAGTCAGATCCTTGGCCCAATTAGCTCAGTATTGACAGGCAGCAACTCCCCAGGGTTTCAGATATAGGGGTAATCCTAGCCCTTACCTGGAGATGTCTGTGCTTAAACCTAGTACATGCTGCATCAGACCCTCCAGGTGTCCCTATTTTCCAGTGACAGTCCTGGATTTACAGAAGTGGTCCCAGTTTCTAATTTGATCCCGGAATGTCTTGCTTTTCCTTAGGTTGTCCCTATTGTCATCAGAGAAACATTGGAAGGTATGGCTGCATGCAGCGCTCTATCACTGAGCTAGGGTTTCCCCCCTAATATGTAGTGAAAGGTAACAAATATATAACCAAGTGGATGGACAAAGTTCTGTCCCTCTGTTTATAATACAGTCAAACCTCAGCTCCCAAACACCTCCGTTTTGGAACGTTTCGGCTCCCAAACGATGAAAACCCGGAAGTAAACACTGCGGTTTTCAAACATTTTTCGGAAGCCAAATGTCCGACGCAGCTTGAGTGTAGGAGACTCCTGCAGCCAATCAGAAGCCGTGCCTTGGTTGTCGAACCAATCGGAAGCTGAACGGGCTTCCAGAACTGATTACGTTCGACAACTGAGGTTTGACTGTAACAGGAACCCTGGCACTGGGAGGGAGTTTGTGTATCTCCGTAAGGTCTCAAAATGTTTGCTCATTTTGTTACCTACCTTTCATTGAGCACATGCAACAAAGTGAAATCACATAACACTTCTGTAGTTCTTCTTACACTCGGTTCAGTCTGTTGGCAAAGTACACTATGACACCCACCCTAAAGCAGGGAGGGGAAACAGTCTAAAGCAATTCGCAATAATAGAGCCTACCTTCTCCAGGAAAGAAAGCTAAAGACTTTGCTACAGTCGGGGTTATTGTCTACCTAATCTGTGTACCATTTAAAGGTACTTTAAAAGCTCCTATCACCACGGTATCTAATCTGTTCCGATAACGAGCATTCGGTGTGCAGCCTTTAAGTGGCATATTTGAAAGCATTTATGAAAGGCCGAGCAATCTCTGTTTTATTTGCTGGGGCTGCCACAACTCAAGATCAGATTCTGCTTTTTGTATATTAGTCATTTTGGTGGAAATGTTAGAGATTCTAAAAGCATAACACAAAGAGGAGGAGAGAATCCAAGTCAGGCCTATTAACAGTGTTTGGTTTAATCCAACGACTGGTTCACTTAGAAGATAATAGCGCTTTTCACAGGCAAGAACATCAGGAGCTGCCTCATGTCAAGTCAGATCATTCATCCCTCAAGCCAAGCGTAGAAGGCAACTCCTAGAGGCCGAAGTCCCTTTGCCTGCCCCCATAAAATACTTGAGGGGGCCGCTCCCCTCAATGTTTGTTTGTTAGATTTATATACCTCCCCTCATCAGAAGACCTCAGGGTGGTTCACAGAATAAAATACAAGATTAAAAACAAAACAGCAAAACAATAACCTGCCCTGTTATGTACTGAAGTTCTCACTCTGGGCCAGCAGGGGGATACTGTAGATAGTTTTCACTCAGGTCAACATATGCAAATAATTGAAAGTGACGTTCAGTGATTGGATAGATACAGAAAGTTGTTACTGTTGCCTTGTAGTGGAGCTCTATATAAGCACGTTGGCTGAACCCTTCAGTTCTGTTCTGTTCTGGCCTGTGAATAAACAAGAGCTGTTTGAAGAATCGCTGTGTCGTCTGATATGTTCACCCACAAATTAACACGCCCCGCCCCCGACAAATTTAAAAGGCTTTAGAATATTAATCAGCCAAAGGCCTGGTTGAAGAGGAATGTTTTCACCTGATGCCTAAAATATATAATGAAGGTGTCAGGTGAACCTCCCTGAGGAGAACATTCCACAAATGGGGAGCCACTACAGAAAAGGCCCTCTGGACCTCACGCGGAGGAAGCACACAAAAAAGGGCCTCAGATGATGAACGCAGAGTCCGGGACAGTTTATATGGGGAGAGGCGGTCCTTCAGGTATTGAGGCCCTGAGTCATTTAAGGCTTTACAGGTCAAAGCCAACACTATGAATTGGGCCCAGTAACTAATTGGCTGCCAGTGCAGTCGGGCCATTGCCATTCAAGTGGTGTGCATGTGACGTGTCTTGTGCTCAAATATATGGGGCAGAGTGGGTGCATGCATGTTGCGCACACCCATATGTAACCATGTGCAATGTTATATGAATAGAGCCCAATACTTTATCCAATTCTCTTCAGGTGTGAGACACTTGTTCATTTTTATTTCACCTCCCAGTAGGACCGATTTCAGACATTCCCCCCCCCCCCTTGTTGTCTTCCAGACAGAAGACTTTGCCTCTCCAGCAGTCCTAAGCGCCATTTCCCCCGCACTCCCCGCCACAAAAAATAGAAATTCTTATGTACACAATAGCTAAACATCTTTGTAACTCTGCCTGAAAACATTCACAATGCTGCATGCCGTGTAGCATTCATTCCTCATTTAGAGAGAAACCTCAGACATGGCATTTGAATGAAAACCGTTTAATATTGATGTGTGCCCATTACAGAGTCTGTCACATCACCAGGACTGTTCAGGCATATTAAGGCTTTGGGACACTCAATGAACGATGCCCATTGTCCTGTTCAGAACAGTAAAAACTTCAGTAAAAACTCTACGCTCCCAGCAACAGCTGTTTCTCATCTTTCCAACTTCAGTTCTCGATATTTCAACATCAGCCTGCAATTTTTTAATTTTTTTAAAAAAACCTCATGTCAATTTATCAGCATTTTTGTGCCTATTTCTCATAATAGACACCATTTTATGTGCAATTTTGCCTAATATACACATTTTTGCAGAGCACTTTTGCCCCATGCCTGGAAAAAAGAGCCATTAAATTGTTTTTTTTAAAAAAAATCACTTGTTAAATGGTTTTTTAAAATAACATTTGTTAAATTTTAATGAAATAGAAACTGCCAATTAGCCAAAGTGGGGAAAGCAGCGATTGCATAAGAGGGATGCATCCTGCACCCTTTGGGCATGTGAACTGGCACAGTCAAGGACTGGGAGAAGTGTCTTCCTCTTGGGATGTGCAGCTGCCCCATACGGGGATTAGAACTTACAACCTTGGCATTATCAGCACTATGCCCTCTAACCAACTGAGCTATCTGGGTTGACAATGCATGTGGCCCTCCATACCTCTCTATCTTGCCCTTGAAATTCTGCCTAGGTCACGTCCCTTTCCTAGGACCCCGGCCCTCATCCATACCCTTTGGGGTCTTACTGAACTTTGGGGTCCTACTGAACTGTGATAATGCCTCTTGATTGCCTGAATGGAGAGAGAGAATGCACTGGATCATTCCTAGAAACCTCTGGCTGAAAGTAGCTTTGTTTCTTTATCCCAGGAAGCAATTTTATTTCTCATATTAAGAAAAAGTATCAGTGGTTCCATAGCATATTATTGACCCTGTCTCCAACCAAACGAATGTTATAATTTGGTAATGAAATAGAATGGAAATCAAAACAGTTAATGATCTCCCAAACACTAGTCTGTGGGGACCTTATTTCTTGCCACACACATCCCCAAAAAATATTGCTGTGCACTGGGGAAGGGGAGAATAACCTTATATCAGATGCCTACCCAGGGCCAGATTTAGGTTTGATGATTCCCTCAGCAACTGGAGGTAATGGGGCCCTTTATATGTCCAGCTGTCCTTTGTCAACAACAAATTGTTGCTGTTATTTTGTGTTGAATATATGATATATGGTAATTTATAGACCTAATAGGTATCTAAAGCCAATTGCACATGCAGAATGTAGGCACCCTATATATAGAAATGAGCAAACCAGTGATATTTTAGGGAGCAGGCTATCAGGCAGGGACCCCATTACTTACATCATAGGTAAAGATAAAGGGACTCCTGACCATTAGGTCCAGTCGCGAACGACTCTGGGGTTGTGGTGCTCATCTCGCTTTACTGGCCGAGGGAGTCAGTGTAGAGCTTCCGGGTCATGTGACCAGCATGGCTAAGCCGCTTCTGGCAAACCAGAGCAGCGCACAGAAACACCGTTTACCTTCTCGCCAGAGTGGTATCTATTTATCTACTTGCACTGTGTGCTAGGGGCGGAGCTCGGGCTCCCGCCCACAACCACTCCCCTCTCTTGCAGGGAGGAGAGTCTTTGCTGTATGTAGGTTTTATTTTATTTGTTTTTTATCTTATATTTTGGAAATGTACATCCAGTTGTTTTTTCTTTAATTTTTTAGGGGGCCCCCAAGAGAGTGGGGCCCTAAGCTATAGCTTGTTTAGCTTATACATGAATCCAGCACTGTGCCTATCACTTTATCAGGACATTTTCTGCTTTCAAACTCATTCCTCCAATTTGTTTCAATATTATTAAGGTGAGGCATTGCCGATGAGTCAGATTCCTTTCCCCCAGGAACACACAGATGAAACTTCTTGCCTGCCCCCCAGCCGTAAATTATTAATCCAATTGCGTCAATCACAAAAGTCCTGGAGACCTCTGCAAATGGAGCGAAAGAAGCCACACAGGTGTCTTCAAGGTTTTCTATTATAAGGGAACCTCAGGCTGATCTCTGAGTCGTATGCTGCCTTTCCTTCTTGCAGAAGATACTGCTGTAAGACACGTCTCTCAAGCACAAATCTGCCTCTTACGGCTTATCCTTCAAAATTTGCACTTCACCAACTTCTGTGCTGCAGTTATCCAACAGCCAGTGTGGTGTAGTGGTTAGAGCGTTGGGCAAAGACCTAGGAGACCAGAGTTCAAATCCCCACTAAGCCATGTAACTCACTGGGCGACCTTGAGCAGGCAATCACTCTCAGCCCAGCCTACCTCACAGGGTAGTCGTGGGAATAAAACAGGAAGGAGGAGAACTATGTACACCACCTTTGGCGCTTTGCAAGAAAAGTGGGACATAAAATTTTAAAATGGAATCGACTTTATGGGACTGGCAGAAATGACCGGCAGAATCCGCGACCAAGAGAAAGAGACTGTGGAAGAAGACTGGAAGAAGTTTAAGATGTATCTTAAGAACTATTATAAAATTGAGGAGTGCTAAAATGCTGAGGGAAAGGAAGACGTAGAATTGCAGCGGCAAATTGTGTTTAATTTTAGGGTGGAATTGAAAAGGAGAATGAATTTATATTTAACTGGCTAAGAAGGGTTGCTGAATAATGGTTTAAAATTAAGGATGCAAAAAGGGGAAGGTATGGGGAAGTCCGGGAAAAGAGGGTTATGGAAATAAGGTAAAGAAAATATGATTTTTTGTGTTTGTTTTTATGTTGCGTTTGTCTATGTTAAAAATTTGGAAATTAATAAAAAAATTTATTTAAAAAAAAAAATGAAAATGAAAACAACTGCAGCCCCAAAAGTGCATATTAGTGAAAACAGCACACATACAAAAAGTATTTTATTAGGGAAACGGCTTGCAAAAATGAGCAAACATTGTTTCGGTGCATAGAAAAATCCTATTCCTTCTACGGGTGGGTGGTGTGGTATTTGCCATCCTGAGATAGGAGCACCCTGCTCCCCAAGTTTTTCCCCAAGCTCACAGCTAGATTTCAGTTTTTTTCTCTCACTCTTCAAGAACTGCAGTTTCTATTGACGTTCTAAGGCATGAGAACCACCTTCTGTTTCCACCGATATTAAAACAGCCAAGCATATTGCTCTGCCTCTCATAATCCAAAACAAACGTTGGAGGGTTTTGGTTTGTATTCATACATTTTCTGTATATGTATTAATGTATATTTGCCTTCAAGCAGGACTTCACTGGGAACAGGAAGCATTTGGAGAGATTTGACTAATTTATTGGAATATATAGAGCAGAAATATCTGGCAGCTGGAGTCTTAATTATGGGAGACTTCAGTGCAGGAGTTGGATCATCAGATGGGAATTCCCTAGGAGAAAATCTTTCCATTTGGGCATGTCTCTAGAGATTATCATTTTAATAAGCAAGGACAAACACTACTAGAATTTATGGGTAACCATCACTTTTTTATGGGCAGGGAACCGGTGGGCTCCCAAATGTTGTCGGGCTCCAATTTCCATCAGCTTCAGCCAGCACTGCCAATGGTCATAGATTATAGGATCTGTAGTCCAGCAATATTTGCAGTGTCCTACATTGTCAACCCCTATCATCAAGCCATCTCCAAAGCCTTCCTCTCCCCTCTCTTTCAGTCTTTTGTTTTCCTCCCAGTGACCTTCATTTTTTCCAACTCTGTGGTTTGCTAAGGCTGCTGCATCTCCTGTAGGGATGAAAGACTCACTCTATATCCAGTCTGTGTCTTTGTTGCAGACATTCACCCATAAAACCATTCCATTCCATTTCTGCATTAATCTGTGCCTTAAACTTTCCACAGAATCACATTTAAGTACATATTTTTTTATTGTTTCTCAAAATACACATGATATAATGTATTTTGTTGCATTTTTAAAATCAAGAATGGTACAAAAAGTGAGAAATAACTTCATCAGTCTAGGAGCTATGGATTGGGTCACTTGCTGGTGGTGGTGGTGTTGTAGTTGTCATTGTTGCTAATCTCAGGGTTGTGGGTTTGAGCCCCACTATGGGTGAAAGATTCCTGCATTGCAAGGGGTTGGACTAGATGATCCTCACAGTCCCTTCCAACTCTACAATTCTGTAATCTATGATTTGTGATAATTTTTCCCAGACTGGGACTCAAGGGAGCTGACACAAATTAAAAGCAAGACAGATTAAATACAGAAAGCTAAAAGCACGCGGGTGGCGCTGTGGGTTAAACCACAGAGCCTAGGACCTGCCGATTGAAAGGTCGGCGGTTCGAATCCCCACGGCGGGGTGAGCTCCCGTCGTTCGGTCCCAGCTCCTGCCCACCTAGCAGTTCGAAAGCACCCCTAAGTGCAAGTAGATAAATAGGGACCGCTTTCTAGCGGGAAGGTAAACGGCGTTTCCGTGTGCGGCGCTGGTGCTGGCTCACCAGATGCAGCTTAGTCACGCTGGCCACGTGACCCGGAAGTGTCTTCGGACAGCGCCGGCTCCCGGCCTCTTGAGCAAGATGAGCATGCAACCCTAGAGTCGGTCACGACTGGCCCTGATGGGCAGGGGTACCTTTACCTTTACCTAAAAGCATATAAAAAGATAATCATCCAAAGTAATTAAATTGTAATAGAATTAAAACTTGTTATCCAACTTGTTATCCTGAACTTGTTATCGAATGAAACTGGACAATTCAGAGCAGACAAGATGAATCATAGAATTGTAGAGTTGGTAGGAACTTCATGTGTCGTCTTGTCCAACTTCCTGCAATGCAGGAATCTCAACTAGATCATACATGACAGATGGCCATTCAATCTCTGCTTAAAAACTTCCAAGGACAGTAATCCCATGGGCATTGAACCAGGTTTTGGTACTTTTGGCAGTGTGGGCAGGCGCCAAAGTCCTGCTGGCAAATGAAGTCAGCATCCCCATAAAGCTCGTCTGCAGAAGGAAGCATGAAGTGCTCCAAAATCTCCTGGTAGATGGCTATGTTGATCCTGGACTTAATGAAGCACAGTGGAACAACACCAGCTGATGACATGGCTCCCCAAATCTCTTTTCTGATGAGAGCAGCTTTTGCATCTCATTTGGAAACCAAGGACCCAGAGTCTGGAGGAAGAATGGGGAGGCACACAATGCCAGATGCTTGAAGTCCTGTGTGAAGTTTCCACAGTCTGTGTTGATTTGGGGAGCCATGTCATCAGTCATCAGATTTTGGAGCACTTCATGCTTCCTTCCACAGACAAGCTTTATGGGGATGCTGATTTCACTTTCCAGCAGGACTTTGGCACCTGCCCACACTGCCAAAAGTACCAAAACCTGGTTCAATGCCCATGGGATTACTGTGCTTGATTGGCCAGTAAACTCGCCTGACCTGAACCCCATAGAGAATCTATGAGGCATTGCCAAGAGAAAGATGAGAGACATGAGACCAAGCAATGCAGAAGAGCTGGAGGCTGCTGTTGAAGCATCCTGGTCTTCCATAACACCTCAGCAGTGCCACAGGCTGATAGCATCCATGCCACGACGCATCGAGGCAGTAATTGATGCAAAAGGGGCCGAAACCAAGTACTGAGTATGTATGCATGCTTCTACTTCTCAGAGGTCCAATATTGCTCTATTTGCAATCCTTGTTTTGCTGATTTCATTTAATATTCTAATTTTCTGAGATTGTTAATTTGGGGTTTTCATCAGCTGTACGCCATGATCATCACAATTATAACAAATAAAGGCTTGACATATCTCGCTTTGCATGTCATGAGTCTATCTCATATATTAGTTTCACCTTTTAAGTTGAATTACTGAAATAAATGAACTTTTCCACGATATTCTAATTTTCTGAGTTTCACCTGTATATGCTACTTCCAGGATAAGATGCAGCAGGACTCCCAAGACCAGGCAGGCAGCACTATGGCATTAATGTTCTGTTTGTAGGATTCCCATAGGCATCTGGTCATCCACTGTGGCTAAGCAGAATGCTGTACTACATACAGCAGGTTTTTGCTCTGGACCAGCAGGTTTCTGCTGAAGACCTTCTGTTTGTAAACAGTTATGTGTAGAAAGGCATGTGATTTAGGCTCATATTCCGCCTTCTGCATCCATGAAGCCTTCTGTGGGACCAATTATCCTGCACTACCAGAGATCATGATCCCAAACATTGTAGCTTGTACAGCAACTTTGTTTTTGTCTCAGTCAAATGGCGGACCTTCACCTTTCACAATATGGGGGGAATTGACCTGTTTCTTCAGCCACAAGCGATGTTCCCCTTCAGCAACTCACATCCACATCTGAAAAAATCCCCGCAGGGCATTTGGTTCAGATTATGCATGCCTTCCCAACTGTTTGATCCCTTGCCTCTCTCTCTCCACCTGTGCCACCTGCCATCTTGAGATCTGGCAATGGTTCCTTGCTGTTATTCTGATAGTTTGGCAGATGAACTCCATTCAGCTGTAAATATGCAGTTGTGCTGCCAAGCAGTGAATGATTGGTCTCAAGCAAAGGGGACTCTCTTTTTTCACTCTAAGGTTCTGGCATGTCATTCTGTGGTTAATCACTTTTAGTGAGTGTCAGTCAAGCCTACTCAATGTGACTCTAATGGATGTTCCCAATCCATAACAGAGAGCTGTTAGATGCCAGATGCCAATCTGTTTTGTCACTGATGTGCCTAAGATTCTCGCAAATCAACGACTACAATGAATCAACCATGGTTTGTATTTTCTTATTAAAAAAAAAAAAAAAGAGGGGGAGGGGGGATCCACAAAATGAGCAAGAATCCAAATGTTAATGGTGCAGAGCTTTCGAAGTAAATTGATATTTTCCCTCCATGCATGTGGGAGAATGTCAGTAATTTATAGCATAAGTCTTATAGCAACAGAAAGGCTAACAAATTTATTATAGAGCGAGCGCTCATGAACTACAGCCACTTCATCAGATGCCTGAAGAACAGATAATGCTTTATGCATATGACAAAGTGGACTGATGTCTGTGAAAGCTTAGGACAGAGGTCATCCACCTGGAAGCTGCAAGCAACATGGTACCCACAAAAGCTTCCACTGGTGCCCTGGTCTCTGAGATGTTTTTTTTAAAGGAAGTCTCTAACCTTCCTAGAAATAAGATTATGGGGCAAAATGTTCAGGTATCTTTGTGTGAAATGAGATTGTGCGTGGTGTAGCTACCTTGTACATTATCCCCTATTACTAGACAACAACTCTCACTGTGTGTGTGTGTGTGTGTGTGTGTGTGTGTGTGTGTGTAAGATCAAAATTGTGTGATCTCCACAGTCAGGACCAGTAGGACAAAATCAAATTCCCATGTTAAGCTTTAGGTTCCAGGGGTTGCTATCTCTCTAATTTTGTGTTAAGCCAAACCCCCTCCCCATAATAGCTATTTTGTGATTGATGCCCCCAGTACCCTCTCAAAATTCAAAATGTGTCCACTGATTTACAAGTGTAAAGTCATGTATGTTGGGACATAACATCTGAATTTCACATATACGCTTATGGGTTCTGAACTGAAGCAGAATGACTAGGAATGTGGAGGAGCTCAACGTGGCATATATGATTCTGTCCCTCGTCCCATTTTATCCTCACAACAACCCTCTGAGGTAGGTTAAACTGAGAGCTGCTGACTGGCCCACAGCCACCCAGTGAGCTTCATGGCTGGGTGGGGATTCGAACCCCAGTCTCCTGGGTCCTAGTCCAGCACTCTAACCACTAAAGGTGAAAGGTAAAGGACCCTGGACAGTTAAGTCCAGTCAAAGGCAACTATGGGGTGCAGCGCTCATCTTGCTTCAGGCCGATGGAGACAGCTTTCCGGGTCATGTGGCCAGCATGACTAAACTGCTTCTGGCACAACAGAACACTGTGACAGAAACCAGAGTGAACGGAAATGCCATTTCCCTTCCTGCCACAGCGGAACCTATTTATCTACTTGCACTTTGACGTGCTTTTGAACTGCTAGGTTGGCAGAAGCTGGGACAGAGCAACAGGAACTCACCCTGTTGTCTGGATTCGAACCGCTGACCCCCTGATCAGCAAGCCCAAGAGGCTCAGTGGCTTAGACCACAGCACCACCCACTCCCTGAGTCTAACCACCACACCACACTGGCTCTCAAGTAGAGAGGGAACTCCTGGGACTCAAAGCCCGCACTGCAAGCACCACAGAGTGCTTCCTTACTAACTTAGCAGACAGTGAGATGAAGAACATAGTTTTTTGGTGGAAGAAGCAGTGCAGTGGAACAGAAACAGTGCTGCGTGTGAGCTAGGCAGAGCAGAATGGAAAACTAAGCTCTTTTACATTCCTAGTTATGTCACAGTAGGCTGCCTCTCTTGATCTGCAAAGAGCGAGTGAATCATTCTGCCCCTAGGCAGGGGAGTTGGCTGCCGTCCTGACCTTCTTTTCATCCTTCTTATGATGTGACCATTGCCAATCAGAATTTTTTAAAAAATTAAAATGTCATATTGCTAGCATCATCCTTTTCACAGTAGATTTGCCTGGCAAAGGATCTTTGTCCCCCCACCCCCACCCCGTAATACATCAAAGCCTACCCAGATGGCTTCCAAAATTCCTAGAGCCCTGTTTAAAATATCTGAACCCACGGCGTGTCCTTCACACATTGGCTTCAGATAACAAGATCCTCAGCATGGAAAGGACTGGTGTGTCCAAAGCTTTTAATCATTGGCATCTCAGCACTGTGCTCAAAGTTCTTAAATAAGCTGAGCTGACAAAGTCCACTGGCTACCAAATTTCCTGCCTCTGTTAAATAAAGCTTTTTGCTGAGAGAGAGAGGATGAAGATAAGGTTGCTCCGCATGGTAAGGACTTGTTTACTTGTTACATTTCTCCCCGAGGAATTGTTCCCTTGCTGAACACGTCCCTGTGGATTCTGCACCCCCCTCCTAGAGTTGGACAGATGTTACTTTTCTCAATTTTATATTGCTCTGGCAATCTCATCCTTCAATTTGAGACATGGCTCAGTTTCAGAGCCTGTTTCCAATGCCCTAGCTTGGCCCTGACGAGGCTATAGCTCAGTGGTAGAGCATCTGCTTTGCATCCAGAAGATTCCAGGTTCAATCCCTGGTATCTCCAGGTCAGGCCAGGAGAGAATCCTGCCTGAAACCCCGAAGAGCCCTTACTAGTCAGTGCAGAATACTGGATGGTCCAACACTTCTAAGTCGGTATAAGGCAGCTTCCTATGTTCCTATATCAACCTTGTTAACAAAGATTTGAGGATGGGCTATAGCTCAGTGGCAGAGCATGTGCCTTGCATGTAGAAGGTCGCAGGTTCAATACCAGCAACTCCAAGTAGGGTAGAGGGAAACTAACATCTTGTCAACACAGTAATGAGTTCTGCACTCCCTGAACTCCCCATTGCTCATTGTGGGATGTTCTTAAGAAAATAAAGTGAGCCCTGCTGGCCCATCTAGTCCAACATCCTGTTCTTACCACGGCCAAACAGAGGCCCATGGGAATCCCCAAAGCTCCTCTTCTATTTTTATGTTCTTATTTATCTAGGTAGTGGTGTTCATATTGCACTAGATGAGTTTCAAATACTCTATCTGAAAGTGTTCATTGAACCATCTTTATCCTAGGAGGTCCAGCTTGCCTCCATGGGACAGGTGCATTCAACCAGCTTAGGCTGCTTCTCCAGCCTGGATAGAGATACCCTGGCTTTAGCGATCTATTTCCTGGTAAACTTCAAATTTGACTGCTGCAATATATGGGCCCATCTTTGAAGATGTTTCAGAAACTGCAATTGGGACTAGGCATTGCAGTCACATAAGGCCAGTGCTTTGCCAACTGCAGTGTTTTCCAGTTCATTCGCCCCCACAAGCAGAAAAAAGATGCAAGACAACATATTCAATGGTAAAAAAAAAAAAGGTTCTATTTATTAAATTTTAACTGATGAGAGGATCTGTCAATTAGCCAAATACCTAAGTGCAATTGGGGAAAATCAATGATTACATAAGAAGGAACCATCCTTCACCCCAACTGGACATGTATTTTTTTTTTTTAATAATATTTATTGAAGTTTCGAAAAGGTTACAAAAATGTAAAAGAGAAAAAGAAGAAAAGAACAAAAAATACAAAATACACACAAAAAGAAGTAAAAATGATATAAAAACAATTTTAAAAAGAAAAACAAAACACGTCATCCTTTCCATATCTTAACTTTCCTTTACTTGTTTCCCTGACCTCCTCACACCTCCCTTTTTTGTATTCTAGTTCAATTAATAATTTCAGCAAATCCTTCCCATTTTTTCTTTTATCTTGATAGTTCATCTAAATATATTGTAACTTTGCATTTTCACCTAGTAACATTCAATTTTCAATTAAATAATTTATCTTAAAAAACCTAACCTGTCAATTAAGTCAGCAAATCCTTCCATCTTTCAATACTATATTCTGTCATTCAATTTGCCTTAATTTATTTTAACCTTATCTTACCATAAAATACCTTAAAACTTAAGACTTATTTATACATAACTCCATATTATTTCTACTAAAGCCAAAGTTTCCTTCCAACGTTTTTCCTAATATTCATTAATTTTACAATAATTTCCAAAATAAAACTTTAGAAATTTTCTTCCACTCTTCATCCAGCGTCTCTTTTTCCTGGTCTCGGGTTATGTCAGTCCTTATTGTCCTTTTCTTCTGATCCATCAACCTGGTAATCTTATGTCCAAGGCTCTTAGGTCTCTTCCATGTCCCTTCTGCAGATCTTCTTGTTTATACTTGCACTTTACCTTATCTTTTGTTGATCTCTTTCTTAGTTTCTTTCCTTTCTCATTGAAGAGTAGATCTCGGGGATGTTCCAACTCAAAAATGTCTCCATCTTTCCTCAAGAGATCAGCCCATTCCTCATAGTTCCAGTCCCCACAGTCAACAGCGTAGTCCAGAGGATATTTAAAGACATGCTTCAAGGACCCTCCAAACTTAAGGGCCCCCACAATTCCAGATCTCCCCTGGTCCGCTCCAGGTTCAACCTTCAACAACAACGGCTTATGCTCCTGTGGGGCCTCAGGCTTCTCCATTTGTATTGCTTGAAGTTCAACAATTTCCTCCCCTGTCTTCTGCATTTGCACTTGCTCCATCAAATCAGGTTCTTGAGTTGGCTCCTGAGTAATTCCTGTATAAATATTCACTGTTTGTCCAAGATTTTTAACTGCAACAGTCATCAAATCCATCTTCTCATGCAACTGTTCTAACAGGGCGCTCGTCTTGCAAAGAGCAAGCACCAAAGTTTCTTTCAGATACATTTTTGTTCAAGGTCACAGTCTGTTCCCAGGATCCTAATCACCACAGCTGGAAAAACCCCAGATCGACTCCAGCAACAATTTAACAAACTCCCTCTAGAGGAGGCAGTTTCTATTTGTATCCATCTTTAAAGCAAATCCAACAAAACAAAGTTACTTTCACTTTTCAAATTTTTAATTCCTTTTAAATGCAAAGGGCAACATTGAAGATAATTTGTATCTCTTCTTTAGCTGTCTGTCAAAAGATGTTTCTTTCACGGTCAATGAACTCACCAAAAGTCTCTGTCTCTGACACCCCGTTCCCAGGTTTGAGACGGTGGAAATTTATCTTTCTTTACTCTCTCTCCTGCAGGTATAAACAGTCAAATTTCCCCTCTTTACTCCTGCTTCAAAGAGGGGTTTGGATGGTTAAAACAGGAGGAATTTTAGATCCTTATGAACAGCTTTTCAGACTTTAGCTTGCACAATTTTTGCTTCGGATTATTTACAAAAACGGAAGGCGGACTTCCTATTTAGAGCCTTCCCGCTTGAATGCCAAATTAAAATGTTTCTTAGCCCAATTTTCCGTTCTACTCACGGGTACTTGTTTTAGAGTCCAATTGTCCACAGGAAAAAGTCAGCGCTCTCCGGCAACGGCTGTGCGGCTTCACTCCGTAAAAATAGCGGTCGATTCAAGATACCGCGCCACTCACCCCCACTTCGCTTCGGACCCCCCAAAAAGGGGTTTCCTTGCATGTAGGGGGGGGGCGCTCCTGGTGTCAGCCGAATCCCACGTTCCCAGGCTTCCTCCGCCTGGGATTTTTAAGGGGTCTCCGCCTTCGCCGCAGCGGGAAGACCCGATTTTCGCGGAGCAGGTTCCTCTGGATCAGAGGAATTCCGCCATTGCCAATGGCGCTAACCCGGAAGTCGGTCCACCCCCACTGGACATGTAAGACAGTGAGTTAATTGCTCCCCAGTGAAGCACTGGGAGAAGGTCTCCTTGTTCTGGGAGGATCAACTAAGTGATGCCCAAGATGCCAGACTCCGCTGTCTAGCATTCACCATGGTGCACAGACCCCAAGAGTGTGCCCTTATAATGCCTCAGGGTGGCAGTGAATTTAAACCTTTTCTTTTCTTTTCTTTTCTTTTCTTTTCTTTTCTTTTCTTTTCTTTTCTTTTCTTTTCTTTTCTTTTCTTTTCTTTTCTTTTCTTTCCTGGCCTGCACTGAATGCCAAGCAGCCAAATTATGCCAAATCAGCAATTGATGCCTGCTGGAACATGTCCTTGAATTCCGATAGTGTCTCTTACTTGCTGGACGGAGACTAGAGAGGGTCACGTGCGCATAGAAAGGATGCTATTGTACGCAGGTAAAAATTATACTCATTGTTCTGCCCATGTTTTCCTCTGACCCTGCCCACTGTGGCCATGTGACCTTCAGGCTGAAAAGGGTTGCCCACCCCTGCTTTGTAGCATCTGCCTGTTTGTTTGTTTGTTTGTTTGTTTGTTTGTCTGTCTGCCCAGCCATCCCATGCTCAGTGTACAGGAAGACAAAAGAATCATCAGAACTTCCAGCCAGGACTCAATTTTAAAGCGGGTGGAAATGAGAAGGTGACTTCCTTTCAGCTTCCTTGCCAGCCTGCAGTAATAAGACAGCTCTTCAGCCTTCTTTAATTATATAACAGTTGGTAAACCTGATAAGATCTCTTTTTTTTTCCCCACCCTCCTGTGGGGAAATCCTATAATGTCATTTGCAGTTCTTTCCCTGCCTGTGATCACTTCGTAATAGCTTTCGGCTGAGGTTCAGTAAATCAATATGGCTACACACCAATCTGCACCAGCTCTCAGTGGATCCATACCAACCCTTTTATTTCTTACTCCCATAGTCTTCACAGGACCTTGCCAACTGTCGGTCTCAGAAGAAGGGAGCGAAGGGAGGTTTCCATTTGCCCTTACTGCCCTGAAGGAGGGGCAAAATTCCCAGATCAATTCAGGATTAAAGGTAAAGGTAAAGGGACCCCTGACCATTAGGTCCAGTCATGGACGACTCTGGGGTTGCTGCGCTCATCTCACTTTACTGGCCAAGGGAGCCGGCGTACAGCTTCCGGGTCATGTAGCCAGCATGACTAAGCCACTTCTGGTGAACCAGAGCAGCACACGGAAACACCATTTACCTTCTCGCCAGAGCAGTACCTATTTATCTACTTACACTTTGACGTGCTTTCGAACTGCTAGGTGGGCAGGATTAGGACCCCCAAAAACCAAGCTCAGCACACGCCTACTCCCACTTACCAGACTTTGGAAAGGAGGCAGGAAGGCACTCCTTCAGCGAGGCAGCCTGTGTGGGGGAACCAGTTGTGCTCTCCTAAATCTGTCCCCTCTCTTGTTAAGCAATACGAGACATTAAGAACATAAGAAGAGTAAGAAGGCCAATGGCTCATCTAGTCTAGCATCCTGTTTTCACCGTGCCCAACCAGGTGCCTGTGGGAAACCAGCAAGCAGGATTCAAGCGCAAGAGCACTCGCCCATCCTGTGGTTTCCAGCAAATGGTATTCAGAAGCATTTGTGCTTCCATCTGTGGAGGCAGAGCCATCACAGCTAGCAGTCATCAATAGCCTTATCCTCTGTGAATTTGTCTAATCCTCTTTTCAAGCAATCCGGGTTGGTGGGCCACCACTGTCTCCTGTGGGACTGAGTTCCATAGCTGAACGATGTGCCACATGTACTTCCTTTTGGCTGTCCAGAATCTTCCGCCTTTCCGTTTCATTGGATCTTCATGGGTGATTGTGTTATGGGGGGAGGGGGAGAAAAGGTTATTGTCTAGCTTATATTAAATATTGTTCTGGGTTTGCTCCTGTAACAAGGAGTGGTGAAACCAAAATACATTAACTTGCAACCTTAGACCTGATGTGAACACATAATGGCTTTTTATTACACTTGCTTTGGGAGGCAACACTGTGGGAAGGGGTTTTTTTTTTTGGGGGGGGAGCATTAAAATGCCAGTAGCTCATTATATTTTGCACATGAATAGAGGCTTGTAAAGCCGCTGATTTGTCTTCTTCCATGCATATATTTCTGTTACTGTGGTCTGTCAGAGAACTCCACAAGAAGTAGGGAATCATAAATATTGAAAAGGAGATGTGTATTGACTCTTTCGATTTGCTCAGAGTCGTCCCCCTTGTGCTTTTTCTGACCTGGGGGAATTATCAGTGAGATTTCTCTAAATGTCAGCTTCTGTTCCTTGAGCATCTCAAATTAGTAGGCAGGCCTTTGACTGATAATCTCGCAGGTTCAATGGGAAGCAGATTTCCACCCCCGAACTTCTTTCCCTACCCCCTTTGCAGCAGGGATCCACACGCCACCGGCTCTTGCGAATAAATTTGCCAAGGATTCCATGCACGTTCAGCCTTCAGACCAGTGTCAACGTGGGTGGCATTCACATCGAATGCAGGTTGAATGTTGGCTGAGATTCAGCGGCTGTTTCAAGGCTCGGCTGAAAGAACGCCCTGAGATATTATGCCAAATATCTGAGTGATGTGCCCTGGCTTTCCTACTGAGCCCCACTGCAAAGGATACGCTGGAACCGGAGAACCTGCCAATATTCAAAAGCAGTAGTAGGGCAAATACTTTTATAAGACTGGCTCAAATTTTACAGAAATAAGTAGAGAGACAGCAACTTTTTTGAGCTCTTTGGAACACTTATTCAGGCTGAACAAAAAGGAAAGGAAAGGAGAAGGAAAGAGAAATGTTGCCAAACATGGAGATAAACATACGAAGCCCAAACCTACAATGGCTATGTTCTACCTCCACTGACAGGGGCATTATGCCTCTAAATATCACCTGCTAAAATTTACAAAAGGGGAAAGTTCTGTTGCACTCATGCCCAGCTTGCAGGCATCTGGCTGGACACTGTGAGAACAGAATGCTTGGCTAATTGGGCCATTGGACCAATCCATCAGACAAAAAGAATGATGGAATTTCCCCACACACAAAAAAATGGAATCTGTTCCAGCAAGAGGCAGTGATAGCCACCAACTTGGAAAATAAGGAAAGCAGGAAGGAAGGGGCACGGAAATGAGCATTAAATTTCTGCTTGTTTTCCAAAAGTAGCTTTTACATAGTACGAAAGATCACATAAAATGTTTAAATTATCAGGTAAGGGAGCACTGTGAAAAGTGGAATAAAGTGCTGTCTGAGTTCAGCCTTATGCCCATCAATTTCAATGACTCTACTGTAAAATGGGACACTACCTAGAATATTTAGATTTCCCTGTCTTGCACTAAAGGTAGCATTTCTCTCTCAAGCTTCCACCCAAAGAAGGTCAGTGTCAGTGACAAAACAATTCACCTTGTTTGACTGTTTCCGCCCCCCGCCCCCCACCAAAGGAGCTTTCATAGAAACAATGGCATGAACATTATATTCAGCATAGACCCACTGAAATTAATGGACCTGAGTTATTCATACCTGTTAATTTCACCGTGCCTACTCTGAGTAGGACTAGCACTGGACACAACCCAATGGGAAAGCTGAGTGTCAATGAGAGGAGAACGTCCATTGCACCATCACCTCTGCTTTGATTTGCTTCCTTAACTTTATTTGAAGACTGCTATTAAGAAGACCCATGCCTCACCCTGTTTCCAGAGCTTTCCCTGGTATTTCATTATCTAGCCTGAGCTTGAATTTTTGCATGAAAAGTTTTCACATTAGAGTAGCATTCCCTGACGAAGAGTAAGATCAGAAACAAAAGCAGGTTGAATTTTTGATCTGCCGCGCCTGTGCTTCATCTCTCGCTACCTTTTTTTAAGTCAACTGTAAAAGAATATGACACTTGGGCATGATTAGTTCTTCTCATTCTGTACCTTTCCACTGGAGGGAGGGGGGCTGCCAGTTTCATGCTCCTCCCTTGATCTGCCGAGTTCCGAAGCATGAGTCAGAAGTGCTTCATGTCAGAAATTAGGATTCTCTCCAAGAGCCATGAACTGATGAAGTCTTTTGTTGTTTTGAGACAAAATGCACTGAGTCCTTCTCTTTTAGAAGTTAGTCATCCTTTTCTCAAGCCTTTCTCTCTCTCTCTCTCTCTCTCACACACACACACACACACACACATTAAAACTGAAACAATATTTGCAAGCTGGCCTGAGTAATTATTATGCTTTGAGATTCTGGTGCCTTAAATTAAAACTTCTCTTCGTTTCATCTTCTGCCTAGTGTAGGCACTTGAACCTCAAGTGCTGGAAGTCGTGTTCACTGGTACTTGGGACAAAGGCCCTTCAAAATTCTCAAACTTGGGCTGTGTCATTTTCATTTTACTTAACGGAAGGCTATGTGAACTAGAATCTATCCTGTGTTCTCAGTAATTATATGCTAAAGGTGTATAATGTGCTTTGGGGGTATATTTTAGACTTCAACATTGTTAATAAAAAGTTTTAAAGCTTTAAAAAAGAACATTCTCCATGATGTTTGTGGAAAGAGAAATTTATTTTGGGGGGCAGGGGAATTGATCTAATTTTTATGGGGGAGGAAAGACCACTGCTTGGCCAGGACAGGCACAGGCCAAAGACTCTGGGGGTTTGGAAGGACCCCTCCTTGATGCATCACAGGTGCATATCTAGTCGCCACCATCTCTGTGCCACTTGGAAGACTAGCAAAAGTCAGCTTCCATGCATGGTGGCTACCCGCATTGCATTTTGTGTAAATGGCAGACAGCCACCATGCATGGGAGCTGACTTAGTTCCCATTCAAAAGCATCATCACCAGTCCACCGCTGCAGGGTGTCTCCAGGGGTTCAGTACAGGGTGGGTGATTGCCACTGCTGCCCAAGCAGTTGTGGTGGCAAAGGAAGTTGGCGGTGGCCACCTACACAAGCAAAGCTAAGTCCTCAATTGGAATGTGTATGTGTTGGGAATGGGGGCCCACCACTGACACCAGCCCTGGGAAGAGATATTCCCTAATAGTTTCTTGAGGGCAAGAGTTATCATTAGCCATTGCACTAGCATGGCTTCCATCTTTTTTCATTAAGGTCCCCATCAGCACTACTGCTAGTGAAAGCAGTAGCAGCCTGGCCGCCATTTTGTAATCCCCCACAGTGCCCCAGGTTTAGTGCCATCCCAGGGTTTCCATACTCCTCTTGGCTAGGGCTTCAAACTTAAAGGTCTCTGGTCCAGTCCTAGCCAATAGAAAAACAATGTCCACAGGATTCTACATCTTGTCCTCAAGTGTAGCTAGAGTTTCTGCCCAAATAATGCCTCCCACAGTTCCCAGAGAATTAATTTAGAACAACGTACAAGATAAAAACATGCATTTATGCATCCCCTGTTATTATTCCGAGCCCTTTAATATTACTTGGGGGTAAAGCCTTAATTGCTTTTCTTGTTATCCATTATCTGAGGACATTTCTGAGACATCCTGTAATGAAAAGACTATTCAGATCACATCACAAGGACCACAGCAGCCTTGGTTATTGAATAATATTCTCCCCCCCCCCTTGGTAAAGGAAAGGGCATTTAAAATCAAACAGAAAAAAACCCAGTAAAATGATTATTAAACATAAGAAGGCATTGCATTACAGAGCATCACAGATGCACTTGGAGATACATCATTGCAAACTTCAAAAAACCATTAGCTGTACCTCATCGTGGGTTTTGTTTCTATTTAAAAAATTGTTATAAAGAAATCAATAACAATACAAAAATAACAAGCCTCTGCACCTCCCACTTCCCTTCTTCTTCCAACAGCAGTTGTATTACAAAAACACAAAATTTGTGAGCATCATTGGTTGGATCCCATAATCAGGTAAGGTAGGGAGCTTGAGTTTCAAACAACAAGGGATGATAGCCCTGAATTGTCCACTCTGGTGGACAGCAGCTCACCCTACCCTGCCTCATCTCCTAAAATGGTAAACTGAGATATTAGGGACTGCATCTGTGAGATGCTCCCAGGGTCTAGTTGTGACAAGAACACCTGGCCAGAGACTAGAGTCACCAGCTAAGGAGATAGACTTCTTGACTCTGAACTTGATGCTGGTGATCCAGGGACTATTGAACTGAGGATTGGCAGGCAAGAGCCTCCCAAGCCAGATCCCACAACACCAGGCCTGAAGAACTGGAGCCAGGACTCTGTGGACACCTTTGCCTGAGTCTGGGTTACTAATTGCAAGTCCAAAAGAAAAGGAAGTGTACCAAGTCAGACAGCAGGAGAAGTGCCCAGCTTTAGGCCAGAGGGCTTACCTTTTAAGAGGCTATGGTTCTCCAGAAGGGGGGCACCATTTAGGAGAAGGGGCCTGGAGGCTAAGGCTTTAAAGTTCTCTGTTCACATCCAATCCTTCTTGGGGCAACTTGTGCACTTGGAGCTCTCCATGGTGTTGAAACAGCCTTTTGCTCTAGGCTCCTCCATGGAAGTGGAGCAGGATAATTTGTGACCTTCTGTGTGCAAAGTGCAGTCATTCCTCGGGTTACAGACGCTTCAGGTTGTGTGTTTTCAGGTTGCACACTGCGCCAAACCCGGAAGTACAAGAACAGGTTGTTTCCAGGTTTTGGCGCTTGCGCATGCGCAGAACCGCTAAATTACGCTTTGTGCATGTGCAGAAGTGCCAAATTGCGATCCGCGCGTGCGCAGATGCGGCGGTGAGGGTTGAGAACGCTGCGGGGTGCGATCGGATCAGTGGACCGAGGGTCCACTGTATATGTTTTGCCATTGCGTTCTGGTCTCACCTAACATTTTATTCTATAAATGTACAGAAACGTCTTTGTACAAAATGTTACAAACTGTACATTTAGAAAAATAAAAGTGTAAACATCATGCAATAATTCAGGAACACAGGGAGCTACTTTACACAGAGTCAAACCCTTAGTTGATCTAGTTCCATACTGTCTACACTGACTGGCTAGTCTTTTCAAGGCTTCTGTTTGGGAGTATTCCAGCTCCTACCAGGAGATGCCAAGGAATGGACCTGGGACCTTCTATCTGCATAGCAGATGCTCTGCCCCTGAGCTACAGCCCTTCCCCTTAATTTACATGCCTTTTAAGTGAATTAAATTGCACACATGGATAATTGCTTCCTTCTGGGTGAATTCACATGAACAGAACAGTCGGAATGGCAGGTGGGAATCTAAAGGAAAGGAAGACTGCATTCACTTTCACCCTGGATTGGTTACTTTCAGCCTGGAAGGGTTTTCTTTCCCTTTGAAGACTTTGAGGATTTCTTCACCAGGCTTTTTAAAACATGAAAAGGTAACCTATCAAGATGGGACGTATCTCCCAGGGTGAACTGATGCCAAAGTTCTCCATTTTAAATAATATTCTGGACTCCTTTTTCCCTTTCCCTTTTTTCTTTCTTTTTTTACAATAGCCATTATCTCACGCTTCATTCAGAATCACTGTAATTTGAGTGTGGAAGGAGCAGCATGGGCATGTCACTCTAATGAAAGTCTTTGTATGAGATCTGGGCAAGTGGTGTCAAGTGTACAGCTTGCCTCAGTTCCAACATACAAGAAGAATTCTGTTGCATTCTCATTTCTCAAACCAGACCAGCTAGAAGAAATGCTGAAATTAGGCCTCCTATCACCATTTGCCAGCCCTCAGGCACCTCCTGTGATCCCAGCAGGTTGGCAGGGTCTACTACAGATGCCTACCTGAGACCATCATATATACAGGGGGTGTCACTGCCTGGAGTTGACAGTGTGACTGAAATAAGCCCCATCCCAAGGTATGTTGCACTCAGGTCCTTGTTACAGGCTTCCCATAGGTATCTGGCTGCCTACTTTGAGAACAGGACACTGGACTAGATGGGCCAGTGAAGCTCTTCTGATGTTCTTAAGAATCTTCTACAAGGAGTAATGGGGAGCTCAGGGTAGTGCTCATTACTGTGAGGATAGGGCCGGATGTTACAGTTTGCTGGAGAGTCTCTCTTGTGATCCACAACATGCAGGAGTGTATGAGATTTGTGGTGGTGGGCATCTGCTTTGTTGTTGTTTAGTTGTTTAGTCATGTCCGACTCTTCATGACCCTGTGGACCAGAGCACGTCAGGCACTCCTGTCTTCCACTGCCTCCCGCAGTTTGGTCAAACTCATGCTGGTAGCTTCGAGAACACTGTCCAACCATCTCGTCCTCTGTCATCCCCTTCTCCTTGTGCCCTCCATCTTTCCCAACATCAGGGTCTTTTCCAGGGAGTCTTCTCTTCTCATGAGGTGGCCAAAGTATTGGAGCCTCAGCTTCAGGATCTGTCCTTCCAGTGAGCACTCAGGGCCGATTTCCTTAAGAATGGATAGGTTTGATCTTCTTGCAGTCCACGGGACTCTCAAGAGTCTCTTCCAGCACCATAATTCAAAAGCATCAATTCTTTGGCGATCAGCCTTCTTTATGGTCCAGCTCTCACTCCCATACATCACTACTGGGAAAATCTGCTTAGGCACTGTAAAAATGGGATTATGGACTTAGATGGGCCACTGGCCTAATCCTGCAAGTTCTTCTTATGTTCTTCTAGCAGCTCCCTCTTGGGACCCAGCCAGTATAAAATAAACAAATATGTTTGGCAGTCCTTTTGCCCTAAACTCCTTGCTAGATTAAAACTACGGAAGTTCCTATGACAAATTAACTAAATTTTTTTTAAAAGACCATGGAAGGCTCCCACTTGCCACTTCCCCCTGCCTTTGATTAAACTCCATCAGGGTCTAAGAGACTGTTTTTAACTGTCCTGAGCCAGGGATGCAGTCGTGGGAATGGGCCAGTTTCAAACTGGTAGATCTCAAAGAAAATGTTTCCTTTTAACATTTAGGTGTGTTGAGTGTGTTTTAAAAAAAGAAAGAAAGAAAGAAAAGTTCCTTTTGCTTCATTGCACCTTCTGGAAAGAAATTCAATCAGCCTGGAGTAGATCTATATGGCTGGCAATTGCACCAGCTGATTAATACCTGCAGGAGCAATCACTTACAGTACATCATCTGCAGACTGACAAACAATTTATTATCAAGGGCTTAATTGCTTGTAATATGATAGATCCTTGTAACGAGGCAAGCCAATTTAGAAATGTAACAGTATGGGGGAAGGGCAGGAGGGTTACATTATGGGGATGAATGACCATTGAGGTTATCTTTAGAAGAAGAAAAATGAGCAGAATGGATGTTCATCCCAACTGCATTACCAGTCCAGTAGCAGAGTGTTTCGTCCCCCTTATCTCATTCATAAAACAAAACAAAACATGGGGATCAGAGAGCCCAATATTCCCCTACTCAGCCATGTAGCTTACTGGTGACTATGGGTTAGTCACCTGCTCTGAGCCTAAGCCACCTCAAGAGGCTGCTGGGAGGACAACATAAAGTGGGGGAGAAACATGTACGCCATCTTGAGCTCCTTGAGAAAAGGCGAGATATCAATGTAAACAACATGGACATTGTAGAAACTGTTTCCAGTGTGCCTTAATTTTTATTGTCCTGTGAACCGCCCTGACACCTCCGGGTATAGAGGAGTATATAAATTCTATAAGTTATAATAATTTTGCTGGAAGATTTACCATGAGAATGGATCCTAATGTTGATATTTCAAGGAAGATCCTTCTACTACAGATCCAGCAAACAATCCACAAAACTGCTCAAGCTATGACCAAGTTGATGGGAATTTTGTCCAGGTCCCTCAAGTGTGTATTTTGCTCCTGGGGCACTCAGGAGAACAGAAACATTATAATGGTTTGCCTGTCAGTTTTTTTACAGTTAGAACAAGCCCTTTAAAATACAAACACCTATAATAGAAATATACAGAGCAACGTGGGGGGGTGAGGTTATGTGTGTGCTTGTCTGTATGATAACATGAATATTTATATTGTCCTACATAAGTGACTTGGTTCCACGCAGACTTGACAGATGCCAGTAACTTAGGTACACTCAGAAGCTGAACTGAGAAAAACGTCACATTGTAATCTCCTTTGTGTAAAAGGTAAAGGTAAAGGTACCCCTGCCCGTACGGGCCAGTCTTGACAGACTCTGGGGTTGTGCGCCCATCTCACTTAAGAGGCCAGGGGCCAGCACTGTCCGGAGACACTTCCGGGTCACGTGGCCAGCGTGACATCGCTGCTCTGGCCAGAGCCAGAGCCGCACATGGAAACGCCATTTACCTTCCCGCTGGTAAGCGGTCCCTATTTATCTACTTGCACCCGGAGGTGCTTTTGAACTGCTAGGTTGGCAGGCGCTGGGACCGAGCAGCGGGAGCGCACCCCGCCGCAGGGATTCGAACCGCCGACCTTTCGATCTGCAAGCCCTAGGCGCTGAGGCTTTAACCCACAGCGCCACCTGCGTCCCCTCTCCTTTGTGTAACAAGCTCTAATGAGCAGTAAACATTAACTGTGTTAGAAGCAGGCTAAATCCAAGGGATGAATTTCCTAGGAAGACTTGGCCAGATCAAAGAACACTATTGTTATGCACATTCCTAAGTACCCCCTGCTCTTAGCTTGAGTCCATATAACAATGCAGGCCAGGCTTCTGAAGCCTGCATTGTGATGTGCTGCCCTGACACAAAACATCCAGTCAGGCACAAGATGGGTGTCGACAGGGGCTGGCTGAAGTGTACATAAATCAGACCTTTTTCGCTTAGAGCAGGGAACACTCAAGAACATACGTAACAACCATCACTATGCAGGATCTCCATGAGGCACTTCCCATCGCCAGACACTGCAGAACAGGTGCAACCTTCCAGGTGTTGCTGAACACCAACAATCCACAGCCCTAGCAAGCAAGGCCAATGGCCAGGATAATGGGACCCCCAAACCACTCCTTCGTTGATGAATAAGACACAAGGAGATGGATATTAGGTTAATGTTACAGTGGTACCTCGGGTTACATAGGCTTCAGGTTACAGACTCCGCTAACCCAGAAATAGTACTTCATTATTTTTTTTTAAATGATATTTATTGAGATTTCAAATAAAAACATATAAACACAAACAACAGTAAAGACATACACAAACCAACAAAACAAAAACAAGTATAAATTCAAACCTTCTTTTCTAAACCTAATTTCTCTGACCTCCTCACACCTCCCCCTTCTGTATTCTAATCTCATTTATCTTATCAGCAAATCCATTCCCATATTTCCCATAGTTTTTGCAAATTCTATTCTTTTTCCTTAAACAACGCCCCTGTAAACCACTAATTTTTAAACCCATATCTTTCTAGCCTTCATTAATTTTATAATGTTTATTAAGATAGTCTTTAAACTTCTTCCAATCTTCTTCCACTGTCTCTTTGTCCTGATCTCGGATTCTGCCGGTCATCTCTGCCAGTCCCATGTAGTCTGTCATCTTCATCTGCCATTCTTCCAAGGTGGGTAGATCTGGTGTCTTCCAATACTTTGCAATAAGAATCTTTGCTGCTGTAGTAGCATACATAAAAAAGTTCTATCCTTCTTTAACACCACATGGCTAACCATACCCAGGAGAAAGGCCTCTGGTTTCTTCAGGAAGGTATATTTAAATACCTTTTTCATTTCATTATATATCATTTCCCAGAAAGCCTTAATCCTTGGGCATGTCCACCAGAGGTGAAAGAATGTACCTTCACTTTCTTTACATTTCCAGCATTTGTTCTCTGATAAGTGGTAAATTTTTGCAAGCTTGACTGGGGTCATGTACCACCTATAAATAATTTTCATAATATTCTCTCTCAAGGCATTACATGCCGTGAATTTCATACCAGTGGTCCACAACCTTTCCCAGTCAGCGAACATAATGTTGTGTCCAATATCTTGTGCCCACTTAATCATAGCTGATTTAACTGTTTCATCCTGTGTATTCCATTTCAACAGCAAGTTATACATTTTTGATAAATTCTTAGTATTGGATTCTAACAATTCTGTTTCCAGTTTTGATTTTTCCACCTGAAAGCCAATTTTCCTGTCCAACTTATAGACCTCCAATATTTGATAATAATGAAGCCAGTCTCGCACTTTATCTTTTAAATTCTCAAAACTCTGCAATTTCCATTTGTTCCCCTCCTGTTCTAAAATTTCACAATATTTTGGCCATTTGACCTCCATATTAAGTTTTTTCAAAGCTTTTGCCTCCATTGGTGACAGCCACTTTGGAGTTTTGTTCTCCAGCAGATCTTTATATTTAATCCAGACATTATACAATGCTTTCCTGACAATATGATTTTTAAAACCTTTATGAGCCTTAACCTTGTCGTACCACAAATATACATGCCACCCAAAAAAGTTATTAAAACCTTCCAAATCTAAAATGTCTGTGTTCTCGAGAAGCAGCCAGTCCTTTAGCCAGCAGAAAGCTGCTGATTCATAATAAAGTTTCAAATCTGGCAGGGCAAATCCCCCCCTTTCCTTTGCATCAGTCAAAATCTTAAATTTTATCCTGGGCTTTTTGCCCTGCCAGATAAATTTAGAAATGTCTTGCTGCCAACCCTTAAAACATTCCATCTTGTCCACAATTTGCAAAGTTTGAAACAAAAACAACATTCTAGGCAATACATTCATCTGTATAACTGCTATTCGACCAGACAAGGAAAGCTTCAAATTTGACCAGATTTCTAAGTCTTTTTTCACTTGTTTCCAGCATTTCTCATAGTTATCTTTAAATAAATCCATATTTTTAGCTGTCATATTGATCCCCAAATATTTTACACTCGTAACCACAGTTAAACCTGTCTCATTCTGAAACTTCTCTTTCTCATTAACTGTTAAATTTTTCGCTAATACTTTAGTTTTTGACTTATTCAATTTAAATCCTGCCACTTGACCAAATTCTTGCATCAATTCCAAAACTCTTTTAGTACTGGGTTCTGGCTCTTGTAATGGAAGTACCAGATCATCTGCAAAAGCTCTCAATTTATATTGTTTCGCTCCGACCTGAACCCCTTTGACCAGCTGATCTTTTCTTATCATGTTCAGCAAAACCTCCAGGACCGAAATAAAAAGTAACGGGGAAATTGGGCACCCCTGACGTGTCCCTTTCTCTATTTTAAGTTCTTCCGTAATCACATTGTTCACTATAAGTTTAGCCTTTTGTTCAGAATATATTGCGCCTATACCGTTTTCAAACCTTTGTCCTACCCCCATACCCTGGAGATTCTTCTTCATAAAGGTCCAAGAAATATTGTCAAAGGCTTTCTCCGCGTCCACAAATATCAAAACAGCTTTTGTATTTATATTAACTTCTAACATTTCCAAAATGTCTATTATATTCCTTACATTATCTGATAAATGTCTTCTCGGGAGAAAGCCTGCTTGGTCACTATGAATCTCCCCCATCAATACTTTTTTCAATCTTTTAGCTAAAATGTCAGCAAAAATTTTGTAATCCACATTTAGTAAAGAAATTGGGCGGTAGTTCTTAAGTTGGGTCTTCTCAGTCTCTGTCTTCGGTATAAGCGTGATGTGGGCCTCTTTCCACGTTTCAGGTGCCTTTTTCCCCTCAAGAATTTCGTTACAGACTTCCTTCAAAGGTTGTAATATCCATTCCTTTAAAGCTTTGTAATATTTGGAAGACAGTCCATCAGGCCCCGGAGATTTGCCCAGTTGCATACTTTGAATGGCACTCTCTATTTCTTGTTCAGTTATTTTCTGGTTCAAAAGTACCTTGCCCTCACTTGAAATTTCCTTCAGTCCATTTTTCTCCAAAAATTGTTCTATATCAGAGTCATTTTGCGGCCCTTGTGCATACAATTGTTTAAAGTATCTCTGGAAACAACTTCTAATTTCAGTTGGATTATAAATGTTCTTTCCATCCACTTCCAAATTTGTCACTGTATTCAATTTTTGTCTCTTCTTCAATTGCCAAGCCAAGAATTTACCACATTTATCAGCGGATTCAAAGCTCTTCTGTCTCATTTGTTTAATTTTCCATTCTATTTCTTGGTTCATCAATTCCATATACTGAACCTGATATAATTTAATTTCTCTCAAAATCTCCTGAGACTTTGGTTTTGATCTTAATTTCTTTTCTCCTCCTTTTATCTTTTCCAAAATCTTGTCCTTTTTCGCATTCTGGCTTCTCTTTCTTATTGCATTTTGTTGTATGAAGAACCCTCTCATAACGGCTTTACTTGCGTCCCAGATTACTCTTTTTTCAACATTAGTTTTCAGGTTGATCTCAAAATAATCTCTCAATGTTTTTTGGGCCTTCTTGAAGAATTCTTTATCTCTGAATAGGGTGTCATTCATTCTCCATCTAAAGGTGCCAGCTGCTGTTTGGTTCATTTCCATCTTCACGGCGTTATGGTCAGAGCATGTTTTTGGGCAGATTTCCACTTTTTTTATCTTTGGTGCCAACCCTCTAGTAACCCAAATTTGATCAATTCTAGTCCAGGTCATTTTAGCTTCAGAAAAGAAGGTTCCTTCTCTTTCAAGGGGATTCCAGAAATAGTACTTCAGGTTAAGAACTTTGCTTCAGGATGAAAACAGAAATTGCACAACGGCGGTGTGGCGGCAGCAGGAGGCCCCATTAGCTAAAGTGGTGCTTCAGGTTAAGAACAGTTTCTGGTTAAGAACAGACCTCCAGAATGAATTAAGTATGTAACCAGAGGTACCACTGTATTGGGCAAATTGAGGCCACAACTTTATTGGTTACAGAATGTGAGCAGTATTGGCTTAGGCAATGGAATTGAACCGACTATATCTGACTCCTGCCCGTCACGCAGGGAGTCCAGTAAGGGTCAACCACCGGTAGGGGGAGCCCCATTGATGCAAACCAACTCAAGCTCCCCCAGGGTTCCCGTTGGAGTCGTGGCATGGCCCTAGCCCCGCCCCGGGCTTCGGACAAGATCCACACCCCCGGATTTCTTTAACGGAATACCCTTAAGCTTGGAGGGGCAGGTGATGGCCACACCTCCCCCAACATAAGATCAACCAATGCCTAACTGCCAAACCTTACAAAGTTGTGACAATTGCTACGAGGTATGCCAAATGGCCTGTGCCAATTTGCCAAGTGGGGAAATTCCTACCAGGCCCCTCAATGGTGACCAACTGAGGTCCATAGCAAGACCAATGCCAAAACCTGAAAATTAGGGAAGGAGGGAGGTAGATTGAGGAAGCGAGCCAAGAGTAAGCTTTCCAACTCGCGCCTCAGTTTAAATGGGGCCCGGCCACACCTCCCCAGCCAGTGGATTGGCTGGCTGGACAATGACATGGCCAGGAACCTCCGGGTGATGCAAGACTTCGTTCCCTGCCCCCGGAGGGGAGTGGGTGGCCATGTGGTCCACCGCAACTCCTCCCCACTGGGAAGTGAAGCGGATTTGCTAGGTCTAGCCACCTAGCACCTGCAATGCTGAGTTGGGAGAGGTGAAATTAAGAGGGTCCTCTGGCTGTTGACTAATGGAGCCCTGGCAACTCACCACTGATACCAGGTGCTGATCCTTAGCCCTGAAGCTCTGATGAGAACAAATTGTGGGTCTTGCCCCTTAGTGTGCAGGTTGTATAGGTCTTGCAGGAAAAGACAGATGTATGCAGATTTAAAAGGTGGCTTGCTAATTGGGGTTCAGCCGCAAAGCTTATCTGGGTGGGCAGTGCCGCTGAATTATTGCCACTTGCCATCTTACACAGAAAAAAAAGAAAGAAAAAAGAAAGGTTAACTACCCAGGAATAGGAAATTAATAACTGAAAAGAAAGCCTTTGTGCAATGTTAAAAAAAAAAACATTTTTTTCATAATTATGTCAGTACTGTGTTTCTAATCATTCCTCATGTTGAGATAAAAGTGTTATCAAAAGGATTGTGTTTGAATGAGAATTATTTTTTTCCTTTCATATTCTGAGCAGCACCATGAAGACTCTTAAACGTAACAGGAAATGTCAGGTTTATTGGGAAACGCATGGCTTTTTCTACAGAAGTGCCAAGACTTGATGTACCTTTAAAATTATAATTCACAAGAATAGATTGGGCGGGGACCAGGAAACTTTTAAAACAATGGTGTAACAACTTATTACCTGCAGTTACATAGCTATCTCCTGCAGCTTTTAAATACATATTTTTGCATCATCTATGCTTGTTCCCCTTCATGGATCACTGCCTTGCCGTGGTGAAGGGGCTTGAAGAACTCAGAGAAGCTATGAACTATGCCGAGCAGGGCACCCAAGATGAACAGGTCATAGTGGAGAGTTTTGACCAAACGTGATCCACCTGGAGGAGGAACCGGCAAGCCACTCCAGTATCCCTGCCAAGAAAACTCCATGGACAAAGACAACAGGCATATAAAAGTTATGACACTGGAAGATGAGCCCCTCAGGTCGGAAGGCGTCCAACATGCTACTGGGGAAGAGCGGAGGGCAAGTACAAGTAGATCCAGAGCTGATGAAGCGGCTGGGCCAAAGCCGAAAGGACGCTCAGTTGCGGATATGCCTGGAAGCGAAAGGAAAGTCCAATGCTGTAAAGAAAAATATTGCATAGGAACCTGGAATGTAAGAACCATGAACATGGGTAAGTTGGAGGTGGTCAAAAATGAGATGGCAAGAATAAATATTGACATCCTGGGCATCAGTGAACTAAAATGGACGGGAATGGGTGAATTCAGTTCGGATGACCATCATATCTACTACTGTGGGCAAGAAACCCGTAAAAGAAATGGAGTGGCCCTCATAGTCAACAAAAGAGTGGCAAAAGCTGTACTGGGATGCAATCTCAAAAATGATAGAATGATCTCGATACGAATCCAAGGCAGACCTTTTAACATCACAGTAATCCAAGTTTATGCACCAACTACTGGTGCTGAAGAAACTGAAATTGACCAGTTCTATGAAGACTTACAACACCTTATAGAAGTGACACCAAAGAAGGATGTTCTTCTCATTATAGGGGATTGGAATGCTAAAGTAGGGAGTCAAGAGATAAAAGGAACAACTGGCAAGTTTGGCCTTGGAGATCAAAACGAAGCAGGGCAAAGGCTAATAGAGTTCTGTCAAGAGAACAAGCTGGTCATCACAAACACGCTTTTCCAACAACACAAGAGACGACTCTACACATGGACATCACCAGATGGGCAGCATCGAAATCAGATTGATTATATTCTCTGCAGCCAAAGATGGAGAAGCTCTATACAGTCAGCAAAAACAAGACCTGGAGCTGACTGTGGCTCAGATCATCAGCTTCTTATAGCAAAATTCAAGCTTAAACTGAAGAAAGTAGGAAAAACCACTGGGCCGGTAAGATACAATCTAAGTCAAATCCCTTATGAATACACAGTGGAAGTGAGGAACAGGTTTAAGGATTTAGATTTGGTGGACAGAGTGCCTGAAGAACTATGGATGGAGGCTCCTAACATTATACAGGAGGCAGCAACGAAAACCATCCCAATGAAAAGGAAATGCAAGAAAGCAAAGTGGCTGTCCAATGAGGCCTTACAAATAGCGGGGGAGAGAAGGCAAGCAAAATGCAAGGGAGATCGTGAAACATACAGGAAATTGAATGCAGATTTCCAAAGAATAGCAAGGAGAGACAAGAAGACCTTCTTAAACAAGCAATGCAAAGAAATAGAGGAAAGCAATAGAATGGGAAGAACCAGAGATCTGTTCAAGAAAATTGGAGATATGAAAGGAACATTTCGTACAAAGATTTCCATAATAAAGGACAAAGGTGGAAAGGACCTAACAGAAGCAGAAGACATCAAGAAGAGGTGGCAAGAATACACAGAGGAATTATACCAGAAAGAAACGGATGTCTCATATACCCCAGGTAGTGTGGTTGCTGACCTTGAGCCAGACATCCTGGAGAGTGAAGTCAAATGGGCCTTAGAAAGCACTGCAAATAACAAGGCCAGTGGAAGTGATGGTATTCCAGCTGAACTATTTAAAATTTTAAAAGATGATGCTGTTAAGGTGCTACACTCAATATGCCAGCAAGTTTGGAAAACTCAGCAGTGGCCAGAAGATTGGAGAAGATCAGTCTACATCCCAATCCCAAAGAAGGGCAGTGCCAAAGAATGCTCCAACTATCGCACAATTGCACTAATTTCTCACGCTAGCAAGGTTATGCTTAAAATTCTACAAGGAAGGCTTAAGCAGTATGTGGACCGAGAACTCCCAGAAGTGCAAGCTGGATTTAGAAGAGGCAGAGGAACCAGAGACCAAATTGCAAACATGCGCTGGATTATGGAGAAAGCTAGAGAGTTCCAGAAAGACATTTACTTCTGCTTCATTGACTATGCAAAAGCCTTTGACTGTGTCGACCATGGCAAACTATGGCAAGTTCTTAAAGAAATGGGAGTGCCTGATCACCTCATCTGTCTCCTGAGAAATCTCTATGTGGGACAAGAAGCTACAGTTAGAACTGGATATGGAACAACTGACTGGTTCAAAATTGGGAAAGGAGTACGACAAGGCTGCATTTTGTCTCCCTGCTTATTTAACTTATATGCAGAATTCATCATGCGAAAGGCTGGGCTGGATGAATCCCTAGCCGGAATTAAGATTGCCGGAAGAAATATCAACAACCTCAGATATGCAGATGACACAACCTTGATGGCAGAAAGTGAGGAGGAATTAAAGAACCTTTTATTGAGGGTGAAAGAGGAGAGTGCAAAATATGGTCTGAAGCTCAACATCAAAAAAACGAAGATCATGGCTACTGGTCCCATCACCTCCTGGCAAATAGAAGGGGAAGAAATGGAGGCAGTGAGAGATTTTACTTTCTTGGGCTCCATGATCACTGCAGATGGTGACAGCAGCCACGAAATTAAAAGACGCCTGCTTCTTGGGAGAAGGGCAATGACAGGCCTAGACAGCATCTTGAGAAGTAGAGACATCACCTTGCCAACAAAGGTCCGTATAGTTAAAGCTATGGTTTTCCCAGTAGTGATGTATGGAAGTGAGAGCTGGACCATAAAGAAGGCTGATCGCCGAAGAATTGATGCTTTTGAATTATGGTGCTGGAGGAGACTCTTGAGTGTCCCATGGACTGCAAGAAGATCAAACCTCTCCATTCTGAAGGAAATCAGCCCTGAGTGCTCACTGGAAGGACAGATTGTGAAGCTGAGGCTCCAGTACTTTGGCCACCTCATGAGAAGAGAAGACTCCCTGGAGAAGACCCTGATGTTGGGAAAGATGGAGGGCACAAGGAGAAGGGGGCGACAGAGGACGAGATGGTTGGATAGTGTTTTCGAGGTTACCAGCATGAGTCTGACCAAGCTGCGGGGGGCAGTGGAGGACAGGAGTGCCTGGCATTCTCTGGTCCATGGGGTCACGAAGAGTCGGACACAACTAAACGACTAAACAACAAACAACAACATGCTTGTTACCTCCATTTGCTACTGTACTCTTCCCTGATAAGAATGTAAAAAGAGCCTCCTGACTGAAGCCAATGGCTATCTCATCCAGCATTCTGTCCTCATAGTAGCCTAGGTGCCTAACCCTTTGTACCCTCAATGCAGCTCAGTGGGGAAGGAATTTCCAATCTGCCCATTTATTCCTACTTGCCACTTCTGTTTCACAAGAGGATCTCTTACTCCAGGACTGCTAAGCTTTCTCGGGTACTTGGTTGAAAGCTTTTTGAAAGTCCAAGTGCATGATATCAACTGGGTCATCTCTATCCATATACCTGTTGACACTCTCAAAAAACTCTAATGTTAGTGAGACAGGACTCACCCTCGCAGAAACCATGCTGGTTCTGCCTCAGCAAGGATTGTTCTTCGATCATGACTCCCAGCACTCAAAAAAAAACTACAGTTCCCAAGATTCTTGGCAGGAAGCCATGACTGTTGAAGTGGTATAAGAATGTCTTTTTGGGGAGGGAAACGAAGTTGTGTGTTTTTAAAAATACATGACTATATTTAGGTTTCCTCCTAACAGGATTATTTTTCCTTGGCATTCCTCCAAAGCTTGACTTTCTTCATTGATTTTATTTTTAAGGAAAAGGAAAAGAAAAGCAAACATGTTCAGTTCCAACACAGTTGAAAAGCTTTAAGGCTGCTTTAAAATTGATCTAATTGTGTTTTCTGTCTTTTAATCATTGTATGTATAAAACAAAAACAAATGAAAGGTGACCTTTGGATAATTGATTTTCAGTATGGAAATTTCCCAGCAGAAATTCTTTGCTGCTGGTGCAAAGATTTAAAACAATGAAATGCCCCACTCTCTTCAAAGGCTTGTGTGTCTAATGTCCACACCCCGGACCCATTCCTTAGCCAATTCCTATTAATAGTCTGAAACTTGCATTACAACTTTAGTAATGTATTCTCATGAAGACATGGGTGACTGTCAGGGCATCTACAAGTTTATAGCTCTGTCAGCTGCTTGAACATAAAATTCATGGCGTGGTAGCAATAGTTTCACAATCACACCAAATTCTAACCTTTGGCCCTCATCACTGTCAGGCAACTGAGAATCCCATCTTTCCTGTTTACATGTTGGCAAGTTTCTAGCCCTCACTGCAGTGGAACTAAGCTGGGAGAATAAATCCACCATGATCCTCCCTCAGCTGTCACCTACCAGGTTATAGGAGGGAGGATCATGGTGGATTTATTCTGTCTGTTTTCAGCACTCCCACAATACAGCAATGTGGCGGATGTCCCATTCACACAAATAGAAACTTTTTTCAAAGCCTTCTTGCCATGTGAGGAGGCTGAGGAGAGGCCACTGGCCAAATCTAAAGGACTCATGGGTTATATCTGGCCAGCATAAGCATAAGCTTAGCCTCTCCCCAGGCTCCATTTTAGGTTAACCACAGTTTGTCAGATCATCCAGACCTTGACAAACTGTGGTTAATTTTAACTATGGAAACCGGCCAGCATCAAACTGTGGTTTAAAAAGTTGACTTGCTTTCATTCATCATAGTCAAGATGGACCACAGTTTAGTGTTTGGGTGACATGTGAAATTGTGATTAATTCAAAAGAGAAGCAGAAGCTTCCACCATCTTCCTCATGGTCATGTCAAAGAAAAAAAGAAAACTCACATGCCTGGGGAAAGCTGGGCCCATTCACAGGGGTAGCCAGCACAATGTGTTCCAGAGGTGGCAGGGTCCAGTTCCCATCAGTCCAAGCTAGCAAGGCCAATTGTCAGAGATGATGGGAGTCGGAGTGCACTGACATATGGAGGGCACCATATTTTCTGGTTTAACATTACACCTCAACATAGCCAATGTGTCCATCTTCTGCAGCTAGTACTTTCCACTAGCTAAACTAGATAAAAGGCATTTCCGTGCGCTCTGGCAGTTGCCACGGTCCTCCGTGTGCCAGTAGCGGTTTAGTCATGCTGGCCACATGACCTGGAAAACTGCCTGTGGACAAACACCGGCTCCCTCAGCCTGAAAGCGAGATGAGCGCCGCAACCCCATAGTCACTTTTGACTGGAGACTTAACCGTCCAGTGGTCCTTTACCTTACTTTCCACCAATTTATATCAACACTGAGAAGTGAAATATTCCAATTAAACACCAGAGCTCCTTCAGCAAAATGCATAGATTTTCCCAGAGAGCCATAGGTGGACTCTCAGGGACCTTGTAGAGAGTCACTTGCATGAACTTATTTAAATAGGAAAGCATTAGTAGATTTCAGTGTTGTCACAAAGTATCTTTAAATACAGTAATTTTGTCAAATTATGAGTAATTTTCAGTTGCAAAGAAAGTCTTCTGCTGTTTAGGAGAAATAGGAAAGGAAAACAAGCTGAGCTATTATTGCACATTTCAGAAATCTAGTCCCACACAGGCACAGAACTCAAGTGTTGTCATTAAGAGTAAATTATTTAATCAAAAATATGTGTGCATGTATATTCACAGCTTTGGATCAGCAGCCTGCTTGTTACTCTGTTTCCCAGTTTTTATATCAATGCTACTTGATTTTTTTATTTTTAAAAAATCTATTTTTATTAAAATTTGTAAAATGTAACAAGAAAGGGGGAAATTTGCATACAGACAAAAGTAAATGACAAAAAGCACTAAAATCATATGTAATATAAAATCCAGCAGAAGACAAAACAATTGCAATCATTTTCCATGCAATAATTTTTCATACAAACTTGCTAAATGAAAACATGAAAGAATGAAGGCATGAAGTGTTAAATTCATCGTTTCCCTTGCTCCCCAGTTCCTTGCAATCCAACAGAAATATAAATGGCATGCCTGCCTAAATAAATGCCACTTACCCTCTTTTTGGGGGGGAGCAGATTTGCCATACCCTCCACCCCTACAGAAAGAGGAGAAATGGTTTAGTCTGGGGTGGAGCATGCTGTGGCATGCGGGACAGATTTGTCCAATGTAGGAAGAGACAGTTATCATGCTATTTAAAGGGCTCCCTGCCACACTCTTTCCACTTCTTCATTAAGCATCCACCCTTCCATGGTTTACACTGTGGACCTTGCTAGTTCTATTGAGGTATGAGGATGAATTTTGTGGAGAGCCCCTGACTCCTCATTTTTGCCTATTTCACACTGTCTGGTGCTGTTTGCAATAGGTGTGAAATGAATTCTTTATTTTTTAGATTTAAAATCTAGAGATTTTTTAAAAGCCAGTTAGGGGTAGGGAGTGATGGTCCTTCTTGTTATTAAAGAAATCTCACTAAATACCCACCCACCAACCCCCAAAAATCCACAATTATCCATTTTACTTGATTTTTCAGTGGGTATTGATCAGTGAATTAAGCCTGCTCCCTGTGTAGGTGCATTTCATTAATTATCTCTTTTAAATCTGGTTTGTTTTTGTTTTTGTTTTTTTATAAGGAGCCTGCTGAAATACAGGCTGTTTCTGAAGAGGATGGGCTCTATTAAGAACGTCTGTTGAACAAAGAAGGTAGTGATTTTATCTGTCTCCAAGTAATCTCCATGGCTGCTTCAATCTGAGACAATGGAATCATTATGCACAGTTTGGTAGATATGAAGAAACTGAGATCGGGAAACACAGGTTACAAGGACAATGTTCTATTCCAGGGGTCTGCAACCTTTAAGATAAAAAGAGCCACTTGGACCCGTTTCCGAAGAAAAAAAAACTTGGAGTCGCAAAACTCGTCATTATAAAAATAACTTTTTTGTCACTTTTTTATTATTTCTTTGTTTGACCCCTCAGAAATACTCCTCCTCATAGAAATAAACGTTAAATTAACAAGTTACCTTTTTGTATGTGTGTGTTCTTCACTCCCCTTCAAAACAGTGACCAGCGTACATGCCCCTTACAATGTAGCGGGTGGGCAGGCGGGCGGGCGGGAAGGTGACGTCGGGACGGTGCGTGACTAACGCATGCACTGCCCCCATGCGACGTCACAGCCAGTACAGCGCCCGCCACAGTGGGGAGTGTCGGGGCGCATAATGCGCCTCCTCCCCTCGCTAGTATCCGCCCCGGAGCTGCGGCAAAGGTGTAAAAGAGCCACATGCGGCTCCGGAGCCGCGGGTTGCAGACCCCTGTTCTATTCTGTTCCAGTTTTACCAATCACCGGCAGGCCTTTAAATTCAAAAACAAACATTTGATTCCATACAAGGACGGAAATAATCTCAAAATGACAAGAAAGACCACTATTGGTACATTTTCCACTGTTAAAGGCTGCAGTCTGAACCCCTGGCCAGCTGCTGTTATACCCAACCTGGCCTCCTGCCAATTTCAAGGATCATCAGAATGCAGAGTGTCTCTTGCTTTCAGAGACCACCTAGTGAGACTCTTACTCTCACAAGCATGGATGCTCTTGTCATCATCAATCCCATCTGTTCGTAAGTTTTATTTCCTCTGTTAGGTACTCCTGGTTGCACTGCCACAGCTTCTCTGTAGAGGAGGTTCCCTGTCTAATAGAATTCCTTCTCAATTCATTAGTGGGCTGAAGACACTAGAAGCTCAGTGTTATGTACTGAGTTGAATTGGATCCAAAATGCAGCAGTCTGATTGGTCCTAGAACAATGCAGCAGTATGATTGGTCCGCAGGAGCCACCCAATCCAGCTCAAGGTGGAAGTGAATCCACAACCTGATTGGCCTACAGGAGAATCCCGGAATTAGCCAATCACGTGCAGCCCATTGTGTAAATAATGTATATAAAGCAGATATTATGGAGGAACTTCCATTCCTCCTCACCACTATGAGCTGAATAAAGAGCATGAAATCCACTCTCGACTCCGAGTATATTTCACTCAGCTTCTTGTTTTTGTCAAATGAGACTCACCAACTCAGGAAATGACCAATGGCGCTCCTGCAAATGATCTCAGCAATCAAGCTGGAATATAAGGATCCCCAAGGTACTCAGGACCTAAGTCATTCAAGGTTTTGAAAATTAATACAGGGACCTTGAACTTGGCTCAGCTGTAGATGGGCAGCCAGGACATCTGTTTTAACAATGGTGCTGCATGTTCTTTGTCAGATGTTCCCATCAGCAATCTGGCTGCTGCCTTCTGAACCATCTGAACAAGGTCCAAGGGTAGCCCCACATAGACTGCATTGCAGTATACATCTTTGCCAAGCAATTTTCCCTAACAGAATGCATTTCCTATGTTAATTTTGCCAATGTATGCATTCATATGCACAATTATATGCCTTTTCGTACACATTCTTTGGTTGGAGAAGGACACTGAAACTTTCAGATGAGTGTGAATCTCGAAGGGTGGCTTTGGTTCACACATTATTTCAGAAAGTGTAAATTAGGTAAGTTTGCCTTTAAATGTAAACTGAGTCCGGCCATCCCTAATTGCCTTTGATCCTGAAAGCAGAATATATCACCATCATGGCTAGCAGTTATAGACAGCCTTACCTTTCATGAATTTGTCGAAGCCCCTTTAAAACCATCCAAGTTGGTGGCCATCATCACATCTTCTGGAAGCAGATGTGATGGTGGCTGTAAAGACATTGAGGGCCTTTTTTTGTTCTGTTAATGGCCTATTTTGGGAGAAAGGAGGCTGCACAGCTGACAGAGAAAGAGAAACCAAGGATCTGCCTCAAAGGATAGAACTCCTTTAGTGCAGTGAAGGCCCCCTTTTTAGACACATTAAAGACTTCCATTTTCTTTCTAAAACACGTAGTAAAGTGTTATGATTCCATTGAACAGAATTTGGGCTATCTCTGCAGCGGTTGTTCCACACCTGCCTTTCAAAGCAATTAACATCTGAAACATTGCGCTGTACATCAAATGGGCCCTTTTGCTTAGCAAATCCAGAGTGTTTTGCCTCTTTCCTGCTATTATCTCCAGGCAATTCCGGCAGTGCTTCTTATATAATCATACATTAAGTAACCAGAGCTATCTATTAGCTTTCAATCATCACATATGAAGGGATTAAGGGGAGCCCAGTTCCTCCAAATACAAAACAATGGGACAGGAAGCAGAAGATTTAATATTGTGTCGGCGGCGCCTTTTGTCAAGAAAACTCCTTCACTGTATCAAGCATTTTGATAGCTCAAGGAAACAAGAATGGTGAAGACTGAGATGAATGCTCGCCTTTTTTGCTTTCAAGTACTCCAAGTCTATATACCTGCCCTTACTCTCCTTTATCCCCAAAGAGTGCTCATAACCAGGAATGAATAGCTGTAAAGATGGGGACAGGGTGAGAATTCAGGCCCAGGGGCCAAATGCAGCCCTCTAGAGTCTCCCAGACCACAGTATTCTCCAGCTCTGTCTCACATCCTTCTTTGTTGTTTTACTTGACTAGAATGTGTCCCTGAACACCAATAGGATATAGCTCTCCCTCCCCCACATGCTGAAGACACATCACTTACCCCTGGCCTTCAACAGTTGAGATGCTTGGGGGCAGCGGTAGGCAACCTAAGGCCCGGGGGCCAGATGCGGCCCAATCGCCTTCTCAATCCAGCCCGCAGAAGGTCCAGGAATCAGCATGTTTTTACATGAGTAGAATGTGTCCTTTTATTTAAAATGCATCTCTGGGTTATTTGTGGGGCATAGGAATTCATTCGTTGTTGTTTTTTTCACCACATGGTCTGAGGGATGGTGGACCAGCCCACAGCTGAAAAAGGTTGCTGACCCCTGTTTTGGGGTGAACCCACCTTTTCTATGCTTGCTGCTTTGGTTCAGAATTATTGTGGGGTTTTTTACTTGTTTTCATAATTATATTATTTTTGTACCCTGCCTCGGGTGTCATGGGCAGCCCCGGACAGAAAAGGAGGAGGAAGGAGCAGGAGCAGATGAAAACCTGGAAGGCTGGTACCCAAGGATGGAGGGTAGAAATCCTCTCCTTGTGACTCAAGATGTCAGAGAGGGGAAAGCAGACTGGTCAGCTCTCTCCCTTCCTGTGGAGTGCAGAGACTCATCAGAGAGCAGGGAGAATATTGTCTTTGCTCTATTCTGAATCCTCCCCAGAGGTTATTATTTTATTTATTTCAGGTTTTTACTCAGCAATATTTGACATTTCTAAGAATGGGTATATAAAATGTATTTTTTAATAAAAAATTAAAAGATCAGGAAGATTGGGCCAGTGAGATGATTTTTTTAATTTAGATTCTTTACTTTTGGATCAAATAGTTTCCCGCGCACCCCCCCCCCCCCAGGAAATTTGTTGAGGTCCTGGTTGAAATACCATTTGCTGCAATATAATAAAATATTTTTTTAAAAAAAGAAAGAAAGAAAGAAAGAAAGAAAGGCAGAACTCTGAACTAATCGGAATGTTTTGGATTCCTTTAACCTGGTTCAATTAATATGACTTCTGTCTGACATTCTACTTTGAATTAAAAGCCTCTAGATATTCTCTTTCCAGGAAGACAGAAGCATACAGCAGTACCATCTTTTTAAAAAAATATATGAAAAGAAGGCATGGTGAAATCATTTTTAATCAGATCCGCCGTAACTTTGCTTAACCCCTTTGCCAATGCATGGGAATTATTTTTTCCTTATCATACAGATTCTTTGTGGCATTTCCCAATCAGAAATTGCATCCAAGCCTGCCAAAAATGAGAAGATGACGTCCCTTGCTGATTACATGCTCAATGTCCTCTGCATAATATATCCAGGTAAGTTGTCAAAGTCTCTCATTCCCCTACTCTCAGTCTCTGGTCAGGGGATAGAGACATCATGATTAGTGATGAGGCAATTATTTGAAATTGGGGTTTGTGTGTGCTTAAATAGGCAAGTCCCCCAGCTCACTTAGAGCAGCAGCAATTTGAGGTGGGGACAGCTCTCCATTTCCTGAAACAACACCTTCCTTGAATTACTGGCACACCTCTCTCCAGAAAGCTTAAAAAATACACCTCCTTAGGAGGAAGGGGATACCAGCAGGTATAGACTCCTTCCACATGGGTAAGAGCCCCTTGGCAGCATATGACACACAACCACAGAAGAGAAGGGCCTTAGCTAGGTAGTAAGGCATGATGGATACATATATAATTATGTATGGTGCAGAGAAAGTGGACAGAGAATCGGGCCAGCCAATGAAACTGAAGGATGGGATATTTAGAACAAATAAAAGGAAAGCCTTCTTCACAGCTGCTTAGTTAAACTATAGAGTTTGTTGCCAGAAGACGTGGTAGAGGAACTTTTTCAGTCCAAGGGCTGTAGTTCCTTGTGGGAAACCTTCTGGGGGCCATATAACAGGGGTGGGTGGAACAATGGGTGGGACTCTTAGTTTTGTACAGTATTTCAGACCCTCCAAGTGTCCCTGTTTTCCAGGGATAGTCCTGGATTTACAGAAGACATCCCGGTTTCTGATTTGATCCTGGAATGTTCCGCTTTTCTTTAGGACGTCCCTATTGTCATCAGAGAAATGTTGGAGGGTATGGAGTTATGCAACCCCTGAGCCATCTGAAGGCAGCCTTCTATAGGGAAGTTTTAATGTTTGTGTTTTATTATGGTTTTATATTTGTTGGGAGCCATCCAGAGTGGCTGGGGCAACTCAGTCAGATGAGTGGGGTATAACAACAACAACAACAACAACAACAACAACAACAACAACAACAGATGTCCCTAGTTTCTTTGGATAAATGTTGGAGGGTATGCTATATTTTGGCAAGCAAAAGGAAGGCATAATTATAGCTCAAGAAGATGTTCTCATCTAGCAAAAGAATTGGAGGAAGGTGTGGAGAATGGCCGGTGACTGGGGAAAGTCCTGAGGGCCAGACAGAGAGATGGAGGCCTTCATTTGGCCCCTAGCCTGAATTTTTCCCATTCTTGGGTTTAGAACACCTATTTGAAGACAGAGAAGTTGAGGGTTGCAGAATAAGAATTGGGACTCTTTTGGGTTGGTGGCGTTTCCTAAAACCTTCTGCAGAGAAAGAATCGTGTCGCCCAAAGACTTGGAACAAACTTTAGATGGGAAGCAGGAAATAAATGATCTTGTTTAATGTATGGATCCACATGTCAGATCCTGGTTCCCTTGCCCTTGCTGGCTGACCCTTCACTGTCAGAAAAATGATAGGCTATCTACTTTAAGGACTAAAAAAAAAAATTCTAGTCTAGCTGAAAGTAACATTTCCAGACAGGGAAAGAAAAGGGGAGGGGGAGCCAAAAGCTTCTGGCAGCTATTCAATAATAGCCAAGGTATTTGTATTTCAAAAGCAGCTCTTGGCTGCAATCCAGAGAATGGTACAACTCTACTAGAGCTGCATGAAATGTTCACCCATTTCAATATTCAGGCCAAAAATTGCCTGTTGGGGAGCCAAATATTTCTTTTGAACAAGCACACAAACACATTAAGAAGTCGCGATGAAGAAATCACAGTTTCATCTTGGTTAAGGAAGTTTTATTCTTGAAGCTTCATTATGAAATCAAGCTTACTGTTCGGCATACACACAGGAAAGTGCACTTGACTTTTCCATGTGGAATCTTAAGTATAACACTTCCCGTAGTTCATGTGAGGGCAAAGGTTATCCGTGGTTATTAGCCACAATGGGCTTGTTCTCCCTCCTCTGTTGGAGGCAGAGGACCTCAGAATAACAGTTTCTGGGAAACACAAGTAGGGAAAGTGTTGGTGTGCTCAGATCCTGCTTACTAGTTTCCCAGAGGAACCTGGTTGGCCACTGTGAGAACAGGATGCTGGCCTAAATGGGCCACTGGTGTGATCTAGCTAGGCTCTTTGTATGTTCTTATCTAATAACTAGAGCCTCCTGCCAAGAGACCAGGTATATACCAAGGTATATATACCAAGGTATATTCTTCCTGCTTTGAACTTTTTCCACTTCTAAAAATTTGTGTTCAAATTCTATTTCATTGATTTGATAAATCGGTTTTTTGTGTGTTTTTTACCTATAAACTGAACTCTGATTTCCTTAATAACCCCAAAGTTGCATCCAGACTGTGTTAAGTTCCATTAACATTGAATGAATATTAGCCATGAATTCCTAGTTTCCATTGAAGTAATTTTATTTTATTTTTATTTTTTGTTTATAAGTCCCTTCTTCTTCTGGGAAAATACCACCAGGTAGGACCTTCACCAGTTGGTGGATCTGTAAGCTACCATGTTTTCCATAGTTTAGCTCCACCTACCTGTAGCCCCTCATGTTCTCTCTTGTAGAGTTTTCCTTTCCCCACCCTTGAACTTTTCCCTTTCTCTCTCCTTGCTTGCCGCTGGACTTTACTAACTTGGGCTTGTTTCCTTATGTCTCCCTGTACCTTTATTTCTCCTTATAATCCAATTTTCTCTCTCCTAGTTTCACTTTCCTTGCTCTGTAGCCCATCCATGGTCTGTAAAGCCATCAAATATCTGCCTATTCCATCTATCTATCTCTCTGGGACCTCTCTCTCGCATTCCAACATTGTGCCTTTTATGCAGCTGCTGTGAGCATCTGGGTAATGCTACACAGCTGCTCCTGTCCCATCCTGTCACCTCCAGCTCACCCGTGTTTTGATTTGAGCTAGCAGAGAGACAGGAACAACATAGATGGCAACAGCATCCTCACGACACATAACAATATGAACATTATCAAGTGAAATCCACATGAGACTCCTTAAAATGTGCCGCAAATCTTCCACCAAGACACAGCAATTAATAAAACAGCATACTGAAATAAAAAATATATTAAGAGTTACTGTCAAAATCGGGAGCAATAGGTCCAATGTACTTTCTGGGGGAGGGCATTCCACAAAGAATGAGCCAATGCTGGAAAAGCCCTAAGCACATCTGTCAATCTACTACAGACTTCCTCAACCTCGCCCTCCAGATGTTTTGGCCTACAACTCCCATGAACCCCAGCTATCAGGACCAGGGGTCAGGGATGATGGAAATTGTAGTCTCAAAACATCTGGAGGGCCGAGGTTGAGGAAGCCTGATCTAGTATGTCTTGTTGATGGCCAGAGATCAGAGATGAGAGGCTGATTTTGGAGTCCAGACAGCCTCATACAAGTCAAGCAGTCCTTCTCATAACCTGATCTCAAACCATCTGGGGCAGTGATAGGCGAGCTGTTGTCCTCCAGATCTTGTTAGATTACAACTCCCATCAAACCTAGCCAGCATGGTCAGGGAGATGAATGTTGAATCCAGCAACAGCTGGAGGGCAATAGGCTGCCCACCCCTGCTTTAAAGAGTCCACTTAACCAGAGGCTAGAGGGCAGAAGTCAACTGAACTCACTCCCTTAGCACCAGGGCCAGAAGAATAAGAGTTGGGGCCTATGCAGGCATCTTCCCCTGAGTCTGAGTTTCTCCTCCACTGCATTGCCATTCATTTTGTGCAGATAGAGCTTTGCAGTCTGAAATCTGTGTATGAGCCTTCAGAAACCTTTCCTAGTAGAACAAACAGACTGTTTTAAATATGAGCAAGCCTGTGTTCCCTTACAATTCTTAGCACCACTGAATGCAAACATATAAGATGTGTCGACAGAGAACAAAACACTAGGAGATCGGCCAAGCATAGTAATTACACGAATTCCTAGGTCAAGAAGAGAACAAAAGTATCAACATAGATACATGCAGACATTGGCAGGCCACTAATATACAGAGCAATTAGTCAGAAGACAATGAAGACACTGATAGATGCTTCTGTGTATCCACATGAGAAGGATGGGATGGGCTAGTCAGAAGAGCCAAGGGATTTCTGCATGGTTCAAGAATGATGACAGTATGTTGTGACTGTGCAACTGGAAAGGGAAAGATTGCTGTAACTGTCTGTCTGGTTAAGCGGTAACCACCTGTCTAGTTGGATGTGTAAAAGGATTGTGCCTGGCATCATTAAAGGGCAGCATCCCTCTGATTTTATTTATATATTTTTAGGAGGCTAACCCTACGTAGGTTTGTATGAATAAAGGCCTAATTTATCTCTTAAAGCCTGTGTCTTTTGGTGTTCCTTTGGGGAACCACAGTAGGATGAAACTTTTACAACTTTGAAAGAAAAAAGAGATGCCCTTGTGCTATAATTTACCTGCAGCGTTGCTCCATTGCCTTCTCCTAAGAACCAGGATAAGGCAGCAGTTGAGATGTTCTGCTGCTTGTTTAGTTTCTTTTGGTTTAGCTTTTTGTTACTGCATATAGATTTCTTTCTGTTTGTTCTGCTTTTCCTTGATTTTCTACTGTATGTTACTTGCTTATCTTTCAGAATATAATTGCTAGCTACCATGGGGGGGCTGCTTTCACAACAGAAAAGCAGGATAAAAAGTCCTCATAAGTGAATAAAATAATAATAATAATAATAATAATAATAATAATAATAATAATAGGGGGAGAATTGTGAAAAAAATGATATATGCTGCCCGAGAGTCTCTGTGACATGGAGATGCATGTTGAACAGCTGTTCTAAGCAGAACAGAACATTACTCTTTCCAGGACAGAATCTCTTCCAAAGCAATATGTCAGGAGCTGGGAACTTCCTCTATGCGCCACTGCCCCATGTGGTGAGTCACAGAACTGCAGTTTGAAGCACCTGCCTCATCAGTGAAGTCTGATTTAACACAGACCTCCCAAATTTGGGTGTGTTCCTTCCTGTATTCTTTTGTTGATCCAAGCTTCAGGTTTGTGCCTTGTTCCTCTCACCTGGTTTATCATATTCAGCCATAAAACTCACTGGGTAGCCTTGGACCCAATCACTGCCTCTCAGCCTAACCTAAACTCACAAGTTTGTTGTGGGGATTAAATGATGATGGGGAGAACTCTGTCCGCCAGCTTGAGCTCCTTGCAGAAAAAGGTGGGGCAGAAATGCAATAAATGTAAGTAAGTGGCAGGAGGATAGAAGATGAAGATTGCCTTGCCTCAGAGGAGGTGAATATTGGAGGTAAAGGGAAGGAAATAATAAGGTCTAGGATTGTTAACTCAGTTGTGAGCCTGGAGAAAGAGAAATCAAATTTATTCAGAAACTTTACTGAAACAGTGTGGGTTGTGGGTTAGGATTGCTCTTTTACTTTGCAATCCAAAAACCTACTTCCTGGCAGTAAATCTCACAGACCTCAATGGGAATTACTTGAGAGTAGATAAAACAAACAAACAAAATTCCTTCCAGTAGCACTTTAGAGACCAACTAAGTTTGCACACGAAAGCTCATACCAATAACAAACTTAGTTGGTCTCTAAGGTGCTACTGGAAGGAATTTTTTTTTGTTTGTTTGTTTGTTTCGACTACAGCAGACCAACACGGCTACCCACCTGTAACTTGAGAGTAGATAGGCGTTGTTAGAAACTCTTGCATCTTTAGAGGAAATTACTTTTAAAAACCCAGTCTTCAAATGAAGCACGGATTATATTAACTTAACATTTTTGTTTTTCTATTGATTTCCCCGCTCATTATAGGTGTCTCTTTTTTTCACACATGGTAAATATTTCTGGAATCTGTGTCCTAAAATCAGTGTCTCCTTGTAGTGAGATTTACTTTTCACTGAAACAATATAATTCAGGGAAGGGCTGAACCACGCACATTTATAATTTAGAATAGCAACTAGAGAATGAATAACAAGGAAGAGTTTTTAATATATAAAAAAAGCAAATGCGCTGTCAGGACATGTAATAACATTAATGAGCACAAGACTTTAAGCTTCCGTGTGCCAAACTCTGTAATTTTAAATGCAAAAAGAGAATATTCACGACCACATCGCAAGAATACAAGGAGGCGACAAAGACAGCTGTTGATGTGCACCTTCCTTCTCAGCTCTGCTGTCTGCATCTTATCAGGTCCCTTGTGTTTATGACAAAGGAGGATTCATTTTGAAATTTAAAAGTACAAAAGGGTGGGAAAGAGTACCTCCCAAAAGTTTTCAGAACAAGTGGCTTTCTTTCCCTGTTTTCTTGATTGGGGACCACAAAGTAATCTTCATAGTTGTACCTGTCAGCCTCTTCTCCCTGAAATCTGCCTCTTCAGTGCTCACCTGCTGTAGCTCAGCAGGGCAGGGGAAAGGGGTGTGGCTTAGTAGGGGTGTGGCTTAGAGAGAATAGGCGGGGCATAATGGAGAGTGACAGAGCCAGATTCAGAGGTCTTTGGAGCCAGATTGTGCCCATCAGCTGGAAGCTCCCCCACTGGTGGAGCTAGCTGCTCTGGAACCCGGAGTGGCGCACATGCTGGGCGAGGCTAGCCACCTGCGGGGGTGAACTGGCAAGCCTCCCAGGCGGGTGCGCCAGTGGTGGCAAACATCCCGGGGGGGTGCTGCCTGTGGTGATGTCACACACCCCTCAGGGATGACACCTGGGGCAGACTGCACCCACCTTGCTCTGCCACTGGGCTCCCCATCACTTTTGTAACCAGTAATGTATATGTATTTTTTCTATTTCAGGATACAGTACATGGGGCTGTTCAGGTAAAGCATAGCAAGGTGCAGGTCAGATTGATGAGATACAGGACCCTAATGGGCTAGACAGCATCTTAAAAAGTGGAGACATCACCTTGCCAACAAAGGTCCGTATAGTTAAAGCTATGGTTTTCCCAGTAGTGGTGTATGGAAGTGAGAGATGGACCATAAAAAAGGCTGATCACCGAAGAATTGACGCTTTTGAATTATGGTGCTGGAGGAGACTCTTGAGAGTCCCATGGACTGCAAGAAAATCAAACCTATCCATTCTGAAGAAAATCCGCCCTGAGTGGTCACTGGAAGGACAGATCCTGAAGCTAAGGCTCTAATACTTTGACCACCTCATGAGAAGAGAAGACTCCCTGGAAAAGACCCTGATGTTGGGAAAGATGGAGGGCACAAGGAGAAGGGGACGACAGAGGACGAGATGGTTGGACAGTGTTCTCAAAGCTACCAGCATGAGTTTGACCAAACTGCGGGAGGCAGTGGAAGACAGGAATGCCTGACGTGCTCTGGTCCATGGGGTCACAAAGAGTCAGACACGACTAAACGACTAAACAACAACAATGGGCTAGGGCTCCCCTGGCAGCAAACTGTGGGCAGGTGGTTTATAGGATGATGCCACCTTAGGCAAAGACTTTGTGCAATATGCATGTGGTGTGTGTACCTAGGGGAAGATGCTTTTTGTACTCGTTTCAAGAGACAGGGCCCCGTGCAGCTAAAACCTCAAGGGGCATATTTATTTATCCTGTGTACTTATATAACGCTTAATATTAAGACGGCCTCAAAGAGTCAGGTATCCCTTCCCTATTCACATGCCATCTTGCCAAGGCACATCCTGACTCACACCTAACACAAACACATTGCGCAACAGGAAACAAAGTCCAGCATGAAACTCATTTTTATCTTGCTCTGTAGGATAGGAAGGTGTCGAGTGAGGGTCAGAAATGGGCCAATTCCTGTCATTACAGACAAAAAAAAAATTAAGGGCCTCTTCAGTAGCATTTTTATTGCCAAAGCTCTCTTGAAAACAAAAGCTCGACACAAAAAATTACTTCTCTTCATGTAGCCCGACGATTTCCGTAGATGAAATAAAATGGATTGAAACTACAGTTGCCATAGAGATGGTAGAACACCTTGCAGCATTGGGGCGGGGGGAACCCACACCGATTTACTAGAAACAGCAAGAATTAAGACAGGAGGGTAAAAACGTAAACAGTGATAACTCGGGTTGCAGACACTTCAGGTTACAGACTCCGCTAACCCAGAAATAGTACCTTGGGTTAAGAACTTTGCTTCAGGATGAGAACAGAAATCATGCTCTGGCGGCCCAGCGGCAGTGGGAGGCCCCATTAGCTAAAGTGGTGCTTCAGGTTAAGAACAGTTTCAGGTTAAGAATGGACCTCCAGAACGAATTAAGTTCCTAACCTGAGGTACCACTGTAAAATAAGGTGTGTATGAATAGGACCTGCAGCTAAGTGTTTCAGTGAGCAGTGTTCCTGTTCAGCATTCCAGTCAGTTAGCATCAATTTCCACTCCATTCTCCATCCCACGTGGTTTTGCATTTCTGCCCCCACCCCAAGTCAACCATCATTCAGTGGTTTCCCATAGCCATCTGGAGATCTCTCCATTGATTGACATACGGGAAGGAGGTGGGAAAATCACATACAACCCCAGGAAATAATGCTGGTGTGGGGGTTGGCTTCTGTTCACCCCAGAGATTTTGGGGAATGGGAAAGCTCAATCCATTTGACTTCCAGATTAACATATTCGGTTTTTTCCACATGCTACATGCTGTTGCTGTGACTAAAATAGCCCCCACACATATGTTGCCTAATGAGCACCTCATGTGCCTAAGAAAATTTGATCGCGCCTGATCAAAGCTGAGGGTCTTTAGCATATGTGGCAATTTAGCAGGAGCTCATGATCTACCTGCTTTGCCATGCTCTATTATGAATCACACGTTTAATTTTAAAGCAAGATGTCTTAATATCTCTGGTGTGGGGAAAATGGATGTTCTTGGTTTTTAAACTGTTTGCATTGCAATTGAATTATTACTGCGGAGCTTGCAAGAGCAGAGATGGGAAACCTCAGGATACCAAATTATCAGTAGAGAACTGTTACAAAGAACTATAGAAAACAAAATGATTAAAATCAATGATCAGCTAGAAACCACATTAAAACACACACCAACATTCCACATGGCAGGAGAGGCTTTCTTGATCAACAATGACTTTAGCAGGTACAGTGAAGGCACCTGCCTGATATCAATAAACAGGGAGTTCCCAAGTGTGGCCACTACCACACAAATAGATGGATTTCTAACAAACGTGTAATGTGGCGCCTGTAATGGTGCCACTTCTGCAGATCAAAGCAGTTGAGGGGGCATATATGGGGTAAGGTGGTCTTGCGAGTAAACTGTCCTATGCTGTTAAGGGCTTTAAGTACTAATAGTAACACCTTGAATTTGGCATGATAGAGAATGGGCAACCAGTGCAGATCTCTGAGCAAAGGTTTTATATCCTGACAGAGTCTCACTCCTGTCAGCAATAGTGCTGCAGCATTCTGCACTAACTGCAGCTTCTAAATCAAGCACGATGGAAGCACCATTTCTAGTCTACAATGTCTTTTCTGAGCTATTAAGGTGACCAGAACTGTGTACAATATTCCATGTTTAGATGTTCCATTTTTAAAAGGCATCATGATATCGTCCAATCCCTTTCCTAACCAATGCTGAACACAGAATTTATTTTTGTCACTGCTGCTACATGTTGGGTCAACATTTTCAATCGAGCTCACCACCACAAACCCCTGGATCCCTTTCCTGGTAGTCACCCCCAGTTCAGGCCGCATCGGTATTTATTTGAAGTTAGAATTTACACTCATGGGCTCTGTACATGATATCCTGCTGTACGATCCCACCTCTCCACTGCTGGTAATCAGGGATGTGAAGTAGGGACAAGGCAAAGCATGGCCCAGTAACTTCATGCAGTGAGCTGTGTTAATTTAGACCAGGCTTCCTCAACCTCAAGATGTTTTGAGACTACAGTTTCCATCATCCCTGACCACTGGTCCTGCTAGCTAGGGATCATGGGAGTTGTAGGCCAGAAACATCTGGAGGGCTGAGGTTGAGGAAGTCTGATATAGACATTACAGGGGACGAGAACAATGGAGCAGGATTGTAGCTCAGTTGAAGATTGTAGCTCAGTGGTCTGACTCAGTATTAAGGAGCTACCTATGCTTTGGAGAAGTGTCATGATTCAGAGGTAGAGCCCACACCTTGCATGCAAGGTTCAATCCCAGCATCTCCAAGTTAGGCTAGGAGAGATTCCTCCCTGGACAGCTCCTTCTAGTGAGTGTAGACCAGGCATAGGCAAACTCTGGCCCTCCAGATGTTTGGGACTACAATTCCTATAATCCTTGACTACTGGTCCTGTTAGCTAGAGATGATGGGAATTGTAGTCCCAAACATCTGTAGGGCCGGAGTTTGCCTATGCCTGGGTTAGATAATACTGAGCTCAATGGACCAGTGGTCTGATTCAGCGTAAGGCAGCTAAGGCAGTCATTGGGTGTCTGGTAGTATCTAATTCCACCCAGTCTAATGGTTGTGGGTGGTCAGGAGTGGTGGGAGTTGCATTCTGCCCCTGATTTAGCTCCGCTGTCTGAGCTTCTGCTTTTTTTGCTCCCGGCTGTTCCTACACGGCCACAGCTGCTCATCTTGCATTAGCTTTGGGCAACGCCGAAATGCCATCACTCAGATGGCTCATCGGTCATTCGTAGCTTGCTGTCCGCCCTGCCAAAAGAGGATCGCTTATTACAAGACATGGCAGGGAGACGCTGTCCTTACAGCTGTGGAACCGCCTTCAGAGTGACAGGTTGACAACTTCACTGCAGCGACTGAGGATAAGTGGGGAAACCACGTTTTTAACTCGGAGATTCTCGGCTGCAATTCTTTCGCCGCGGCTGCTCTAGGCATCCAGAATAATCATGCGAATGCAGAACACTGGGACCCAGGAAGGCACCATATGTTAAGCCAGGACATGGCTCCATCTAGCTCGGTGTGAGCCAGTGTGGTGTAGTGGTTCAGAGCAGTGGGCTCATAATCTGGTGAACCAGGTTCGATTCCTCGCTCTTCCACATGCAGCTGCTGGGTGACCTTGGGCTGGTCACACTTCTCTGAAGTCTCTCAGCCCCACTCACCTCACAGAGCGTTTGTTGTGGGGGAGGAAGGGAAAGGAGACTGTTAGCCGCTTTGAGACTCCTTAGGGTAGTGATAAAGCGGGGTATCAAATCCAAACTCCTCCTCCTCCTCCTCTTGCAGGGGCAGAGGAAGGGGGTGCAGTGGGGGTGGGCCACCCTGGTGTCACCACTAAGGGGGGTGACAAAATGCTATAAGGCACTCAACTCGGGGCCTGTAGTGCACCCGAGCCACGCGTCTCTCCTGGGAGCGACGCAGTGGCTTGGGCACCTACAGGCTCCACACTGCCCCACACGGTCCGCCCACCGCCTCCCCTCAGCTGTATGGCGGCTGAGTGAGAGAAGCTGATCCTCTAATGTAGTTGGTTTGAGGCTGGTGGTGTTAAGACTGTTTCCTGCCCCTCTACCTGCAGCTGCTCTTCTTTAGCTCGTCCCTCTGGTTGGTCAGAGTCCTCTCAGTCATGTATTCTCCAGGTTCAACATACCCAAATCCCTCAACTGTTCCTCATAAGTCTTGGTTTCCAGACCCTTGATCATCTTGGTTGCCCTTCTCTGCACATGTTCCGGCTTGTCAATATCCTCCTTAAACTGTGGTGTCCAGAACTGAGCACAATACTCCAGGTGGGACCGGACACTGTAATTTATGGAATAACAACAAAAAAATAATGTAATTTTTGGCAGAAGATGAACTGCAGGGGAATGGAAACAGTGTGGCAAAAAACGAATCCAGGATGGAAAGAAAAGTGATGCCCTCTTAAATCTCTAGCTACCAGGTGGATGGGAGGGACCCAAGCTCACTTTCTTCCCTCCACACACTGGACTAGTTGGTGCATGAGCATCATACAAACCAACTCAATGAAGTGATGTATTCACAAAAGGAACTCAACATTTACAAATCCCTTAAAGAAGGAGGCAAAGTTAATATGGCTGCAACATGGAAAAGGGTAGCCTTATAAACTGAGCCTCAAAGCCTTGATAGATAGCTGTCTTAGTCAAAACTTTTTTAAAAAATATGTGTGTTTTTTCTTATTAAAATGAGAAGAGGAAAGAAAGTTTAGAATGTCAGTAAATGGGATTAAAGTCCCCCTCATAGGGGAAGGTTGGAGAGATCCCCTTATGCAGGGGTCAATTGACATTTGGGACATGGATTTGGGTCGGGAGGGGATTGGAGCTTTGGGGGCCTTTGGAGCTGGAGGAACCTTGAAACAAGATTTGAAATATTTTATGGATTCTAGTTTTAACTATGGAAATCTGGTTGACCTGTCGAGATGGAATAAAAGTGCTGTTGGGTCAGAGCTTCCCCGAGATCTGCTCTTTAGACTTAAAGAATATGAAGAAGATTGGCGGAAGGGATGTGGAGATGAGTTAAGAGCCTCGGACATAAGATCTCCTGGTTGATGGACTATATGGAATTGACGGAAAGGACTGGCAGAGGCCGAGACCAGGAAGAGGAGACGGTGAAGAAGATTGGAAAATTTAAAGTTTATATAGGGAAATTTTGTAAAATATAATGAGGGACAGAAAAATCTTGGAATGGATTTTTTTTTTTGGCCTTAGTGGAAATGTTTTAAGGGGTTAAGTGTAAATAGGTATATTAGATTTAATGGGGGATAAGATTAAAAATATTTTAAGATAAAGGATTTGCTGAGATAACGTATAGAAGTGGAATACAAGGAGGGAGGTGAGAGGAGGTCAACGAAACAAGGGAATGAAAGATAGATTATGGTAAAGGTATGATGTGTGTTAAATTGTTTTTGTTTTGTTTTGTATAGTTTATGGTGTTTAGATGTTAAGGTTGTGTTTTGTATTGTCTATATTGTATTTTTTTTTTTTTGTTTCTTTTTCTTTTTCTTTTTTTTGTAAGCCTTAAAAGTAATAAATATCATTTAAAAAAAAAAGATAATATACCTCATATGGCAACTGGCATTTTGATAATGTTAATTTGCCTCTCCAGATGCATTGTACATATGCTGTGGCATATAAATAAACATAGCATGATAGACCTAGCTTTGCATCAAACTCTCAGAGTAGAGATGTATAAATCTGAGGTTGGGAAAATATTTATTGGCCTATGTCACTCACTTCCTTCTGTGGAAAAACATGAGAAGTTTGTTTGCTAGACTAAACTCCCTTTAAAAAAAAAACAGACAGCAAGAGGCATTGGCTTGCTGAACTAAATAGGGTCTGCTATGGCATTTATTGACATTTTCTGAACAGAGGGGAGATCAGTGTGGAAGTGGAATCCAGATCGTGCCCATGGGCCCCAACCCTGACCTCAATGCATTTATTGGTCCTCTGCTCACGGAGCCTGTGACAAGAGTGAGGAAACTGTGGTGATCAATTTATTGTTGGGACTCCAACTCCTGTCAGTTGAACATGAGGTGGAACGTCTGGATGGGAAGAGTAGTTCAACAAAGGAGCCAGTTACCCGGAGGGGCAGTGGGCTTTCCCTTGCTACATAAGAAGATCCCTGCTTGATTAGGCCAAAGTCTCATCCCATTCTCACAGTAGCCAACCAGATGCCTATTGGAAGTAGACAAGCAGGACCTCACTGCAACAGCTCTCGTCCCACTTGCAGTTCCCAGCAACTGCTACTCAGAGACATACTGCCTCTGACAAGTGGAGGCTATGACAGCCCTTCGGGTTTTTGAAGAGTGCTATGATAGTCCTCTCAGCATTCCTATTTTTTGCAACCTTCCCCCATAGGACTTTTCCCATGCTGCTGATCATCTCTGTTGCCCTCCAATTTGTCTCTGTTTCTTAAAGAGCAAGAACTGGACACAGTACTGCAGGTGGCTGGAAGTGCATCAGCAAATACCATTCAGCTTGCAACTTAAGGGTTAATTCTGTTGGTGTTAGCCTAGATGATGAGTGATGGTGTTGCTTAGCAACCAGGCAGGGTGGCATAATTGGGTGTGTAGTTCTGAGGGAGTATTTCCTCTATATGTTTGGTTAAATATCTCCCTTCTATGTACAAGGCCTGAGCCAAGAAAGATAAAACCTCTTTGTACCTTTCTTCTCAAATTATAGTCTGTTTCTGTTCAGTTTTGCTCAGTAAAGTGTTATCAGGATTTTTCTCTCTGGATTCCATCTGTGTGGTTTTTCTAACACAGACGAGGTCTTACAAATACAGAATAAAGTGGGATGGTTACTCCCCATAAAGTGATGCCACACCAGTTTGGCCACATAAACTGAATTACATTTGCTGCTGCAAACTTTCACTATTCTGCGTTTGTACCGCCAATCATCATGCTCATTTACAGCATCTCAATTTAAAAAAAAAAAAATGAGTTCAGTTTCAATCCCAGTACACTCAAAAGACTTGGCTTTGTCTGTGCATTGAACATTCCATTTTAATTAAACTTCTATTCAACAGAAGAATGGGATCGGATCAATGTAAAAAAAAAGAACACCAGGATTACAGTTGTGTTGAAGGCATTACATTCCAATTTAATTAGAGTTGGGACCAAGCTACAGAACAACTCAGTTGCACAAATGGTAAATTGAAGCTGCAATCCTATACTCGCTTCCCATGGAGTAAGCCCCATTGGACCAAATAGAATTTACTTCTGAGTAGGCCCAGATAGACTTGCACTGCAAGGCCATTAAATCACAGGCCAGGGTGGGAAGAGAAATGAATCAAAACCTCCCACCAAAGTTGAGAAAGACCAGCTTCGCTATTCGGGATAAACATTGTCCTCTTGTCTCACTCAATTAAATTCCATTGTGATGTTCTTTTTTTTTTCATAGTCAAAACCTTTCCCATTTAGCAGACTATGCTAAATAAGTACCCTTTATATCCCATGCAGGATGAGCAGGTTTCCAGTGACAGTTTCCATGTCACAACAACGTTTGAATTCAGGGCTGTGTTCTACTCAGAGTCGTCGTCTTCTTCTTCGTTCACTCGTAGCCAAGTAAGAATGTCTTCCATAAACACAGTCTTAACAGTGAGTCCGTAAGTGACTGTGAAGGCCAATTCTGGATCCACACATCCTTCCACAGTGGTTTCCAGGCGGGAGGTGATCACAGTGAGGGTTTGCCAAACGTGCCTTCCTCTTAGCACATTTCTCACTTTCGTTCTGAGTTCGAGCGTCTTCAAAGCTTCGGATAAAGTTAGGAGACAGTTTACTAAGATCCTTGCAAGAATTTTGTCGGTTGCAGCTAATAAAGAGATGCCTCAATGGACACCAGTAACTTGGATCCATAGATCTCAAACGGTCTGCTTTGAAGAAAATGTTGTTGGATACAACCCTAAGTCTCTGAAAGCTAACTGCTGTGAAGACAACTGAGCTGTAGGGAATTTAACCAAAAAAGCAACTTTTTTCAGACAGCTTCCTGCAGCCAACATTAGCTTACAACACATGATAACGGCAAGTGTCCCCACCCTCCCATCCTTGCAAACCCAGTGCCTAAATTTGCATCTTACCTTGATTAGAAGGAGGTGATAATTAATTGTTTCTGCATGCTAAATCTGCAGCTGTAGAAGGAGATAAATCTATATAGATATATATATAGAGATCTATATTGATATATAGATACACCAACACACTCACACTTAATGCTCTATCTGAAGGTGAAGATAACGTAGCCATGGACTTGTAAAGAAATCAAGTGTTTGGTTGCAGTAATTGCCAGTCCTGAAGAAACCACCCCAGGGTGAGGGAAGCTTTTTCAATCTGAAGGCCGAATTCCTTTCTAGGCTACCTCACAGGGGCCATATTCCAGCAGTGGGTGGGGCCAGAAGCAATAGTGGGTGGAGCAACAATTGCTATTTACCTTTGTGCGGTTGGGTTGTTTCTACACACGCTCATCACAGCCAGGCAGGCAAGAGCTTCACTGGAGCTATTTTATTGACTCGTTCAGATATTCCCAGGGTGGTCTAACAAGAAATCCCTCTTTGTGGGGAACGGTGAAAATGGCAGATCTGTGAGGGGGAGGGGGGCTCCTAACAACTCTCAGCACCCTTAACAAGCTTCAGTTCCCAGAATGCTTTGGGAGAAGCTATGACTGTTTCAAGTGGTGTAATACTGCTTTCAATGCATAGCACTGATGAGCCCTATATATAATTTAGTTGGGGGCAAACAAATATGAGGGGTGATGGAAAGCAGGTCAGACCCCCTCAGGCTAAAAACATGACAACTTCCAGAGGAAGTGATCAATTTCCTGCTTCTTATTTTGCAGCTTACTTATCCAGGAATGATATATTCACTTTCAAAAGCTATTATTATTTATGCCCACAGGATGTCTCTGCAAGCAATGCATTTTAATGAAAAATCTGAAAGGCAACTTCTGAGGGGAGCGGGGGGGGGGGATGCTGTTATGTAAGAATTCACCGAAGGGACAACAGAGAAAGAGTGGCTTAAAATTGCTTCAGAACCTATTGAACTTCTGCTTATATTTGACATTTATTGATTCCCAGAAGCAACCTAGCTGAGTTTAAAAAATCTACTGGTAAAAAAAAAGCCTCACACACCAGTTTGGTTCCAAGTGCTGGTTACGAATGTAGTAGGTTTGGGTGCAAGTTACCGGAATGAACACAGAACACTTCCCAATTCCAAGTTAAAATTATTTATTCCATTTCTATCTTGCTCTTCCTCCTTGAGGAGGCCACGGTGCCAAGCGTCAACATGTTAAAACAGTGGAATTAAAGTTAAATGAAAAGCATATTTCAGTCAACTAAAATCAATTCAGAACATCCAAATACATTTAGAAACATCAGATACCCTCAGCGCTAATCATTTCAAGGTGCCCGGGGGGGGGGGGTGTCGCTCAGCCATCAAATAGGAATCTTTTAAAGTTCCTCCTGAACGTGAGTAATGATGGAGTCAGATGCGCCTCACCAAGGAGGGCTTTTCACAAATGGGGAGCCACCACCAAGAAGGCCCTGTCATGGGTCAGTCCCAATCAGGCAGCAGCTGGCAGTGGTGCCACCAATAGAGGCTCCCCTCCTTATAGAGTGCCTCTGAATACCAGTTGCTCAGAATCACAGGAGAGGAAAGTGTGTTGTGTTCACGTTTTGCATGTGGGCTTCCCAAAAGCCATCTCGTTGGTCACCATGAGAGAGCAGAATACTAGAGTAAAAGGCCCTTTAGCAGCTCTTATGCTCTTAAAATATCATTTGCACTTGTCTTGCAATTGAATGGGGTTACATCTGCACAGCGTGTAGTCCCATAGAGCACACAATTTTTACAGCGCATAGTTAAAATATGCAACTCACTCCCACAGGAGAGTGATTTGACAAATTTGTGGAGGGTAAGGCTGTCTGTGGCTACTATTTGTAATGGCTGTGTTCTGCTTCCACAGTCAAAGGCAGTATGCTTCTGAATACCTGTTACTGGAAACCAAAGGAAGGCAGAGTGCTCTGGGGCTCTGTCCTGCTTGAAGGTTTCCCACAGGCTACTATCAAGGCAGGATGCTGAACGAGGTAGGCCATTGGCCCAATGCAGCAGGATCTCATCTTCTTATGTTTTCTTGAAGGTGCAAAGACTTGGGACTCAGCTACATTAGTAAAGAAAAAGTGTTTGATAAGCGTTGTGACACCAGATGGCGCTGTGGAGTCCCGTCTTTCGCCAACGTGATTTCTCACTATGAGGTTTACAACGCGTTTTCCTGAAATGCTTTTTTGGTGTGTCTAGATCCAGCCTGGGTTTGTGTCAGCATCTCAGATTTGAGTACAGAAATGGGACATCCTTCCCTATTTTAGATTATTCCCAAGTTTTCCACTTTTGGAGACAGAACAATATATTTTGTTTGCAGTCGGAACAGCACATTCCAGACATATTTTTTTGAATAATAATAAAAAATCACTTTGTCATCATCATGGTGTCAAAGTAAGGAAACAAAGGCACCAGAATGTGTGTAAACCCTTCAGAATGCTTGCAGCTGGAGCTTTATTTAAATAGCTTTCTCTTTTGCTTCTTACCGATTACAACCACTTAGGAGTCTGATTATAATTTTCTTCTAGGGGCTCATTTTATAACTAAGGCCAATTTTATTCATTATCCCCCTGTCAGCATCAGGAGACTCAAAATCAGCTATCATTACCATCTCCCTTACATTTGAAAGAATGAAGAAGAGGAGGAAGAGGAGGAGAAAGGAAATGGAAGGTGCCTTCGCTTTTATGGATCATGGGATCATTGTTATGGATTACCAGTTCATGAACCTCATTACGTTCCCCATATGGCTCCCACTAAGGCAACTGAACCCAATGGGGTGGGTGTTCCTCCCTGTGCCCGATGTTCAGAAACTTCATCTCCACTGATCTGGAAGGTTCTTTTCCCACCCTACATTTTCTTGAAGCCTCTCACATCTGCCACCAGAAATCTCCCAAGACCTTTTGAAAAGAAACTGATTTTTCAGAAGGCATGCATAGGTAGAAGTTTCTGCATCCTAACCTAATTTAACACTGTCTCTGGATTTCTGGACTTGTTGATTATTAGAAGAAATAATCCAGGGCAGGAAAGAAAGCATTGTTTAGCTTTTAATTCATCTCTGTTTATTCTTTGTTAAGTTAACCCACTTCTTTGACCCACTTTAAAGCTGTATCATGGTGTTTTTGTTCTGGTTTTGTATCCCCGGGTTTGATCCAGAAACAGCCCTGGAGTGGGGGGCAATGGCACACCGCCCACCCGCGACTCCCAAGCCTCCCCCAAGCTGTCAAAACAAAGGGGGAAGGGGGGAAGGTTGCTGGCAAGGCGCCGCAACTCTGCCTCTTCCCCCGGCGGCTTGGGTTAGGCTTGGAAGTCAAGGGTGAGCAGCGTGCCGAATGTCACCCCCCTCAGTGATGACACAGCCCCCTTTTCCTCCACCCCTGAGCATGAGCCAAGCAGGGATTTTGTATCCTTCTTCCTGGAATATTCTCTGTGATTTCAGTGGGCCAACTCCAGCTTTGCCTAACCTGATGCCCTCCAAATGTTTTGGGCCACATGGCATCTGATCCGCAGGGAGACTGTCACGAATGAAATAAAGTTATAACATTTGGCCCTGAAATTCATCCCCGACATGAAAACTGCCTGGATGAGTCGCCACTCATCAAAGTGCACAGGCTGCAATTAACTTCTTTCATTTCTTTTCTTGGCGACGCAGAAATCAATGGCTCCTTATCAGCCATTTTTACATCTGCTTTAATCCTGAAAAGGCTGAATTGTCAGACCTCAGCGCACACATGTGATTGCTGTCCTATAAACCAAAGATGTAATCAGAAGGAGCAGTTATGTCCTGTAATTCAATGAATGGATCTGCTGCTATGGTAATTTCTTGGGTAATTACATGTGAGAATGATGTTTTTTCTGTAATTGAAACCCGACAGCCAATAGTAATCTAAAATTTATTATACAGATCCACATCTCATGTTGCAGGCTCCTCAAGCGGCTCCAGAAAACAATTTTATCCTGCTCCACATTTGGTAAACATCGGCCCACCTACAGCCCCATTAGCCCTTCAAAGTTGAGGAAGGACAACTGTTAAGTTGTGGGTGAACATATCAGACGACACAGCGATTCTTCAAACAGCTCTTGTTTATTCACAGGCCAGAACAGAACTGAACTGAAGGGTTCAGCCAGCGTGCTTATATAGAGCTCCACTAGAACGCAACAGTAACCATTTTCTGTAACTATCCAATCACTGAACGTTACTTTTGATCCCTTATTTGCATATGGGGACCTGAACTATCTACAGTACCCCCCTGCTGGCCCAGGGTGAGAACTTCAGTACATAACAACAACTGTGCAGTGGAAGAATGCATCCCTTGCATACCAGAGGTCACAAATTCAGTCCCTGAAGACTACAGGTTGAAGATCCTCAGCCTGAAACCATAGAGGGCTGTTGCCAGTCAGAGCAGGTATTACTGAGCTAGATGGAGGTTCTCTCAAAGGTTCTGGATGCCTAAGGAAATGGTTTTTTTAGGATTCAGGTGGGCAATGAAGGCCACCCAAGTTGCTCTTTCACAGGTTTTACTAACAGGATGAGAAAAATAAATAATGAAGCAAGCTGAGACTGATAAGATTTTACAGCCCCTTCTGTTGCCAGAGAATCCCTTTCTCTTATTGGGCAGGCAATGGGTTGAACTCCTTACAGATGACGTATGCAGCACCAGTGGCAACAAGCAAGATCTGCACTGAGATTTCCACCTGTTCTTGGTGGAAAATGAAAATAAGTGATAGGCGATGAATACAGGATGGAATGTGAAACAATTCTCTTTCTTACATCCCTGCCTCAGGTTCAAGAATCTGTTTTGTGCCCAGTCTCCCCATCTACTCCAGACTGCTGGGTGGAACTGCCATCTCCTCCAGGGCTGGACAAAATATCTGTAAAGGAGAGAACAGTCATAATTTGTGGAGCTTGAGTTAAGAATTTGTGGGGCTTAAGTTAGAAATGAAATTTGAAGTTGAGCACCTTGGGTTGTATGAGGCCCGACTAGTGATGAAAACGAAACATCAATGGCTGTTTTCATTCCCAGTCTTTGTTGAATTTCATGAATGGATAAGTCACTTGTTGTCAAATTTCTTCTTAGAAACACATTTAAATGTAAAGAGAAAATGCATTATTCAGAGATGGGAAAGCTCCCTACAGCCTGTCGGATCAAATCAGAAATTACCTTAGTTCTGATTGGAAGACTGAGGGTAATTTTTCTGAGCCAACCTGAAAGCCTGTCTTGGGAGCCTTTTGGCCTCCCCAATCTGAATTAAGAGGTCTATTACTCAGGATGAGTCTGGGAGAAAGAGCCTGTGAGGGCCAAATCAGAGGATTTTTAATGGAGAATGGGCTTCCTCCCCCCCCTTCCCCTCAGATCTTCCTCCGCAAGGTCTTTTTACTGTATACTGTAACCCACAGGAATGGGTTTCTGGTTCCTAATTCACCCTAGACACTTATTGCAACCCTGCCCTGACAACTGGCAGCCAAAGAACAGAATCCCCTTTTTGTAGGAAATTGTGGAGATATTAGTCACCAGATCCATCTTCCTTTTAAAGGTTATTGGTGTCCCTTCACCTCTGAATAGTGAGAAATGTAAAATAAAGCAAGCTTCTACGGTGTCCACAAACAACAAGATTGTACATCTCATCAGGGAATACCGCAAGCCTTCCAAAGGCTAAGCAATATATACCAGGGCAGCAGTTAATATCTGATCCAATAACAGTTTCAACTTTTCATCCACTGTCCTGTGTTGTTCTTTGAATTGTTTCCTAGAATACAAAATTGGAATCAGACAATATTGGGCTCCACCGCTGCTCACGATAGAAGCTAGATAGATCTATTCCATTGCTTCCTCCAGGGAATGGCTGTATGTAGCTCAATAAAAGAGGATGTGCTTTGCATATAGAAAGTCCCAGGTCTAACAGAAAGGTGCCAACATAATCGACTCCTCCTGCACCAGAACTTCAAGGAGACTGGCCACTTTGCTCCCTCTGTGAATGGCCAAGCCTAAACATCCTCACCACACCTCCTTACCATCAGGACACAAGTCCTTATTACTCTACTTGCAGAGTTGAAGAACATAAGAAACCTGCTGGATCAGGCCCATCGAATCCAGCACAGTGACTAACCAGATGCCTATGGGAAGCCAACAAGCAGGATCTGAGCTTGCCCAAGATTTCCCTGGTCCTCTGATGTCTGAAGGGAGCCAATTTATTCAAGAATAGGAAAATCGATCGACATAGAGAGCAGGTGGATTAGTGAACATATCTGTAGTCAGCCAAACTGGCAAATGTAAATCAATTTCAGAGGAAGCGAAGATTCACATTCTTCACAAGTGAAATGCCACAGGGTTGTATGCCCTCCAGGCTCAGACTTACACATTTGATTTTGTCTAGCTTCTCTTCATTTTGCTTCCATTTAGGCTTAGATTATTCTCTTCAAGTCCCCTCACAGATTTCCTAACACAAACCTCTCACTGGTCAGGTTTTCACCAATTGGCACATAGAAGGTACAACGTATAAACTCTTCCTTATGGTGAGTGGAAATTTTTTCTTCCAACCAAGATCACGTATATAAACAGGGTTTAAAAATGACAAGAATTCTGCATCTAATTCTGTCTAATCTTCCCCCAACTCACTAAACTTGGTCATGGGGTGGTTTGTTGTTGTTTAGTCATTTAGTCATGTCCGACTCTTCGTGACCCGATGGACCAGAGCACGCCAGGCACTCCTGTCTTCCACTGCCTCCCACAGTTTGGTCAAACTCATGCTGGTAGCTTCGAGAACACTGTCCAACCATCTCGTCGTCTGTCGTCCCCTTCTCCTTGTGCCCTCCATCTTTCCCAACATCAGGTTTTATTCCAGGGAGTCTTCTCTTCTCATGAGGTGGCCAAAGTATTGGAGCCTCAGCTTCAGGATCTGTCCTTCCAGCGAGCACTCAGGGCTGATTTCCTTAAGAATGGAGAGGTCTGATCTTCTTGCAGTCCATGGGACTCTCAAGAGTCTCCTCCAGCACCATAATTCAAAAGCATCAATTCTTCGTTGATCAGCCGCCTTGATGGTCCAGCTCTCACTTCCATACATCACTACTGGGAAAACCATGGGGTGGTAAAAGTGGTTAACTTTTTCTCCCATGAAAAGTAAGCACATAAGAAGGGCCTGCTGGATCAGGCCAATGACTCAGCTCATCCAGCACCCTGTTCTCATAGTGGCCAACCTGATGCCTGTGGGAAGCCCACAAGCATTCCCCAAGCACAAGAGCACTCTCCACTCCTTTAGTTTCCATCTGCTGCCTCCAACTGTGTTAGTGGAGGCATTACTGCTTCCATCTGTGAAGGCAGAGCATAGCCATCATGGCTAGCAGCCATGGATAGCATGAATTTGCCCAGTTTAGAGAGGTTGTTTTGGAGCTCTTCACAGTCTATTTTTAATTGCTCTAAACATCAGCAAACTGGACCACCTCACTGCTCATCCCTAACTCTAGATCTTTTATGAACAAGTTAAAAAGTACAGGTCCCAATCCTGATCCTTGGGGGACTCTGCATCCCTCCATTCAAAGAACTGCCCATTTATTCATTTTCTCTGCTTCCTTCTACCAATTCCTGATCTTCTTCTATGACTACTAAGTTTACTCAAGAGTCTTTGGTGAGGTACAATGTTAAAAGCTTTTTGAAATCCAAGTACACTACGTCAACCAGATCACCTCCATCTAAGTCAGCCTTTCTCAACCTGTGGGTCCCCAAATGTTGTTGGACTACAACTCCCATCATCCCTACCTAGCTAGGCCAGAGCTCAGGGATGATGGGAGTTGTAGTCCAACAACTTCTGGGGACCCACAGGTTGAGAGCCGCTGATCTAAGTGGTTGCTGATACTCTCTAATAACTCTGAAAGATTCATGAGACAGAACCCATGCTGGTTCCGCTTCAGCAAGGCTTGTTCTTCTATGTGCTTGGTTATTTTATCTTTAACAAAACTTTCTACCCATTTGCCTGGGTAGCCTTTCCAGGCTAACTTGCCTGTAATTTTCAGGATTCTTCTTGGATTCCCCCCCCCCTTTTCTTAATGTGTTACACTGGCTACACAAATTTCATGTGAAAATTTGTGTTGCATTTGCCCATTGGTTATGAGTCTGTGGGTACCAGACCCTTATAACCCCTGGATCCAGCAAGTGTTAACATCTAATCAAGCCAAACATGTTTCCTGTGAGGTGATAGCTGATGAGACATTAATGGGGATAAAGGGGCTCTGTGGGAGGCAGCAAATGGGTGGAGCCCCTCCCTCAACTCACAGATAGTGAGAAGGAATAAAGCCAGTGTTGAGAGGAGAGAATTTGGCAGAGAGGAATTAGAGCAGAGAGAGAGAGAGAGAGAGAGAGAGAGAGAGAGCGCACCATTGGAGGCTCAGGGTGTATATATGTGCAAATAAACCATATATCCTAAAGACACCACAGTCTCTGCTGTGCCTCATTTCCAAAAGGAAACCCAAAACCTGGATAAGTGCCTGGAACCACTGGAATCTTGCAGTGCTTGAAGATTGGGGTGGCATGCAACAAAACAATGATAAAATTATTACAAAGGATCCTAAGAGGCACAAATGTTCTATCAGGGGTAGATAGAAGCTGCAAAATAAGGAATCGGCCTGGGGAAGGGTCATGGGACAGCAGGTCTCTGGCATCTCTAGGTATAGTTCAGAAACTCCCTTGCTTGAAACCATGGAGTGTGTAGACAATACTAAGTGAGATAGACCAGTGGCTTAAACTTAGCTTAAGGCATTTTCCTAGGTTCTACCCCTAATAAATAGGGCCACTTGGAACTTGGGCCATATGTACCAGCACAGGGCAACTTAGACACAACACAGAAGACAAGACAAGTAAATCCTGGCTTCTGATTTTATATTTTAGAGTGCTTGTCTTAAGACATGCAGCTCAAGCTGAGACAAAATAATATTTTCTGTAGGTTCTTCAAATATATAAAATGGCATCTAACAAAGTGAGCTTGAGTCCACAAATATTTATACCATAATAAATGTCTTTCAGGTGCCACGAGACTCTTTGGGGTTCTGGCTATAAGGGACCAGCAAGCCCCTCCCCTTCTGGAAATATATGTGTCAGCCTTCTAGACAGAGTCTCTTTTTCTTCCGACTATTGTATATCAAAGAAAACTAATAGCAGTTTGCCATGCTCATTACATAATCTCATTAAAGCACAACTATGATTCCTTTGTGAATAATCCCCAAACAAATTGTAACTTTATGCTTTGGTTACCTTCAATTAAGGTATTTGCAAGGGAACACACTTCCCAGCAATACAATGCCACGAGTGCAGCCAATCAGCTGTGACAGCTCTGCAGATTTCACAATTTAACCCACTTATGATTATCCTAATCTCTTTAGGAAGCAAGAGGAATATGCCAGCTCATTGCGACATTTATTATTTATAAAAAAATGAAGCCAGCTTGAATGCCTTTATAGAATTACAAACACAACCATCACCTTCTCTCTTTCCCTCCTGCTTTCCCTCCCTCCTTTCTTGGGTCCCCTTCCCCACAACAACCCAGGCAAGAAAGAATTAGCAATATCAGTGGCCAGACAGATATCAGATCTTTTTTGAAAGAGTTACAGGTTTGGTAGATCTGGGGAATGCTGTGGACATAGTGTATCTTGATTTCAGTAAGGCTTTGGCCAAAAGTCCCCCATTATATTCTAGTGGAGACACTAGTAAAATGTGGACTGGGATAACTGTTAGGTGGATTTGTAGCTCACTGACTGACCAAACCCAACTAGTGGTTCATCACCATCCGGAAAAAAGTGACAATTGGAGTGCTTCAGGGTTCTGTCCTGGGCCCATTGTTGTTCAACACCTTTATAACCGAACTTAAAAGTGTATTACTTCAATTCGGAAGAGGTCACTACTGTGACAATTGCCTCTCTGCTGGTAGAAAAGTTGTGTGGCCTCTACCTGTGCTGATTCTCCTTTGCAAAAGGACACATAAACATTGTAGTTGTGTGAATACTTCACATCTAACTGTATGCCTTACCTTGGTTCAGAATTGCTAACCCAATTTCTATGGTAGGCTCATGCCAAAGGAACGATGCATTACTCAGAAGAAAGCCCCACTGAATTGCACAGGGATTGCTCCCTCCTAAGTACAGGACTGCAGCATGAGTTAAAGTTACTACACAAGACTGTTAGCAAGGGATGCCATAAATGTCCCCCAGACCCTCCACATCTTGCATGTGACAGCCCTTTAAATACTTGAATATTTTAAAATATTTTAAATACCTTTCCTGGTATCACCACCTGCACAGCCAGTATTTTCCTCTCTCTTCCTGAGCCACAGCCTTAAACAGGAAGGAGTGATGAAAGAAACTCACATGTGCCCCAAGACCCTTCAGCTTCCTGCGCAGAGTCTCATGGTCCCTTGCTATACATTGAAGGCTGTGTCTGGCAGTATCATTTGTAGCCACATGAATCAGAAAGAAAGGGCTTTGTAAGACTTGGCAACTTCTCTGTCACACCATGAATCTTTGCACCTGGAAGGCAACACACCTCCTGGGACATCCTATTACCTTTGCACACTACTACTACTACTAATAATAATAATAATAATAATAATAATAAATTTTATTTATATCTCGCCCTCCCCAGCCAAAGCCAGGCTCAGAGCGGCTAACAACAGTAAAATGATAAAACTTTCTAAAATCATTTCATTATAAAAGTAATTCCAATCAGATTAATGGCAACCATTGGGCTAGAGTTCTGTGAGGATTGCCAAAGGAGGGGGTGAGGCTGTGCCCTGGCCAAAGGCCTGGCGGAACAGCTCTGTCTTGCAGGCCCTGTGGAAAGGTGTCAAGTCCCGCAGGGCCCTAGTCTCTTGTGACAGAGCGTTCCACCAGATCGGAGCCACAGCCGAAAAAGCCCTGGCTCTGTTGAGGCCGGCCTAACCTACTGCCTCTGTTCCTCCTCTGGTAAGTGACAGGAATCGTTCTGTGTGTTTTTGCCTGGCTTGGACGTTCCCTTGAATTCCTGATCATGCATCCTGCTTGCATGCATGGAGAATAAAGAGAAATGCGCGCCTAATGTTTGTGGAAGTCAACCTACTGTACAATGGGATAGAATCCACACTCAATGCCCGCTATTGCCAGTAGCCTTTCCCACCACTGGCATGTGGCCCCTGGAAGATTACCCACAAAGGAATGTGGCCCTCCATTTGAAAAGGGCCCCCCGCCCCAATCTAGATCAACCCAAGTGAGAGAAAACAAACAACACCCAAAGAAATTATGCACTGACAGTCCTGGGTACCTGTATCCAAGAAGACAAACAGATTCCCAGTTAGCTAGGGCAGTCTGGCTTGCTTCCCGTCATTTCATGAGGTTCCTAATGAGCCTTGGCTAGCTTAGATACCTCTAAAATACAGACAGCCATGGAATTCAGCCTTCTGGGGCTATTTATCTCTTTGTGTAATATTTCAGGAGGGGAAATTGTCTTTAAAGTAGAATGTGCCTATATTATTCTTCTGTCAAGAGAGCTCCGAGGAGACAAAGCAAGGAGCAGTGCGTATTCTCAACAACCCTCTCACAGAATTAATGCCAGCCTTTCCACTGATATCTCCATGAATAAATGATCCGGCTTCATAAGTATGCAGATTTACTACAGCTCATTAGTTTGCTTGAAACACGCTATCAATAATAATAATAATAAAATCTTGTTTTCTTTTTTTTTTTTTAAGTGAAATCCATTAGATACTAGGCTTAAAAAATGAAGGCTGTGACATCCATTGAAAATCTATTTTCCATGAGACACCCAGTGCTGTTACCTGCCCTAAATGAGATCACGTAATAATGACTACTGCTATCATTGCCTCTTATCCAATTTTTCTTTTTTTTAAAGTATTAACATTTGTAGTCCACATCATCCTGCAAGCTCAGGAGGGACACAAGAGCCCAAAGCAATCTTTTGCACCATTCACAGTTGAGTAGCATTGGACAATCATTGAACCTTTGCAGAATCCACCTTTGAACGTCTCAATTATTTTTGAAAAGGAAATCCAGCATGAATCAGGCTTCTCTCTGCTACTGGGGTGGGGGCGTTGCTGCTGAATACTTTATTTCATTTCAGCAAGCCTAGCCAAACATAAAGCTTGGAGCCTGTGTGGTGTTTACAGTGTTGGCCTAAGACTTGGGAGACCAGGATTCAAATCTCTACTCTGCCATGGAGCTCACTGTGTGGCTTTGGGCCAATCACTGCCTCTCAGCCTGATCTACTTCTCCCCAGGTTGCTTTTCCTCCTCCTCCTCCTCCTCCTCCTCCTCAGCCACACCTCTTCTAACCAGGCCACACCCCTCACCAGCCTTGCCCTGCACGTTCCTTCAGTGTTTCAATCCAGATGGAATGTATGTTTGAATTCTGATAATGCTTTTTTCCCCCTGGGTGGTGGATAGAGAGGGGTGTTTGTGTGTGTGCTGTAACTATCCTACTGTGGTCCCTGGAAAGCTGGCCAACATACAACTCTTGAGCTGGAAAAGATTGCCCAGCCCTGATACACCACTTATGCCTTTTATGTTTAATCAAAGAATAAATTATTCTAAAATTAAATAAAGCAATAGACATGTGAAAGCCGGCAGTGGGGCAGGGATGCCCCAAGCTCCCACCACTTCATGTGAGTGTCATAGCTGTCAACTTACAGATTTGAAAATAAGGGACCAGCAGCCTCGAAAATAAGGGACCAGCAGCCAAAATAAAGGATCAACAATTACTTTTATAAAATACATATTTTGTTGCGTGCAAATGGCTTTAGATACCTATTAGGTCCATAAATTACCATATAGCATATATTCAACACACAAAAAAGCCACAATTTGTTGTTGACAAAGCAAGCTGGACATAGAAAGGGCCCCATTACCTTCAGTAGCTTATTTAAGAGACATCATCAATAAGGGACAGCAGCGGGACATGGTGCTGGAATAAGGGACTGTCCCACCAAATAAGGGACTCTTGACAGCTATGGTGAGTGTGCTACATACAAGTAATGTAGAATTGTAGTTGGAAGGGATCCTGAGAATCATCTAGTCCAACCCCCTGCAATGCAGGAATATGCAGCTGTCCCTTATGGATATCGAACTTGCAGCCTTGGCATTATTGGCACTAACAAAATGAGCTATCCAGGCTATGCATGAACAGGGCTTCTGTCTTCTCATGCTCCTAGCACACCAGTAAAGCTAAATCATGGGTGGGAACCTCAGGCACAGCGGCTATATAGGGCCTCCCAGACCTCTATCTGGTCTTCAAAACTCTCCCAAGGGCATATCCCTCACCAGCCCTGCTTCATACCCTGAGTGGTTTTGCCCCACCGGAATGTGTCCTTGAACTCTGGCTTGCCAGGTTGGAGGATAGCGAGGCATGTGGACAGAATGAGAATGGGAATGGTCCAGTTGTGTCTACAAAAAGGCATGAGGTCTTCAGCAAAGCCCCATTTCTTTGTCAAGTTAGTTAGTTAGTTAGTTAGTTAGTTGGTTGGTTGGTTTCAATAAATTAATCTATATCCAAATAGCTTCCTATAAACACTACACAATACTAAGGACCAGGAGTGCCATCTTCATTGCAAAACATGGAGGTGAAAGTCCCAGAACTATTGAGAAATTGCATAGAAACGAAGGGACTTTGTTGTCATCACAGCGTCGGTCCCAGCCATTTGGAACTGAAAAGCAAAAAAATTCACTTGCTGAAATCAGTGGGAACTGCCGGGTACTTAGCACTCAAAATGAAGATGACTAATCTGGTTTACAATCCAATTTTGGGGAAATCAGAGCTGTGTAATTTTCCTCAGTGTCATAACTCAGCTCCATTTTATTGTCTATAGCTACTCTGCAATTAGCATTTATTGTAGATACGTTGGGCACAGAATTAAGTTGGCTTTTCAAGAACACTTGCCACCAAATTGCTTATTACTAAGTGCTTTGGAATCTGCATTAAAAATGTGACTATTTTTTTTTATTTAAAAAAAGCATTTCTCACCCATTGCTCATTTCCATGTACATATATCTCTTGCAATTGTAGCAACCAGTTGTCGCCCCCTATGGATCTCAAGCTGAAAACTTTGGGATGTGTTAATAATTAATTGCAGCTTACCCTTTGGCTGAAACAGGTAGGTTGTATATGCTTTGGGCAAAGGGTATCTAAAGGTAAAGGTAAAGGTACCCCTGCCCGTACGGGCCAGTCTTGACAGACTCTGGGGTTGTGCGCCCATCTCACTTAAGAGGCCAGGGGCCAGCGCTGTCTGGAGACACTTCCGGGTCACGTGGCCAGCGTGACATCGCTGCTCTGGCGAGCCAGAGCCGCACACGGAAACGCCGTTTACCTTCCCGCTGGTAAGCGGTCCCTATTTATCTACTTGCACCCGGAGGTGCTTTCGAACTGCTAGGTGGGCAGGCGCTGGGACCGAACGACGGGAGCGCACCCCGCCGCAGGGATTCGAACCGCCGACCTTTCGATCGGCAAGTCCTAGGCACTGAGGCTTTAACCCACAGCGCCACCTGCGTCCCGTATCTACTATGGTGCAATTGGCTTGCATCAAGAAACCTAGCAAGGTCCCTTATGTAACGTCGGTCTATTTGTCCATTAGGTGCTGCCTTGTTTACTCTCACTGGCAACAGTTCTTGAAGGCCATGGACAGAGAGTCTTTCACCTGCAGGTCTAGACCAGCAAACCTTCTAAAGGGCCTCAGCATGCTGCTGAGACAACAGCTCTTCTTGGATATTCTCAAACCAGCACCTTTCACTGTGATCTGTCCAGGGTACTGAAAGACTGTAATTTGCCTTGCCTGCAGTGATCCTGAATATACTATTGACTCTGATCTTTTGGACATAACCCTGCCCTTCCAATAAATGCCATCCCCAGCCTCTCCTGGGAGTCTTGAGCATATCCCCACACAAAAGCTTCACCTGCTAAATTTCTGTATGTCAGGCTCCTGTTAAATACACAAGAGCAGAGCTAGTTTATATATTTTTAGGACAATCCCACTCAATCCTTTCTTTTTCAATCTTTCATTATTTAAATATAAACAGAAACCTAGTCATAGACACATATATGCATAACGCAGCTTGATTCTACATCAAACACACCAGCACTAACTCAGCTAGGCATCTTCAAATTGTTAGCTTCAGTTTCATTGCCATAAAACGGTAGACACTTTCATATTACATCTTGATCTTTCTAGTCACTTCAGAAGCCATTACTTAGCAAGGGGATTTGAAAATGGAATCACAATCACTGGAGTAAGCCGACAGAGACAAGATTCCCATTGATAAACTGATGTTGTGCCAGCTTGCAACCACCCCTAGAAGGGTAATTTGGCCCCTGTTGTTCTCTTTTACCCGTCTCTGATCCTAGCAAGGTCTGATTCAGGCAGGTCATATAACATCATTTCATTTATTGGCTCGGAGGCAGGAAATCTTTCAGCTGAGCTCCTTGAACCAGAAAGCCCAATCAGAAAGTAGGGAGAAGCACTGAGAGCAAGTCAGGATCGTAAGCCAAAACTGGATTGTGGTTTCAGAAACCAGAGTTGGTCCAGTTTTGGATGTAAATGTTTAGTTGAAAAATGGAAGGCTCAGATCGCCATGCTAGAAGAAAGGAGGGGAAGAGGGCAAATGCAGGCTCAAAGTTCATGCAGATAAGAGCATAAGAAGACCATCAGGTCATTGGGCCATTGAATCCAGCATTCTGTTCTTACTGTGGCCAACCAGATGCTGTAACAAAAACTATAATTCTGTACTATATCTAAAGAGGTCTAGTTCACAGCAGACATGTATCCTCCAATCAGTTTACAGCAGGAATAGTGAACTTCAGGCCAGGTGGTGGGAAACGAGTCCCTCTCTATAAAGCCCTCAAAAGTCTCCCCAGGCCATACCTTCTCTGCCTAGGTCACACTCCTCACTGTCCTTGTTTTCCATCTTGAGTGTTTTTGCCTGGCCAGAAGGTGTCCTCAAACTCTAAAAATGGCCTTTGCTTCTCTGGGTGAAGGATAGAGGGTGTTCATGTTGTTGTTTAGTCGTTTAGTCATGTCCGACTCTTCATGACCCCATGGACCAGAGCACGCCAGGCACTCCTGTCCTCCACTGCCTCCCGCAGTTTGATCAAACTCATGCTGGTAGCTTCAAGAACACCATCCAACCATCTCATCCTCTGTCGTCCCCTTCTCCCTGTGCCCTCCATCTTTCCCAACATCAGGGTCTTTTCCAGGGAGTCTTCTTCTTCTCTTCTCATGAGGTGGCCAAAGTACTGGAGCCTCAGCTTCACGATCTGTCCTTCCAGTGAGCACTCAGGGCTGATTTCCTTAAGAATGGATACGTTTGATCTTCTTGCAGTCTATGGAACTCTCAAGAGTCTCCTCCAGCACCATAATTCAAAAGCATCAGTTCTTCAGCGATCAGCCTTCTTTATGGTCCAGCTCTCACTTCCATACATCCCTACTGGGAAAGCCATAGCTTTTACTATACGGACCTTTGTTGGCAAGGTGATGTCTCTACTTTCTGTGTGCATGTACAGATTAGTTTACTGTACAAAGGTAAAACTTGCATTCACTGCTCCACCCACTTTTGCTTCTGCCTCCACCCACCAGTGGCATGGGGCGCTTGGGAAGTTGCTCAGAAGGGGCTATGGATTTCAGGATGAAGACTTTTGTTTCTGGTCCTGTTTACCAGAGGTATGCAGGCCCCTGGAAAGTTGCCCAGAGGGGAATGTGGCCCTCAGGCTGAAAATGCACCCCTTGTTTGTTCAGTGCTATATCCAAAGAATAATAATATAGTGGTACCTCGGGTTACATACGCTTCAGGTTACATACGCTTCAGGTTACACACTCCGCTAAGCCAGAAATAGTGCTTCAGGTTAAGAACTTTGCTTCAGGATGAGAACAGAAGTTGTGCTCTGGCGGTGCAGCAGCAGCAGGAGGCCCCATTAGCTAAAGTGGTGCTTCAGGTTAAGAACAGTTTCAGGTTAAGAACAGACCTCTGGAACGAATTAAGTACTTAACCCAAGGTACAACTGTAATATAATTATATCCCGCCCATCTGGCTGGGTTTCCCCAGCCACTCTGGGATGCTTCCAACAGAATATTAAAATACAATAACCTATTAAACATTAACTGCTTCCCTAAACAGGGCTGCCTTCAGATGTCTTCTAAAAGTCTGGTAGTTGTTGTTCTCTTTGACATCTGGTGGGAGGGCGTTCCACAGGGCGGGTGCCACTACCGAGAAGGCCCTCTGCCTGGTTCCCTGTAACTTGACTTCTCGCAGCAAGGGAACCACCAGAAGGTCCTTGGTACTGGACCTCAGTGTCCAGGTAGAACGATGGGGGTGGAGACACTCCTTCAGGTATACTGGACCGAGGCCGTCCAAATTTATAGCAGGCAGGCATCATCACATCATTTCCGTTGGGTTACAGAAGAAACAGGAGGGAACAGATGCAGGGAGCAAATTCAACCCTCCATGCCTCTCTATCTGGCCTTGGAGTTCTCCCCAGCCACACACTTTCATGAGCCACATTCCAATAACTCCATCCAAATGTCACATATTACGCTATTCCAAATTCCACTGAGACTGAACTAGTCATACTAAACCCTAGGAATAAAAAGTGCAATGCCATCCATGTTTATTTAGAAGGTCCATTTTCAATGGAGCTGATCCCCAGGTAACTGAGTGTAGGATTTCAGCCTAAGGACCCAATCCTATAAACACTTACCTGGGAGTAAGCGCCACTAAACATTGTAAGCATTACTTCTAAGTGAGTAAATGTATGCAAAGACTTGTGCTGTGAAGAAAAGTCCAAGTGGATAGCAAAATAATATTTATCTAATTTAACAATCAATTGGGGGGAAACTCAGCAAAATGTAAATGACTCTACAACCCACAGCTGCCAGCAATGTGTTTGGGAGCTACAGGGGCAAAAGGCACTCCAGACTATGAACCTGACAACTTTAATTAACTGTTGGCATAAGCAAGTTGCCAATTATCAATGCTAATTAGTAAATAAATAAGCCCTGGTTTATCACTTGCTTTTTCTTTTGATGGCCTTTTGTTATCCCAGGATTAAAGGACCCAGTGGCAGGTGTGGGGCGTGATGGGGCTATCCCATTCGATCGCTGGATCAGTAATCAATGGGCTAATTTGCCAGGGGGGTTGTTGAACAGCTGAATGCTTCAGCAGGCATGGATTAGCAGATCTCTTGCAAGCATATTGTGGGCGTATTGTTGTTCTGTCACGCAGAGCAGAGAAGCAGCCTTCTCTCTTGGGGAAGCCTCGCCATTGATTGTGATCACAAAAGTTCATGAATGGGCTATTAGCTGAATTGCTTCCATCTCTTTGGGTGGCCAGCGGCCTGGAATGGGCCTTGATGCACGGATGAAATGCCCCATGCTATGATCTCGCTCAGGTGGATTGTTATGAGATGGCACTGCCTATACTAGCAGCCGGCGTAGAGTAGCAGTTACATCAGCCGGGTAAAAGCTTTATCAGTCCACATTTTCATACCAAGTGGGCTGCAAGAGTTCTTCAACATGGAACCTTCAGGTTGCACACTGCCTTGCTGCACAGGGGAGGAGCGAGTCCAAAAATTTGATGCACACACAGAAAGAAAGCCCTTGTGCTGCTTTCCCCAAACTGGCTAAGTGAGGTACCAGGCTTTGGTAAGGAGGCACAAGGCTCTGGTGGGGTTCTAGAGCCCACAACCTTCCTCCCAAAGCTGGGAAATTGCTAACAAGGCTTCAGGAAGGAGGATGGAGGACTCTAGGACCCTGTCAGAGCCCTCATGACTCCTTCCTATGCCCAACGCTTAACTTTGGGAAGGCAGAGCAAGGGCTGGAGCATCAAATGTTCCTGAGGGCCACCAAAGAAGCCTCAAGAGCACAGGTTGGACTGCCCTGACCTGGGGTAAGCTGGCAGGGGCTGTATTCTGATAGTGACCAGGGCCAGATCGGCACACAATCGCACTTCCTTACACACATACAGCCACACACATATATACACAGAGAGAAAGCTATTCCCTATGGAAACAGAGCCGTGGGTTTAATAGGGATTCGAACTCGGATGAGGGAGACTAATGTGGACTCAGCCATGTTCTCTGGTTGCCCTGGAACTAGTCATGATCTCCCCCCCCCCTTGCCCTTGAATTCTAATAATTTTTATTAAATTTTCTGTTTTACTATTTCAAATAAACATTTTACAAACCTTGAAATAACCAGTGACTTCCCTTCTTCTCTTTCCTTGGTTCATTATACATATCACAAATCCCTCCATATTTTCCTATAACCATTCAAATCAATTTTCCACTTTTACATCCATCAAAAATTATTTACTCTGTTGAATTTATCTTTAAAAGTAAAAAAAATTATAGACCAATATCATTGTTGAATTTATCTTAATGCTGTCAGCGTTTTCAGCCGTATACAATTATTTTCCATATATTCAGTAAATGTTTTCCAATCTTCTTTAAACGTATGTTCTTCTTGTTCTCTTATTCTAGATGTTAAATCTGCAAGTTGTGCATATTATGTCAACTTAATTTGCCAATCCTCTTTATTTGGGACCTCGCTCACTTCCCATTTTGGGGGCTAACAAAACTCGGGCCACAGTTGTTGCATACATAAATAACCTTTTGTGACACCTGGGCATTTCAGTCTGGGTTATCTCCAACAAAAAGAACTCTGGTTTTCTGGGGGAAAGCAATTGTAAACATTTCTTTCAATTCGTAATAAACCATTTCCCAATTAGTCACGATCTCTCAGCACTAATTTACTTCCTGGTGTTGTGAGGATAAAATGGGAAGAGCAAGCAATGTTGTTTTTGTTGATGATGATGATGCCTTGCACATCTCGCCGGGTTGCCCCAGCCATTCTGGGAGGCTTCCAACACATATAAAAGCATAAAAAAAAATCAAAAATTAAAAAACTTCCTGATACAGGGCTGCTTTGAGCTCTGAGAAGAAAAGTCAAGATATAAGTGGAATAAATAAATAAAAATAAAACAGAGTAGCATCCTAATAGAGAAACAAGATGAAAGACAGGGAAAGCAACTCATTCCTCCTTCCAGTACCTAAGGCATAGGCTGTTTTTCATTAGTAATAACCTCAAAACTGCTGTGAAATGAGTCACCCAAGTCATATTATATTAACAACAAGCTCTTTCAGGACAATAACTGGCTGGAGGGATTGGAACACCTCCTTGTTGTTCAGGGAGCCTCATTTCCGTAGATGTGTTCACAAATTGATTCAGTAGAGTTCTTTTTTTTTTTTTTTGCGTATTAAATGGGTGGTCTCAGAATGCATTCCTTATTTTGGATCTCTTTAGCCAGAAACCCTAGATAAGTGCTTTTCCATACATCCATTTTTTAGCATCTTCATGGGACAGTCCCACACTATTCCTAGAATCATAGAATTGTAAAGTTGGGAGAGAGTCCAAGGGTCATCTGGTCCAAGCCTCTACAATGCGGGAATCTCAACTAAAGCATCGAAGACAGGTGACCATCCAGCCTCTGCTTAAAGGCTTGCAATGAAGGAGAATCCACAGCCTCCCATGGGAGTTCATTCCACTCTCAAATACCTCTTACTATCAGAAAGTTATTCCTGATGTTTCATCAGAAGCTCCTTTCTTGTAACTTGAAATTCACATCCTACCATCCAGAGTGGGAGAAAACAAGCTTGTTCCTGTTGGGATACTGCCAGGGAGACAAAGGCCATCACTGCCTCTACGTCGACTCCGGACGTCCATCGATCTCCCGTAGATACAGTATCAGCAATTAGTGACACGAGCTCCAGAAAATAGCTTTCCACATTCCAGAACTGATGCACGCTCTATCAGCAGATAATGCACAGCGAAAGTTGCACTCAGGAGAGTATCATTTAGAATGTTTATTCAGTGTTGGTCAGAACAAAGAAAAAACATGACTGCCTGCTTGCGTGTTCAGGCGCAGAGAGAGAGAGATAGAGAAACAACAGCTCTATCAAAACAGAAACATCCTGTGAACAGGAAAAACGCAGGCTGTGACACAAACATCCTGCTCCCTTTTAAGGTGGAACGGAAATATCCTAACAGTTCCATCCTCCTTTCGATATTTGAAGATAGCTACCATATCTCCTCTCAGTCTCCTCTTTTCAAGGCTAAACATACCCAGCTCCCTCAACCGTTCCTCACAAGACTTGGTTTCTAGACCCTTGATCATCTTGGCTGCCTTCCTCCACACACATTCCAGTCAATACCCTTCTTAAATTGTGGCTCCAGGAACTGGACCCAGTACTCCAGGTGTGATCTGACTAAGGCAGAATAGAGTGGTACTATTACTTCCCTTGATCTGGACACTATACTTCTGTTGATAGCATTAGCCAGTTTGGCTGCTGCATTACACTGTTGACTCATGTTAAGCTTGTGGCCCTCTAAGACCCTAGGATCCTTTTCACATGTACTACTAGTAAGCCAGGTGTCCCCCATCTTATATTTGTGCAGCTGGTTCTTTCTGCCTAAGTGCAGAACCTTACATTTGTTGCTTTGAAAATTTATTTTGTAAGTTTGGGTCCAGTTCTCCAATCAGTTAAGGTCATTTAATGGCAGAGATATCCTCTGTACCAGGATCCTTGCTCTCCATTTGGTCCTGTGGGAGTGATGGTCTTAGATAAACAAGACCTGCACTGAAAACTCAGTGGTGCCCCAAATTCACCACTCTCTTAGCTTCAGGTCCTCTTCTCTAAAGCATGAATAACATTCATCTCTCTCACAGACACAGCAGACAAAGGCAATACCAATGGCAGATCCATACAGCATGTTAAAAAGAGCTATATATAAGCAGATGAATAACTCCTCATCAGTGTGGAAAGCAATGGACTTTCTGCAGTTCCATTGATTTGCAAAGCTCCTTTCTCCTAGTTCTCCCCTGTCTTTCACTTGACACTTTTATTAGCAGGTCTTCAGATTTACATCAGAAAGGACTGATGGATCAGTTCAATTGCAGGCGACTTCAACACAGCAGCATCGTTTCATCTCCAGCATTCAATATATTTATGGATTATCTTATGAACAAGCAGCTGTCAGTGGTGCTGAACTGATTTAAGTAGTATCTGTGGACTGATGGAACCACTTCTTATGTGTGCCTTAAGTACGACAAGTGTCATCACCATTGTCAGGTTCGACTTTAAAAATGCCTCTGCAGACCCACATCACAGTTTAGTGCTGTTTCAAAAATTTGTTCCATGTTTTTCATTATTATTCTCCGCTTCCCTCAATGAGAAAATAAATTGCATGCAGAAGTTATTAAAAGGGAGAGACAGTGATGGTGAAATTCTCATCAGAAGGATGGGACATTGGGTCTGTCTAGTGGGCTGGATCCTTCTGTCCTCTGTCCAGAGGCAGATTTAGGGCAGTAGGAGCGGTGCGCAGCTGAGGAGGGCACCTTCTCAAAGCCAGGTAAGAGCTTGTCCGGCTTTGAGAATGAGGCGTGAGGGCTCTGACAGGCAAGGCTTTGGGAAGGAGGTGGGAAGGTTCTAGAACCATGCCAGAGCCTCAAACCTCCTTCCCCAAGTCCGTTGCCTTGTTCACTGGGCTTAAGCCATGCCACAAGGGCTGGAGAGAGGGAGTCAAATGTTGGCCTCACACAGGGAAGCATAGTACCAAAGTCCATTTCTGCCTCCACCCTCACACAGGCCCATTTTGGCAGGTGGGTGAAGCACAGATGATCAGCTGACTGCCTGTGCTTGCAAAGCACTGTACATGGAGCTTGGCATTTGCTGCTGATCATGTGATGGCCTGGGATTTGGACTCAAATTTTGAACCTGAGGGATCCCAGCCTGCACAGGATTCCCTGCCTCCAGAACCAGCTGAGCCAGGGCTGGGGCATGAGCCTGAAGGGTCCTCACCTGTGCTGGATCAGCTGCATCATTGCCTGCCCCACACATGACATTATGGCAGGGCTACACCCAAATGGCCTCACAGACCCAAGGCCCAGAGGTTGCCCCCCCCCCCCCGGTTATTTTAAAGTGCCCTATGAATGAGACAGAAAAAAACAGGTGCCTTCCCTTCATGAGGGAAGAAACTTTAGAAGAAATTGGAAACAGGTTTCGGCACAGCACAATCTTTTGCCCAGTTCCTATTTGTAGCCGTAGGAGATAGGACCAATTTTTGATGGATCACCCTCTCTCCATTGGCAAGAAACAGCAAGTCATTCGTTTTATTTCCCTCCATCTATCTCAGCTTCCACCTCTTACTGTCAAGCAGGGTTGAAGCCAAGTTGCTGAAATGAAATACCCATCTGATCCTCGCCACTCCTGCTTCTTCAGATTTATTTTCATTGAGATTTTTCAACAGGCGTAGTAGCATAAAAAACAGATTAATCTAGATCCAAAGAAAGAAATCAACTTTAAAAAGAAACGAGAAAGAGAAAGGAAAGACAGGAGCCTCTCTCAGAGGTAGATCTTAATCCTTGTCTCACACAGCAAATGGAGGGCCTTCCCAGCTATCACCTTAGGAGACCCTCTCTTGCCTGAATCACATACAGGATCTTACATGTAGCCCTTGGATGGATTGCCCCAAAAGAAGCACGGACCTTTGACTTAAAAGAGTTCTCCTCTACTAGTCCATAACCATTGTAGGATTTGATTTCTGCAACCCTGCCCATCTTCGTTCCCCTTTTCTAAACCTGTTCCAGTTCACCTACATCGTTGTTAAATTGCAGCCTCCAGAGCAGGACACAGTCTTCTGGATTAGGCCTGATTAACAGAGAATAAGGTGGAACTATTGATTCATCAGGAAATTCTGCTTCTGTTAATGTGCTCTAAAATCACATTTGACTCTCTCTCTCTCTCTCTCTGCCCCCGCCTTATCTGCATCAGCAGCATTTCTCCATAATATAATTACAACCCAAAAAAGAATCAGCCACTTGAAGGGGAGAGGGATTTGAATGAAGTAAAATGTAAGGTGTGTTTAGGTTTCTCTCCCCCATCTGTGTTGTTTAGCAACTTTTCGTCATTTTTTGAAAGCTTCTGTAAACAGTAGCTGCAAGGGAATAGTTTCAATATTCACTTTGAACTGCAAATTATTGTTACGAAGTTTGCATCAATCTCTGCCAAGTGGTAGTAAGATTCCAGGGGGTTCCAGGTACTCACCTTGTGTTTCCATTGGGAAATCAAAGGCACAGAGGAGACAAGTGTCTTTCAGAAATATATTTACACACATATTTACACACATATTTACACCTGGAGTCTTCAATGGAGGGGGTGCAGAACATCATACCATTGCTTCTCTCACAGTTTCAGCAAGCTTGAGTCGTTAGTCATGGCTTACAGTCCCTCACTGCAGCCTCTTCCTCTTTTTTAAAATATAATTTTTATTGGTTTTGGACACATTTTCCAAATATAACATCCCATCCTATACAACATAACAAACCTTTGGCTATCACAGCCTGAGACTTCCATCAACCTCGACTAATAGTTTTCTAGCTTTCTTTCTGGTTTTGCATTTTATTTTAAATAATATAGTTATAGTTAAATAATAGTTAAATAATATAGCAATATAGTTATTGCTATAAAATCCATATCCTAAATAAACTCCTTCTTAGTCCTCTTTCACAATAATTCCTATGGTTCTCCTTACAAAACTTCTTGCAACCCTACAAGCAATGTCAATTGATTACAATTGTCTTTCGAATATATCATAAATTTATTCCAGTCTTTCAGGAAAGTCTGGTCTTGCTGGTTCTGAATTTTCCCAGTTAATTTCACCAACTCAGCATAGTCCATCAGTTTCATCTGCCACTCTTCTTTTGTTGGTAGTTCTTCCTGCTTCCATCGCTGGGCTAATAGTATTCTTGCTGCAGTTGTCACATATAAAAACTTTTTTTTATCATGCTTGTGAATCTCTGTACCTACTACACCAAGTAAAAGGGCTTCTGGGGTTTTTTACAAATGTATATTTCAACATTTTTTTAAAATGTCATTATAAATCATTTCCCAGAAGTCTTTTACTTTCTTGCATTCCCACCACATATGGTAAAAAGAAGAAGAAGAGAAGAAGAGTTTGGATTTGATATCCCGCTTTATCACTACCTGAAGGAGTCTCAAAGCGGCTAACATTCTCCTTTCCCTTCCTCCCCCACAACAAACACTCTGTGAGGTGAGTGGGGCTGAGAGACTTCAGAGAAGTGTGACTAGCCCAAGGTCACCCAGCAGCTGCATGTGGAGGAGCGGAGACGCAAACCCGGTTCCCCAGATTACGAGACTACCGCTCTTAACCACTACACCACTCTGGTGTGCCTTCTTTTCCCCTACATCTCTGCAGCCTCTTCCAGTCAGTGCCTCATGGAGCCTACTTCCTCCTTCTTGTTCCCAGAACACCTTCAGATTTCAAAAAGGACAAATTTTCATGTGATATCACACACACACACATACCCGGTCATCTTGGCAACCTGCCAATTCTCCACCCTTCAGAGGAGTGGGGGACAGTTCTTTTCCATTACCAGTGTCCCTTAATGGTTCAGAGCTAGCCGGGCTAGGCTGGTTTTGCATAATAATAATAATAAATAATAAATTTTATTTATATCCCGCCCTCCCCAGCCGAGCTAACCCATAGGAACTAAGCCATTTTGCGTCAATTGTAGATAAGAGCAGCCAATGTGGTTCTTCAAATAACATCATCCCAAACCATTTAAAGGTTTAAAATTCCACCCTTTGAATGGGTCTCAGGAGCCAACACAGCTTATCCAGGATCGATCTGCAGTGTGTGGATTGCCTTGCCCCAACCTGCAACTGGGCAGCAGTGTTCTGCACTGGTTGAAGTGCTCCAACCATCTTCAGAGGCAGCCCCATGTGGAACGCATTACAGCAGTCAGACCCAGACAAATTGCTGGCACCCAGAGAGTAGATGTGTGACTGGCGCCGCGGGGAAAAAGACCCTCAAATATCAATTGCTCTTCTCCTAGGAAGAAAGAGCAAATGGGGACTCTGCTTTTCAGAGTGCTTCAGAAGCTGGAGGCGAGCAGAGCCTGCCTTGTTCTCAAAAGAACAATTTCCCCTCGCTCAGCCTGAGCCCTTTGCATGCTGGGCTCCTTTTATGAAGACAGAGTTGTTTGTTTGCAATGCCACACTGAGTGTATTCATCTGAAAGGTGCTATTGTGGGCTCCTACTTTAAAATTCTTACAACAGGGTTTACAGCAAGCTTTGATAACCTAGTTTCCAGTTTCTCCACTCGTATACAAATGATGTTTCCACCCTGCCTTGTTTCAGCCAGTTGTGAATGCAGGAATTTCCAAAAGAAAAGGACAAAAAAACACACAGAGAGAAGCCATTTGAGGGTGGGGAAGGTTACTCCACAATGCAAAACGCATTGGGTGAGGGGGGTTTAAAAATGAACCTTTGTCAGGTAACATCTGGAACTAAGGAACGGAAATTATTGCTTCACGCGGCATTCAGTGGCACTTCTGGCCTTTGGAGGTTAGAACATTAAGCACTCGAAGGAAAACTGTTAGGGCATGCGATCAAGCGGAATTGAGTAGCCGGGTTTATGGACTCCGCCGTAATAGTGTTTAAGAACATAACAGCTAAAGGGAATTCGTCTGCTCCTGCCAAATCTGTCCTGCTCTGCTCACTATCTCCTATAGGCTCTTTGGTCACATAAACATCAGCTGGATGGATGGTGCTGTTTACTAGGGGACAGGGCTCAGCGTTAGAGCATCTGCTTTGCGTACAGAAGGCCCAGGTATTCCCAGGCATTTCCAGGGAAGACCCTGAAGAGCTGCTGTCAGTCACTGCAGACAATACTGAGCATAGGAGCCAACTCCTAGGGGCCAAGGTCCCTTTGGCCCTCCCAATAAAATATTTGAGGTTACCGGAGGGGGCCCCAAAGTTGATGGGCATTGTCATTCAAATGATGTGTGCCACATCTTTTGATCAAGTATGTGGGTGGAGCTTACCAGGGCCCCCCAACATATTTATTCACATTGGCACCCCTGAAACTGAGCTAGATGAGCCCATGGTCTCAAAAAAAGCAACTCTGTATGTTTTTACAATTTTACAATTTTACAATTTTACAATTTTACAATTTTACAATTTTACAATTTTACAATTTTACAATTTTACAATTTTACAATTTTACAATTTTACAATTAATCCAACATTCTCCCATTTACATTCCCATAGTTTTCGACTTCCCCTCCATACTTCCATGGTTCCCTCTGTTTATCTATTGCTGCTGCATAATGTAGTTAATCTATACCTTCTTTCCTTGACCTCATTCTCAGCATAACTTTGACTTGCCGGACTTACTCCAAACCTGCTAGCGTTTTAGCATGTTTACAATAGCTTTTTAAATAATCTACAAACATTTTCCAATCCTCCTTAAAGGTTGTCTCATCTTGCTCTCTGATTTTACTGGTTAAACTTGCTAATTCAGCATATTCCATCATTTTCAACTGCCACCCCTCTTTTGTGAGTACTGCCTCTTCCCACCATTTTTGGGCATATAATATTCTTGCTGCAGTAGTTGCAAAGAAAAACAGATTCTTTTATGTTTATATGTTCCTAAGGCAAACAATGCATTCATCCTTTTCAGTATCGTCCATGCCAGAGCTAAAGAACTGCCAAACCACAGGCTGATCTTCATAGAATCATAGCATTGGAAAGGACCCCAAGGGCCATCTAGTCCAGGGGTAAGCAACCTAAGGCCCAGGGGCCAGGTGTGTTGGAAACATGCCTGGGAAGGCCGCCAGCTTCCCAAGTCTCTGGGGCGTCTCTCCAATGGTCCTCCCTGGCTGTAAATCTCTCTCAGTCCAGAGAAACCGGTGATAAGTGACCCCTCTCTCCTGAGAAGAGCACACTCATCTTCTGGCATATCATTGCAGAAGAAAGACTCAATCAGTAGCTCTAAAACTACTTTATTTACAGTCTATATACAAAGTCTCCATCAGCATGTCTGTGCTCTTTGAGCACCAGTACAGAAAAGCAACACTTTCAGAAGTGAAACTAACTTCCAACAGTACTCAGACTTCCTGTCTTACACTCTCTCAGAAACTCACATGATGTATACAAAACATTGTACAACAGTACCACTTGCTGGAGCAGCTTGGATAGATAAAAATATTAACAGGATGTGGCCCATTCACCTTCTCAATCCAGCCCACAGATGGTCCAGGAATCAGGGTGTTTTTACATGAGTAGAATGTGTCCTTTTATTTAAAATGCATCTCTGGGTTATTTGTGAGGCATAGGAATTTGTTCATTTTTTTTTTTTTTTTCAAAATATAGTCTGGCCCCCCACATGGTCTGAGGGATGGTGGACCGGCCCACGGCTGAAAAAAGTTGCTGGCCCCTGATCTAGTCCAACCCCTTCAATGCAGGAATCTCAACTAAAGCATCCATGACAGATGGCCATCCAGCCTCTGCTTAAAACCTCCAATGAAGGAGTATCCACAAGCTCCCAAGGGAGTCTGTTCCACTGTCAAACAGCTCTTAGTCGGAATCTCCTTTCTTGTAACTTGAAGCCATTGGTTTGAGTCCTACCCTCCAGAGCAAGAAAAAACAAGCTTGCATCATCTTGCCCGCCAGTGGGTCCAATTTGGCCCATGGGGCCATTTTCTCCAAACCACACCTACCTGTCAATCAGCTGGCATTCCTAGATGACATCAGCTGATGGGCAGGGTGGCAAGGTTCAGTCCTTCTAGGTTCTGCTTTGCCAGCACATTCCCTCTGGAGAACGCACTAGCAAAGCAGACCCCTGAAGAGAGCAGGATTGAACCTTACACTGATCAGCTGGTAAGTAGAGAGTTGATGCTGCTTCACCAGTACATTCCCTACAGACCAGGTCACAGCTGGTGGGATAGACTTCTGCCTGGTACCCTGGAAACCATTGCCAATCCAAGTAGGTCCGATTCGGTAGAAGGCAGGTTCACACTACAATCGTTGGCAAGGCAAAATGTAACAGTCTCCCACAAATGTTCATCATGACATGCAGCCCTCGAATCCACCTTAATAGAATCCAAGGTGGCATTTTCACGTTAGATTCATTGACGCCCTACCTTGCACTTGCAAAGACAAAATGACTCTATTCAACACCCAGCCACAATAAATAGCTGATTGCTTCTCAATGACAGCAAAGTACAAACAAGAGACACAGCACTGAAAGCTTTTAATCGGCATAGCTGAGGCCTATAATTTGTCCAGACAGTTGACAACTCATCAGCATGCCTAGAGTGGGATTAATGCTATGAGAACATCTTCCACTATTTATCATTTTGTCTTCTAGTGTCTAGCCAGAAAGGGCAACATTTGGTAAATGAATGGCCCAAGGACAAAAAGAGTGCTTACTTCAGGGGTCGCCGACCTTTGGGGGCCTGTAGCACATTTGCAAATAGGAGAAACTCTTGTTGGCATCACAGGCCCACGGCAAGCAAGCACACAGCACAACTGACTCCAGGGGTCTCCAAGCCAGTGTCTGCAGACATCATGGCATCCATGGTGGCTTTTGCTGGTGCCCCTGAGCAAGTGCTCCAGACTCTAAGCTTCCATTGTTATATTTAAAAAAAAGAAAAAGTAAGTTTCTAGCCCTCCTGGAAAGAAAGTCATGGGGCAAAATGTGCAGGCACCTTCTAAATGGAGGAACTGGCAGCTGGAGGAGAAGGGGGTGAAAGGCTGAAGAAAGAACTGGAAATGCAAGGTTGTCCGTTTTTCATACTTAGGAAACTCACCAAAACTACCGTACCCATTCACTGTTAACATCGCCTGCAACTGCCTGAACTGACTCTTTGTTCTTTTTTGGAATTTTATCTCTTGGCAATCTTAAAGACGACCAACTTCTCTTGTCCCCTGTCTTCTCTACAGACATCTACCATTTTGCCCAGACAAGAAAGTCATATTTAGTCCTACAATGCTGAATTAAGTCTACTGTAGACTGAAGGTGGATGAGTTTAGAATAGGTATAAAGCTGCAAATGTCTGCCTGAACAATATAGCTTTTTGTTTTTGTTGTTGTTGTTGTTTAGTGTTGTCCTTAGCAAGGCAAGGGACGAACATTTGGGCTGCATTTGAAGCAGTAAAATTAACTTATTGGACCAACGCTGTTACACTGTTTCCCCAAAGGAGGTTTAATTGCACTGCTTCTGGTATTTATTTACCACTCTGGCCAATTTATCTCCCACTTTGCAACTGAAAGTCCTCAAAGTGTCTCATGACATTTGTGACTTGCATTGAACCTACCACTAACCTTACCTTTAAAACAAAAAAGAGCAGTCCAGGCACCTGCTATTACCTTTGCCTGCATGCCCACCTACTGGCCTCCTTCTACCAGAATCCCCCTTCCCACAAGACATTTTGTGGTCGATGGCCATATTAAGGAAAAGACAGTTGAGTCTTGGCTCCCTTACTGTCTTCTCCTTCCCACAAGGCAATTGGTGGTAGGTGGCCCTTCCATGATACAAGGCGGCAGTCCAGGTCGTGCAAGTTCTGATGTCTTCTTTGCTTGCCTATTAATGCATGATGTGTTCCTTTCCTTCTCACAGGACAGTTGGTGGTAGATGGCCCTCAGGACAGAGGGAACAGTCCAAGTAGAGCAGGCTTTGATGTGTTCATTGCCTAGCTACCTGGCTCTCTTTTCCTTCTCACAGGGCAGTCGATAGTAGATGGCCCTTTGCAGGTAGATAGTACAGTGGTACCTCGGGTTAAGTACTTAATTCATTCCGGAGGTCCGTTCTTAACCTGAAACTGTTCTTAACCTAAAGCACCACTTTAGCTAATGGGGCCTCCTGCTGCCGCCGCACCGCCGAAGCACAATTTCTGTTCTCATCCTGAAGCAAAGTTCTTAACCCGAGGTACAATTTCTGGGTTAGCGGAGTCTGTAACCTGAAGCATATGTAACCTGAAGCGTATGTAACCCGAGGTACCACTGTATTTTCTTTGCCTGCTTCCCTCTCTCTCCTTTCCTTTCGAAAGGACAGCTGGTTGAAGTGTAGCTACTCGCAGCTCCAGTTGCAGCCCTGACTGGACCTTTCCAGTAGATTGTGTACTGGTTTCTCAAAAGTGGGTATAGAGCAACTCTGTGCCATTTACACTTGGTGCTGATATCTAAGCTTCAAGCAAGTCAGCATCTATATATCCAGAGAGAGAGAGAGAGAGAGAATAGCCGAAGAATTAATGATAATCACTATCCTGCTTTCTTTCCCCCATTCCAACTGATCCGCCCAGTTCCGTCTTGCTTTGACACAGATTTCATCATGGAAGGGAGGAGAAAATGACAACCGATACCTCTGTTCCCTGAAAATAATTAAATCATATATCCAGTTCAGGTCCATGCTGCATTCTGATGCTTCCTTTGAATCATCGTCTGCCTTTCTAGATTTCAGGGTTTGAAGTTCTGGCTGTGGCAGCACACCAACAGTGATAATGAGACATGTCAAAACAGGATAAGAGCGGCACGTTTACTTGACAATCTCCCATGCCAGCTAATTAATTTAGAAGGACTACCTCTCCATCGCCTGACAAATCTCCTTAGACACTGCAAAGACTCCCAGCCCCCCAACCTAAAACATTCCAGTTGATTGTTTATAGCTAGGTTTCAGTTTGCTCTCGGTTTTCTCTCTTCTCTGGTTCTTTCTTGACTCCCCCTGAGTTTCCCTCTTTTGAAATTATCAGCAACCTCTTCACTGCAGAATCTGAAGGCCTCAACTCCACCTTGTCCAATTTAAATCCCCTAATTTTTGATAAAGTCAATTGTCCTCTTCTTCCAGGACTGCCTCCCTGCCTTAGGTCTCCACTCTGAGTATATTTTTTTCTGATTCACCAAATCAATGTGTTCTCACCATTTTGGAAGGTTATTATCTGAAGACTCTTATCAAGGATCATGGAATCGTAGATTGTAGAGCTCGAAGGAACCACGAGTGTCATCTGTTCTGTCCCAATCCTCTGCAATGCGGGAATCACAGCTAAAGGATTCCTGACAGGTGGCTGGCCAAACTCTGCTGAGAAACCTCCAGTGATGGAGCATCCACTATCTTCTGAAGAAGTCTGCTCCAGGTCCATGTTCAGCTCCTACCCTCTGGAGCAGCGGAAAACAAGTTTGTTCCTTCTTCCTTGTGACAGTCCTTCAGATATTTGAAGATGGCTATGATATCACCTCTCACCTCTTCTCTTCTCTTCTCTTCTCTTCTCTTCTCTTCTCTTCTCTTCTCCAGGTTAAACATACCCAACTCCCTCAACTGTTCCTCATACGGCTTGGTTTCCAGAGTCTTGATCATCTCAGTCACCCTCCTCCACACCCATTCCAGCTCGTCAATATCCTTCTTAAACTGTGGTGCTCAGAACTGGACCCAATACTGGAGTACCTGGAGGTGGGGATTGACCAAGGCAGAACAGAGTAGTTCTATTACTTCCCTCGATCTTGTCACACTATACTTCAGTCTTGGTTCCCTGCACCAGACAGCTTTCTGTCCAACAGCAGCATTTTCCTAGTGGGAATACTGGGGTTTGTAGGTCTGGTCCTTTCCTCGCAGACAAGGCAATAGATGGAACCAGAGCCAATGCCAGGTGGAGTCAACTTAGTTCGGTCCCCATCCTCTTTCTTCCTGCTGAGTTCTGCAAGGGTAACACTGGCCTTAAGGAGCAGGGGGAAACTGCTATAGGTAGTGCCATCCCATGGGCTGGTTGTAAGTTAATAAGGCAGAAGGCTGAGGTTAGTCGGGCAGTCCCCTGATTGATTACCAGCCTCCATCACACACATGGGTCAGAAAATATTCCCCACCTGAAACCCTGGAGAGCTGCTGCCAATCACCGATAACAGTTCTGAGCTAGATAGGTCAATGGGCTGACTCTACAGAAAGCAGCTGCCCATGTTCCTAGACAAACAAGGTGACCAACCAGAATAATAACAATAGTAATAATTCATCCTTGAAATCATGAAAACTCATTCTAGAAACTGCAGCCTGGGCTGCATGCAAGATTTGATAAATCAATAGAACCATCTGTTTAGGCAACCGCATTTCCATCCTCAGTGGAGGCAGGTTGTGTGTTGATTTATTAAAAAATGGGTCAGCTCAAGAATTTGTCATTGTGACAAAAGAGAATGCAACAATAATTGGCACCACACTATGGGAAAGATAAGACTCCTCCATGCTTATGGCAGCAGAACAGGCTATGGGAAGTCGCTGACAAACATGTCCGGTTTCTGCTGCGTTCAGTAGAAGTCCTGAAATTAATGGACGTTGTTGTTGTTGTTCATATTTTGCCATGCCAACCAAAGAAACTCTGGTTTCTCTTCAGATCGTATAAATCTCTTTATTTAGAAAAATTACATTTAAAAATATCACCTCCGGGAAAAAGGCCATAGATAGTTAACAGCCAAAAGGCTTGATTAGAAAGGAATGTTTTTGCATGATGCCACCAGGTGAGCTTCCCTGGGGAGAGCATTCCCAAACGCAGGGAGCCACCACTAAAAAGGCCCCATTCTCATGCTGGAGAAAACACACAAAGACATATAATAGGCGCAGGTACTTTGTTACTAAGAATTTGTATTTTTTCCCCCCTCCCAATCCATTTCCCTTTAATGTTGTGCCTTTATTTCTGTGATCCTGTAAACCACTCTGGGTGTTTTTTTGGTTGAAGTGTGGGGTAAAAATCCTAATGAACGGCCTACTTTGTGTAGAGTGTTCCCTGTTCAGGATCCCACTCACTGCCCTTCTTCAATGCCCTACTTCATTTTTCCTCACAACCATCAGAAAGCATTCCAGGTCCCCTGAGCATGATCAGTCCTCAGTGAGGCACAATGTAAATAATTCCCCACAAGATTTTGTTGTTTTTTTAAAAAAGCTCAGGATACCAAAGGTCTACTGGGTTGTCTCTAATGTTGGTCCTACTCAGAATAAACCCTTTACTTTTGCAAGATTGCTGGCGCCTCTGTCTTCTGTTCAGGCAGTGCCATACTGGCTACAAAGGGACCAGCATTCAGAGATTTGGAGTCACTGTTATTACATATGATAATCCAAAATGGTCCCTAATGAACTTGTGTCTGATGCAACTTATCAGGATGATGCTTCTGTTAAGGTGTGAGACTGAGGTTGACTCATAGCCACATTATGTTGGGGAAACATACCAAAGTCATCATTAGCCTAAGTCAAAAAGTGCTAATGAGTCTCCGAAGGTGATATTTCCCCATGTCTTATGTACCAAAGTTGCTGGGCTCAACTAAATTAGTACCAAAAATGGTTGTTTACTTGCTAAGTGTATTCCTTCAGCTAGACCGACTTGGGAACCACAGCTTTGGTGGTGTGCCTTAAATCTGGGTGTTCCAACACCCTTTTTTTATTTCAGAAGAAGTGTGTCCTATTTCAGAATAAGCATATTATTATTATTATTATTATTATTATTATTATTATTATTTAATTTTACATATGCATTTTTACAGCTGTTGTACAGACATCCTACTTTGTCCATCCTATATGTTTGGCATTTATAGATATATTCTTTCCAAAATGTGTAATAAGGACACACAGTGCACCTATGCATTTTTTTTCCTCCTCAATGAGGTCTTTGGAATGTTTGGGTCATTTTGTTTGTTTCAATGTTTCATCTGAAATAAAATGAAAAATAAAAAGCGGCAACAGTGTGCGGCATTTACATTGGGGGGGGCTTTTTGTTGCTTGCTGCTAGAGATGTGGGATAATTCTGATGGGAAATGGGAGAGGAAGTTGCTGCTGTTTATTCCTGCTATGTTTGGAATGGGAATCAATCCAAGCAATACAACCGGTATTCAGCTGGAATGCAAGTGTAACAAATATATGATAAATGAATAAAGAGTGATCAATTACACAAGTTGTGTAATTTCACCACAGCAGTCAATAAGACAGATAACTCAGAGTTTTTGTCAGAAGATGAACTGCCGTGGAAAAGAAACAGTGCTGCGTGTGAGGAATACAGGCTGGGATGGAAAACAAAAGCCTGTTTATATCCTTGCTTGGAACTTCACAGACTCGGTAATCCAGGTTCAACTTGTGCCTTATCATGGGAAGGAGGTTACATGAATATCCCCCGTTGCCCCTCAAAAGCAGTTTCATCCCCAAAATGTTTGCAGGCATCCTTTCAGTGAAGCACCATCCGTATTGACTTCCCTTTATACTTCTCTCTCTACGGAAAAGACAAATTGCACCATCACTTCATCCAGATACCTTAACTCAACATGACATTCCCAACCCCATTATCGCTCCCATCTTCGTTTGCTAATAAAATGTTTTATTCTCTGCAGCCCCGAGCCCATTAATTTCCAATATCACAATACTCTGTGCTACCTTCTCTGTCCATTGCAATGCCGCTTTCTTTCCACTTAATCTCCAGGATCTTCTTTGTTCCTATTCATTACATAAGCGATTCATAAAACTCTTGGCTCTTCATTGCAAGGCTTAGAGCATGCCTTACAATAGGGCAAATGTGTTTTCTTATCCTCCAAAGGGAAACAGACTTAGAATTACAATTCACAGAAAGATATCGCTCTCTTTTCCCTTTCTTTAATGCAACTTTCTGTGGCATTCCTCCGGATGAGTGTTCACATACAATCAATGTGTTCAGATATCTTAAGGTTATCAGAAGATACATTCACACTAAAAGAAAAAGAACCTGTTGTTTCTTGGGAGAGAATTCACTTAGAATTCCTGTATGTGTATATACTTTAGTCAAGGTGAGGAGAACTTTTTCCCCTCTAGAAGAACTACAACTCCCATCCATGCTTGGCCAATTTCCATGATTGCTGGGGTTGATGGGAGTTCTGGTTCAGCAAAATCTGGACAGCTAAAGGTTCCCCACACCTGCTCTAGTAGGGTGCCAATCCATAACAGTGGTGGTGAGAGATCTGCAGGTCCTCTAGGCCGCTCTACCTCTCTTGGGTGGTAGATGAACTGCAGAAGAATGGAAACAATGCTGCGTACAGTGAGTACAGGACACAATACAGAATGGTGGCTTCTTACATCCCTACCAGCCATGGTCCTCAGGTAATATTGCACCTCAGAAGGGTACTTCTGGCCAGGGACTCCCTTCAGACCCAGGGCCAGACCTGGCCTGTGCCTGTGATCTGATTCAGTACAGGAGACCTCCATATGTTCATCTGATACAGTTCTCAAAATAACCAGCAGTTTGTTTCATTTTTTAAGAAAAGGAGAAGAATAAAAGGTGTCAGTGGTGCCGGAGAAAGTCTGGACCTTCCATTATGAAGGCACTCTAAAATGTACCCAGCTTTTTCCTTCCCTTTTTAATTGTTATTGAAAAGGGGGAGGGATTACAAACTGAGCATCCCACCACCCTCGATTTCCCCATAGTTCAGATGTAAACAATAATAAAGTTTGAGCAAGCACTGAAATGGAAAGACTGAAAGTTGTTAATATCAATGTGAAGTAGAATGCCAACACAACCATATATCAGGGAACACAGCAAGTACAATTTGTCCTAAAGACTCTTCCTTCGTGTGCTAGATGAATGACTTGCCATAAAAGTCTCTCAGGGGTTTTGCCCTGTAGCCACACAAAGCTTTTGCATTAGTTCTTCAGTAAGTGCTATGTCTCGAATTACATTATACAATTTTTGTACATTTAAACCCTTTGTTTTTTCCCCATTTCAAGCTATCAATATTCTTGCTGCCATTAATAAGCAACCAATTAAATGTTTATATAATAACCCATGGTTGTCTCCACTGAGTATACCCAACAATGATATTTCAGGAGGGTTGGGGGTTTTTTAAACAGGTTTTCCCAGTATTGTTATTCCTGCAAATATCTAATCCCAGAAGAGGGCAAACTTGGGACAGTCCCACCACATATGTGTGAAGGAACCATGAGCTGTACATCCCCTCCTGCAAGCAGAGAATTTATCCCTTTAAGCTATTTTTGTAGGCACTGAATGCCATTTCTGCATTGTTTTTACAGAATTTTCTTTTAAACTCGCTGAAGTTGTTTTATAAGGAATTTTCCCCCACATAGCTGCCCAACATTCATCCATACCTCAGGTTACATATGCTTCAGGTTACATATGCTTCAGGTTACAGACTCCGCTAACCCAGAAATAGTGCTTCAGGTTAAGAACTTTGCTTCAGGATGAGAACAGAAATTGTGTTCTGGCGGCGCGGCGGCAGCAGGAGGCCCCATTAGCTAAAGTGGTGCTTCAGGTTAAGAACAGTTTCAGGTTAAGAACGGACCTCTGGAATGAATTAAGTACTTAACCCGAGGTACCACTGTAGAGCAATTCCAGTCAAATTTTCACACTCCTTTCATGGCATCTTTTGATTCCCATGTCCAGTTTAAATAACACTGGATATAATGTGGAAACCAAACCTTTCTCCCTGCCATTTGTATTAAGACAGAATTTTTCAAATTGGGTTAAGCTTCGAGTACCTTGCTGTACAATATGCTGTTGAATGTACTAATTTGATGCCACATTAACCAAGTTATGAATGTATTTCTTAAATAAGCAGTGCAGGAGAAAGTCTGGTCTCTCAGTTGTGAAGCTACTCTAGAATGTACCCAGTTGTCTGTTTCTTTTTAAACCAGTTCAACATCTTCACCAGATGACAAGAAACTAATGCCTTATTTAAGCATAAAACAAATGGGAGACTACCTGCAGAATGCGAATGGAGCCTGGAGCACCTTAATGATGAACCGACAGCAGGCCATGTTCTCAACAGCAATCGATGCTTGTAGTTGCTTTGCCCAAAGACTCTATCCATCAAACTCAGTTTCTGCGTGAATGATAAAACAGCTCGAGCCAGAAGAATTTCTCTTCACCCACGAGCCAGGCAATCAGGTGGGGAAGGTTTGCGCATCGTTATTCCAGCTTGAAGGTCTTTTAAGTGTCAGTAGTTGTCTGTCTTGGCAAGACGGACCTTTCGCCCTGTAGGCATGTTCTGGGTGCTGTTAACAGCTCTGCAGAGATTGAGACTTATCTCACCAAAGCCAGGCTTAGTAACAACATGGAAGATATTACCTGCTAGGACATGAAAGAAAAATTCAAACCTTCAGGACATACCTGATTACAAGCTATCAGCAGTATTCCTGTTGCATACAAGGGGAAAACAGGGACATCCCTTGTAGCTGAACACGCCATAAGATTTCTGAGATTATCTCCCATGTTCAAATTTGCTGCATCTAGAGAAATGTGAGGATTTAATTCAATCTGCATGTTTAAAAGAAGCAGCCGATTCAAACTTCTCTGGCTAATACATTTAAGTGGGTGGAGTTATCTTCTTTTCTTTTTTTTTACTTTTCACACTTCTCTGCATTAGGGGAAACAGTTCTCTGCTTGAAACAACATACCAGGACTACCACCAGATGGGTCTTCTACAGCGGGTGCATTCAGCAACAACCCTGTACAGTGAGAGAGAGGTCATTGTCTAGATCTCACCTGTGTTTTCCTGTCAGAGGACTCAGATGCCCCTTGAGGTGCAGGTGGGGCTCCTGTCAAACTTGACAGTTGAAGCCAGACTGAGGCCATTAGTCTCCCCAAGAGCTCTCTCAAGGGACACTGCAGTCTCCAGAAACTTTCATTTCGAGGAAACTAAGCCCAGGTTTAGCACTGGCACCCCTAGGTTGCTCACCACTTATAAATCAGGATGTGCATAACAATATGTTTATCAATGGAAAACAACAATCGGGGCATGTGGCATTCATCGAACAATAACAAATAGTTTTATTCTCTTGACCTAGCGTACCTTATCAGGCCCTCTTAACAGTTATTCACATTTCCAGAATTTTATCTAAACCCTCACACTCTGATGTCACACTCTACCTCAACCTGCCTCGCTCCAAATCCTCTCTCTAACTCCCTACCTGTCCTTTTGAACAAACTTGTCACTCATTTTAACTCCACTTACCATTTCATCCCATTCCAGAAGCCCATCACATTTCCACCACATCCTGCTGGCAATATTTCTTCCACTCTTTTTTCTTCTTCTGTTACACCCTCTCCAAACCAAGGCCTGGCATGGAACCAAAAGACTACGAGGGCCAGCACCCTCAGCCCACAGCAACTGATTCACCAGTTACATCTGAAGGTGTTAGATATGGAAAACCCAACTGGAGTTGGGAACATGCTTAGCAGATAATGCTTGAACATGGGAACATATATGTATGCAAACAGGGGGAAGCTATTAATTCCAGCTGCATGTCAAGTGAAAATCCATAGTAGTTTTTTATTGATGGACCAGGACTGCATTCAAACAAACATTCCCTCCCTCTCATGAATCAGAGAACTGATTTGGGACACACAACTTCTACTTGCTGGGTTTGTTGATTTGTTTTTCCTTGCTGGAGAACAATTCTTTTCCATCATTGAAAATATGGTGAGGGCTTGACCTTTTCTCTCCCCACCCCCAGGAAACAAATTACTTTTTCTTATCATTTTACTGAATCAGTAATTCAGTTCCATAGATCAACTTATTGAGGATTTGAAGGGGGAAAATAATAATAATGTATCCATACTACCTGAAATGGTTTGAGATTAGAGAAGTCTGTTCTAGTGTGGAGGATAGAAGCTGAAATATTTAAGCCATCTACTTTGAAGTGTAGGGTAACCAGCCTCTTATAACCAACATGCTTAAGTCTGGAAAATGCCCTCTCCCTTGCCACCAGCCTCCATCACATGGAGCACCCCAGAGAGAGTCTCAGATGAAGGCTGTGTACACACCATATATTTAAAGCACATTTTCTTCCCAAAGGATTCTGGGAACTGCCATTTTTTCCATCACCAGGTTGCAGTTTCCAACACTGTTCATAAAATACAGCTCCCAGGATTCTTGGAAGAAAATGTGCTTTAAATGTGCTCCATGTGCATGGGATGTACACAGCCAAAGACCTAAAGGTCTGGATAGGTTTATATTAGGGGAGGCACTTAGAAAGATATTGGGGTCCTGAGCCATGCAGGGCATATTAACTCCTTTCTCCCCATGCTGTGTAAGCTTGCCCTAGCCTAGCCCATGGGCAGGCAAACTAAGGCCCGGGGGCCGGATCCAGCCCAATTGCCTTCTCAATCCAGCCCGTGGATGGTACAGGAATCACTGTGTTTTTTACATGAGTAGAATGTGCCCTTTTATTTAAAATACATCTCTGGGTTATTTGTGGGGTCTGCCTGGTGTTTTTACATGAGTAGAATGTGTGATTTTATTTAAAATGCATGTCTGGGTTATTTGTGGGGCATAGGAATTTGTTCCATTATTTTTATCTTTCCAAAATATAGTCCAGCCACCCACAAGGTCTGAGGGACAGTGGACCGGCCCCCTGCTGAAAAAGATTGCTGACGCCCTAGCCTATTAAATAGTATTGGAAACAGATTCAATCCCACATATGTTTTCACCACTGTGTTAAATAAAGTGTCCTCAGTTTAAACCTCCATACAGCATCTTGCCTCATTATTTCCGGCCTCTCCTCGCACTGTGGTTTCCAGAGTTCTTTACAGCATCACCAGCCTTAACTTCCAAAAATGCAAAATTAAATCACCAATCCCCCAGAGTCAGGAAGGCAAACACCATCTCACAACCGAGAAAATAAATAGCTGTGGGAATCCTGAATAATTGAAGGGAGATGCATCTGCCACAGATTTTTCCCCCACCCCATAATCTTCCATTCCTTTTGGATTTCCCCTTATAAAAGCTGTACAAACCCAGCAATGGAAATGCTCCCCCCCCTCCCCCTGATAGTGGGGATTTATCTGTCTGAAGGAGAGATAAGGGATTCTCAAATTTTAGTGTGTCATGGGAAGAACCACACTCCCCAACATGCTGACGGCTAGTGCAACGGGTTCTGCTGTTCCTCTGCTGCTCTTGATATAAGGCAGGGATGAGGAAAATTTCAGAACATGACCCAGATGTGACCCACAAGAGCTTCCCATCCTTGGCTTCTCTCTTGAGAGGCTGTAGCTCAGCAGTAAATCATTTGCTTTCGCACACAGATGGTCTCAGGTTCAGTCCTTGGCATCGCCAGGAAGGGCTGGGAGAGACTCCATGCCTGAAATCCTGGAGAACCATTGCAAGTTGTGTTGACAGTGTTTATTATTATTATTATTATTATTATTATTATTATTATTATTAGGCGGCTTCCAACAGAATATTAAAATAAAATACAATAGTCTATTAAACATTAAAAGCTTCCCTAAACAGGGCTGCCTTCAGATGTCTTCTAAAAGTCTGGTAGTTGTTTTTCTCTTTGACATCTGGTGGAAGGGTGTTCCACAGGGCGGGTGCCACTACCGAGAAGGCCCTCTGCCTGGTTCCCTGTAACTTGGCTTCTCGCAGTGAGGGAACCGCCAGAAGGCCCTTGGCGCTGGACCTCAGTGTCCAGGTAGAACGATGGGGGTGGAGACGCTCCTTCAGATATACTGGACCGAGGCCGTTTAGGGCTTTAAAAGTCAGCACCAACACTTTGAATTGTGCTCAGAAACGTACTGGGAGCCAGTGAAGGTCTTTCAAGGCTGATGTTATGTGGTCTCGGTGGCCGCTCCCAGTCACCAGTCTTGCTGCCGCATTGTGGATTAGTTGTAGTTTCCGGGTCACCTTCAAAGGCAGCCCCTTAGGTGTTGAGCTAACTGAACCAATGTACTGACTCAGTGGTATGCAGCTCCCTATGACACTATTCCTCCAGACCCCATCCTCTCCCCTTCCTATCCTAGCCCACTTTCCCGTGCTGCTGTGCTGTTTGCCTCCGATTAGATGAGTAGTGCAGGAGGTGGGGGAATTGATCACAAGCCAGGGAAGTTTAACCTCCTCTGTTTGCAATATCTTCCTACACACACACACACACACACACACACACACACACAGCTCAGTTGATTGATGGGCAGTAGCACAGTGCCAGGGGAGTGGGTGTGTGGATGAGTTCTGCTAAAGCCACCTATGGAGATGGAGATCTGTAGCAACTGACTGAATTTCTGTGCCACACACTTGGAAAGAGGGAAGACCATAGAAGAAGATGTACCGTACATACAGGAAGAGAGTGATTTCTTCCTGCATGGGCAGCTAATGTAGGGTGGAAGATGCATGTGTGAATGTGTGTCTGTGTATAAATGCATGCTTTGGCCCTTCCTATTTGGGCTTTAGCCCCAGCCACCACCAAGATGCACTTCCACTTCCTTAAGGGAATGTGACCCTGGGGGGGTGTGGAAGATTCCCCACTTCAGATTTTGGGGTCTTTAGTGGAGAGCTAACCTTGGGACAACTTATGATTTACGTGAAGGGATGTATTTGTTTTATTTTATTTCCTAAAATTTATTCACCGCTTGATTGTTTTTTTAAAAAAAACAAACTTCAAAGCTGTTTCCAAAAAAAAAACACTAAAATGATTGATAAGAAAATTTAACAGCAATCATTTAAAACTAGACCAAAAACTAGTTTTAGTCTAAAAAAATAGACTGAAAACAGATTAAACTCACATCAACTTTCTAAACATCTTTGTGGGCTTGTCCAATAAGAATGTTTTTAGCAGGCTCCAAAAAGAGTACAGTGGTATCAATAGGCAGGGAATTCAGAAGTGTAGGTGCTGCCACACTAAAAGAGTGAGTTCTTTAAGATGTGGGCTGTTTTTTAGGTGAGTAGAAAGGCAAGGCTCTTGGTGATGGAGCCCAGCAGCAAAGCAGAAGAAAAATAGGCAGCGTAACTCAGGAATATTTCTTATCTGGCTCTGATTTTGATCTGAGCTGGAGAAGCCTCCCTCTTTTATAACACTGGAGTCACCAGCAATGAAACCACTCTTTGCTGGCGACTCCAGCGGTCCTATGTGTGTGGCAGCCATAAAACCTGAGGGCTCTTGGAAGGAATTAACCTCCTTGGAGATGATTATTGCTTCCCCGAGAAGTGAAGAACAAGGCCAAGGTGGTGGAGAATGTCATTACCATCAAGATGGGCGGAGAGTCGTTATGCCAAAAGAGAGAGAAGGAGAGAGAGATGAAGCATACATTAGCCTTTTTAACTCCTCGCCTAATTCCTCACACTATCAATTTTCTCTCAGATAAAGCCGGGCCAATGTGACTTTCCATATAATAATAATAATACTGTAAGATAAGGATGAAAAGAAAAACTGATTATAGTGCAGATTCAGCAGAAGACAGAGGACATAAGAGGCAGGAACAAAAGAGCCATGACATGCTATTACCATGCAAACCAGAGATATTATTTTGCTCAATAGGTTAATCCCTACAACAGCCGCAGCTCTTTCAAAGTTATGCCAGCGCATCATCAGAAGGAGGCAGCCCAAAACAAAACGGTGAGTCACAAGGAGAACGCTTGTCGAGGCTTGCATAATCAAAAGGAACTTTTCCATGTGGAGGAGATGGGCTTGGTATTGATGAAGCTCTGGTAGGTGGGGAAGCTAGCAGGGAGCCACACTTCTACTGCTTTAGAAATTCAAGGGCTCCTATAGTGGACAAAGTAGGGCCAGTCATAGCTAAACCTCTGTGTGTGGCTGCCCCAAGTGGTAAACAGCTGAACTGCAGAGGGCAGCTATACCTTCCAGCACTGCACTGACTCCACCCACCCAAGTTGACAACTGCACCCTTCTGAGCGGTTAAGGCTTCCAGGAAGGGCTTGAGCAACATGGTCTACCTGGGCTCTGGTACTGTCTTGTCTCTGTGGTCATTCTTTGGTTCTGACTTCTTGTGGCCTGTCCTGCCTTGCCCTGACCTGGTACCAGATCTGCTACCAGACACACAGTCCTCCTAGGAGTAACCAGGAACCCTATAGGCTGAGGACGTTGATGAGCAGAAAATGTCCCTTGTAACCAGTGCTGAAAGGCCCTCTGAGTTGGGACTTGCTGGAGAACCCCTGAAGCTATCAGAGGACGAGTTGGAACCACCAGCAGCCATTCAGAAGGCCAGCTCCAAAGGGTCCAGGTACAAACTGAAGAGTGATGACATAGTATGGATCTACAGACCCAGAATCATCATGCTTCTCATGAATAAGCAATCCCTGGAACCGTTTTACCACCAGCAATCATGGCCAGGAGGCCAGAGTATATAGGGTCTCCCCGTGGTGGGAAGCAACACAGTTTTTTGGCTTCTTGTTCTTGAGAGAGCTCCTTCCCCTATTGTGCTTTGCTGACCTCCCTTTGATGTTGACCTTGGGCCATTTGCTGACCTTGCTTCTGGGTCATGTTTGAAACTGTGTGGGGAAATTGTTGTGCAATGAGTTTCTGCCAGCACAACTGTGGCAAGTGACTCCTCTGTTGCTCAAGAGCCCTTGCCCTAGCAGACAGAAAACATTGGCTGCAGCCCACTGCCTCTGATGTGGTGTCACCAGGCATCACTTCAAGGCATTGTGGGGAATTAAAATGGTATCTGCCCCTTCCCCATCATACCAGCCCATCATTCATTGACCATCATGATAAAAACGAGGCCAAGGATTCAGGCCACGAAGAAGGAGCATTTGTTCCTAGCATCAAGGGATTTGAGGGATAGAAGGCACTCTTGGAGATAATCTAGTTTGACGCCTTGCTCCTCCAGGGCATCCCTGACAGATGGTTGCCCGGTCTCTGCTTAATACCTTCCACGAAGGAGAGCCCACCACATCACAAAGCAATCTTCTCCACCATCAAACAGCTCTTGCCATTAGGACATTTCTCCTGGTGTATTGTCCAACTCTACTTTCCTACAGTTTCCACCCTTAAAAGCAAAATGTACCGAAAGGGTTTTTGTTTTTAAGGCAGGGGCATGGGTTTTCATGCAACTGATCATTCAGACATTCGCCCTGCACCCCAACAACAACTTGATGGTGAAAGGGTCTTTTTTTTTTTTTTTAAGGAAGACAAAGTTCTTTTCATGTAATTGATTACCAGTGAACACATTTTCATCTTCTTCCCTCCAGTCTGCATTTCTGCGATGTTGCATTCATTTTATTTAATGCATCCTCTAGCCTTCCTTAAATACTTTTACGAGCTCTTGTAAGAACCAAGCAACATACAAATAGCACTGGAGTGCAGATAAAATATAATTCAGAGTTAGCAGAATAATCTCCAAAGAGTTTGAGTGATGATGCCTATTAAGAAGCTTAGCTGCATATTGGGGATTCTCTGGAATGTTAAATGGCTGGTTGCAGATCTAGAATTCTAGCTGCTGAGCTGAACGATTTAATAATCACAACTTTGAAACAATGGTGCATTTTAATGTGAATCCTACTGCTTTCTCTTCACCAAGCAGATGGTGAAGGATTTGACAGGAAAACATCCGTCCATAGGGATGTTAGCATTTCGAAGAGAACCAACACAATTTGCATATCCTGAATGAATACGCAGATCAGAACCCAGCCGTCACTTGGACTACACACAGTTCTCTAAACTTTGCAGAATGGTTCTCAGTAGAAATAGGGGAGAAATTTAGTCCGGTTCACATTTTAATGTGAACCTGCCTGGTTTGCACTTCACCAAAAAAAATGTGACCCAAAATGCAGCTGTTGTTTGAAACCTGCACTTCTCCCAATTTTGCAATGAAATTCTCCAACCAAAAACTGCATACCAAAATGCACATATTTTAGGGCAAAGCAGGCATTAAAATACACATATTAGTGAAAGTAGCATACAGAGATGCATTCTATCTGGCAAGATTAACAGGGACTCAGGCATACAGCCTACCACACAAACACACACACACCAAACTCATGACACTAATATGAGCTAAAACAGTTCCAGCTAAAGGGAGGGCATTGCTTATTATTATTATTATTATTATTATTATTATTATTATTATTATTAGCCGCCCATCTGACTGGGTTGCCCCAGCCACTCTGAGGGCTCTCACATATCCTCCAACATTTCACCAATGAAAATAGGGACGTCCCATTCCATAATGATAATTTTACTATTTATACCCCACACATCTTACTGGGTTGCCCCAGCCACTCTGGGCACCTTCCAACATATATAAAAACATTAAACATTTTTTTTTAAAAAAATCTTCCCTATACAGGATTGCCTTCAAACGGCTCAAGGGGCAGATAACTCCATACCTTCCAACATTTCTCAAATGAAAATAGGGGCATCCTAAGGAAAAGTGGGACATTCCAGGATCAAATCAGAAACCAGGCTTCTCTAAATCAGGAACATCCCTGGAAGATCTGCTCTCAACAAAGTATTAAATGCACAATATTCATAGACAATCAGGGAGAAAGATGTGAATAAACCTTCCTTGGCGGTGAAGCATTTTGATAACACCAATCTGTTGAAACATTACACAGAAGCGCTTTTTGTGTAGTTCATCACTAGTGCTGGGTCTTCCCAAGGGTGTTAAGTGAATCTCTGCATGAAATAAGTTTGTATCTGCTAACTGCTTCTTGTGTATGACTTTCCCACCGTTGCACAGATTCCCTCCCACAGTCTTCTCTTTTCTTCTTCCCCCCTGCCAACTTTCCATTGCTTTCCCCCCCCCTCTCATTCATCCTCTCCTTCACATGCCACCAGGGCCAGCCCACCATGAGGCAGGCGAGATCTTGCCAGAACCCACCGTTGTCCTAGCTGCTTCGCAAATGCAGGCACTTCAGCAAGGGAGGCACTGCAGGGTGGCACCTCCCCATTTCACTTTAGGCATGGGGGGCCCGCCATGGCATGCCATGCCCCATCTCTTCACCCCCTTCATGTGCTTCTAACATACCCTGATTAAGTATTTGGCATCATAGAAGTACATAGAATTGTGGCAAATGTGGCGATGAGTTTTTCTCCCTTTCTCATAATTCTAGAACTCATGGAGGTCCATTGGAACTGAACAGTGGGAAATTCAGGAAGTACTTCTTCATAGGTAAACGGTTGATCCATCCACCAACTTGGATGGCTGCAAAAGAGGATTAGACAAATCCCTGTGGGATATCAGGAGCTACCAGCCATGATAGCTACCGTATTTTTACGTATATTAGACGAGGTTTTTTTGACTCAAAAATCATGTCAAAAAACTGGGGTCGTCCTATACACGGATCGTGGCATGGTGGGGGGGGGAGCTGTGTGTCCTGGGGGGAGCGGCTGCCCACTTTGCCAACCCCCAGCAACAGCCCTGCTGAGGTGATGGCATGCGTGCAATTCCAAAGCTCAACAACTTTGGGTCATCTCCCCTCATTTTCTTAAAATTTAGTCCCCCAAAATAGGCTAGAGAGCTATCTTAGAGCAAAGATGGATGAATCTGTCACTTTTTGGTTTTCTCCCATTTTCCCCTATCTTAAATTAAGTTATCCACATTTCTGGAGCAATTTGTGATTTTTATTTTTTTATTGAATGGAAATTCTTCGGCACTGCAGTGAAAATTTGTTGTAATAAGCACATAATAAGCACAAAGCTACAGGGAACCAGGCAGAGGGCCTTCTCGGTAGTGGCGCCCGCCCTGTGGAACGCCCTCCCATCAGATGTCAAAGAGATAAACAACTACCTGACATTCAGAAGACACCTTAAGGCAGCCCTGTTCAGGGAAGTTTTTAATGTGTGACATCTTAGTGTATTTTTGGTCTTTGTGGAAGCCAGCCAGATGGGCGGGGTACAAATAATAAATTGTTGTTGTGGTGGTTGTATATAGTTTGGCAAATATTGGCCTCCACAGTCACTAACGGACTCATTGTTAAAACCGTGTTTATGGAAGACAATCGTACTCGGCTACGAGTGATTGCCAAAGAAGAAGAAGAAATGTTTCCTATTGTTTTCATTAATATGTGCATTTACCCTAATGTGTGCATTTCTGCACACAAGTTCAAGTTCAGGGGAATGCTTCCCTAAAGGTAAAGGTACCCCTGCCCGTACGGGCCAGTCTTGACAGACTCTGGGGTTGTGCGCCCATCTCACTTAAGAGGCCAGGGGCCAGCGCTGTCCGGAGACACTTCCGGGTCACGTGGCCAGCGTGACATCGCTGCTCTGGCGAGCCAGAGCCGCACACGGAAACGCTGTTTACCTTCCCGCTGGTAAGCGGTCCCTATTTATCTACTTGCACCCGGAGGTGCTTTCGAACTGCTAGGTTGGCAGGCGCTGGGACCGAGCAGCGGGAGCGCACCCCGCCGCAGGGATTCGAACCGCCGACCTTTCGATCGGCAAGCCCTAGGCGTTGAGGCTTTAACCTTTAACTTTTGTATATTCAAGAACCGGCAGAATGCCAATGCGGATGGAACCTCTCATATTGTAGCAAAGAGGGCAATCCACTACTCTAGTGCCAAATATGCCAGTTTAAGCCTAATTTGTTTATTTAACAGATTCTTGCATGTGAAAACCAATTCTGACTTTTTTGGCCGAGACATTTTACAGCCCAATGATACAATGAAAGAATGAGGACAGTAATCTTGCTGAACAACAGTCACAGATACTTCAATTCCACTCAAGTAGCTATATTGCTATGAAAATCTTATCCTTAGCCAAAAACATAAGAAACACTGAAGATATTCTCTCCACAACAAATGTCAATCAAAGAGTAATTTAATGTTCTGAAGTTTTGTTACAAGAATTTGTTCCTGAGGGATATCAGGAAGCTCTCTTACCTTTCTCTTATGAAGAGAAAGTATTCTATATTGTTCACATTTTCCCCATGGAAAGAAACACAAAACTTTCCTTTTAACAAATCAAGTTTTCATCTTGCTCCATCCCAGAATTGCAGGCATCCAAAAACTTGTTTATAATTCTGCCATTAAAAGTAGTGGTGGCCACCAGCTTGGATGGCTTCAAAAGAGGATTAGACAAATTCATGGAGGATAAGGGTATATTTAATGACTACTAGTCAAAATGGCTATGTTCTGCTTGTTGGAGGCAATATGCCTCTGAATGCCAGCTGCTGGGCATTGTAAGGGTGGAGAGTGTTGTGGCACTCAGGTCCAGATTCAAGTTTCCAGGAGACTTCTGGTTAGTCACTGTGAGAACATGAAGCTGGCTGAGATGGTCCATTGGCTTGATCCAGCAGGTACTTTTTAAGTTCTTTCTGTAGAATTTCCCACCTTTTATGTCAATTTCATTACTTAAACCAACATCAGAGGTGGGTCAGGGGCTCCCAAGTTATGGTCCCTGGACTACCGGTGGCCCATGAACTTCATTCAGATGGTCCATGGCTCCACAGGGTGTCTGCAAAAATATGATTTAAACTCATACAGGATCCAACACAGAGCCTCACAGTTGCTACAACAGGCAAAAGAAATAGGAATTGCCAAGATGCTGGAAGGACCATTTGTGGATGGTTGGAAGCTAAACTCAACACAAGAAGTCCCCTCCATTACAATAGCAGCTAAGAGGAGTTCACAATAGTCAAGAGGGCTCTGTATTACCTGGACTTTCCATTTTGTCAAAGGAAAGAAGGTCTACATGAAGCTGGATGTCATGCTGGGTGGTGAGCTGGCCCTGCGCTGCCTAGAGCAGTTCCTCTTCTGCCGGCTTTAGCCCCCAGGACCCTGAACTGCGGTTGCGCCAGGTCCCTAGCTTGGTCCTACTCAGGCCCAATGAATCCATTTGCATCTGCACCATTGCCAATGCCCATCTCAAGGCTGTTTCTTCACCTGCTTCAGTGTCTTCCAAGTCCACAGAGGAAGGGAGTTTGTCAAGAGGGAGGAACACACCTGCATTCTTGGGGAGCAGGATGTGCAGGTCTGAAGTGGTGGGGGGTGGGAACCAATAAGGACGCAATTCCTGCATTGCAGAGGGGTAGACGGGGTGACCCTCAGAGTCTCTTCCACTTCTACAAGTTCTGTGATTCTAGGACTCCTACATTCATTGCTGCTTTATTCCCAGCTTGCTGCAGCAGCAGCAGATCAGACCAGCATCTGATTATTTCCCTCCTCTGCTTCCGATCTGGAGCGCCTTGTTTTTGTTCTTTCAGTCCCATTGATGACTCCTTTGTCTAGGTTCTGACTCTGTCTAGAAGGTTGTCTAGAAGGTTCCTCTGGGAGCTCCTGCAAGCCATTTTCAGTTGCTGTAGTCCCAGGATATGGAGGCAGTGGTGTCCTGAGTTTCGTGGAAGGGATTGTCACTTATATCTGAAGGAGCATCTCCACCCCCCATCGTTCTTCCCTGACACTGAGGTCCAGCACCGAGGGCCTTCTGACGGTTCCCTCATTGCAAGAAGCCAAGTTACAGGGAACCAGGCAGAGGGCCTTCTCGGTAGTGGCGCCCGCCCTGTGGAACGCCCTCCCACCAGATGTCAAAGAGAAGAACAACTACCAGACTTTTAGAAGACATCTGAAGGCAGCCTCTGGCAACCCCAGAGTCGTCCGCGACTGGACCTAACGGTCAGGGGTACCTTTACCTTTACATAAGAAACTACAAGGAAAATGGTCTTCTACTGGTGATTCCCGTTTCTGCTGCCATGCACTTGAACCATTGTAAGCTGGCCTCAAATGAAACATGGATCCAGCATGTTTGAATAATAGGTGCACGCTACTTTTCTCTTCGAGATGCGGATGGCACTGTGGGTTAAACCACAGAGCCTAGGACTTGCCGATCAGAAGGTCGGCAGTTCAAATCCCCGCAACGGGGTGAGCTCCTGTTGCTCGGTCCTTGCTCCTGCCAACCTAGCAGTTCGAAAGCACATCAAAGTGCAAGTAGATAAATAGGTACCGCTCCAGCGGGAAGGTAAACAGCGTTTCCATGCGCTGCTCTGGTTCGCCAGAAGCGGCTTAGTCATGCTGGCCACATGACCCAGAAGCTCTCTCAACCAGTAAAGCGAGATGAGCGCCGCAACCCCAGAGTTGGTCACAACTGGACCTAATGATCAGGGGTCTCTTTACCTTTACCTACTTTTCTCTTCACCACTACAGTCTTTTATTTTGTAATCATGAGACCTATATTGAATACAGATAAAGGCAAGTGAGCGGCATGAGCCTTTGATGTGTGCGCTCTCTTTGACTGATACTCGTTTGCAATTGACTTAGAGAGTTAAAATCCACTGCAACTGCTTTGCTCAGTGCTTTGGCTGCCTTCAGAAGAGGGTCATCAGTCCACGATTACTGCCTTCCGCTCTTGTACATTCATCACTCTTGGGCCTTGGCTCCAGGGATAACGATGCCCAGTTTACTGCAAATGACAAATGTGCCTCCTCCTCCCAGTCCTTCAGTACTTTGGGGAGGAAAATGTTAGTTCACAGCTTGTCTCCGAGAAGCTCTTCATAATTGCAAGGGAAGGCCATCTTAATAAAGACTCCCATGCTGCGATCATGCATTTTCAAGAGGACCTATTATTACCATGCCAGTTTCTCAAAGACAGCCTATTATCCATCTGTATTTAGGTTAACACTTTGCATGTGGTGTGTAAATAAATACTCCTTCCACCCTCCAGCCGCCGCCCCATGGCTGCTTCCATGCCCTTGCTGCTTCCACTTGCTGCAGGTGAGTTTAACAAGGGAGGACTATTCACCCAATCAGCTAGTGACCCACTGGGCAAAGTGTTTCCCCACCCCTCTGTTAAAACTCACTGCAAGTTGCTAGGCCACTGGACAATGAGTCTCCTCATCCCTCCATTAAACTTCATTGCAGATAAGGTAAAGGTAAAGGTAAAGGTAAAGGTACCCCTGCCCGTACGGGCCAGTCTTGACAGACTCTGGGGTTGTGCGCCCATCTCACTTAAGAGGCCAGGAGCCAGCGCTGTCCGGAGACACTTCCGGGTCACGTGGCCAGCGTGACATCGCTGCTCTGGCGAGCCAGAGCCGCACACGGAAACGCCGTTTACCTTCCCGCTGGTAAGTGGTCCCTATTTATCTACTTGCACCCAGAGGTGCTTTCGAACTGCTAGGTTGGCAGGCGCTGGGACCGAGCAGCGGGAGCACACCCCGCCGCAGGGATTCAAACCGCCGACCTTTCGATCGGCAAGCCCTAGGCGCTGAGGCTTTAACCCACAGCGCCACCTGCGTCCCGTATCATTTTGTATCATTGCAGATACAAAACAGCTAAATGGTTAACTTGCCTGGGCTGGGCTAATGCTCCTCATAAAAGGTAAAGGTAAAGGTACCCCTGCCCGAACAGGCCAGTCGTGTCCGACTCTGGGGTTGCGCGCCCATCTCGCTTAAGAGCCCGAGGGCCAGCGCTGTCCGAAGACACTTCCGGGTCACATGGCCAGCGTGACGAAGCTGCTCTGGTGAGCCAGCACCAGCGCAGCACACGGAAACGCCATTTACCTTCCCAATAGTAAGCAGTCCCTATTTATCTACTTGCACCCAGGGGTGCTTTCGAACTGCTAGGTTGGCAGGCGCTGGGACCGAGCAACGGGAGCTCACCCTGCCACGGGGATGCTCCTCATACTGTAGTTCAATTGCAGAGTGTGATGATATTTTACATCCTTATACATATAGGAAGATATATAGAACCATCACAGAGAGATGGAGAGGAAAGAGAGTGAAGAAAGAACTGTGAGTGGAGAGGGGCCCTCTTGCGTGTTCAGAACCAGAAACCTCCCCCCTAAATAAATTCATACTTGACTCAAATTTTGGTTTCGGTTTTTGGCAGAATTTAGGCCACAACTTTATTGATTACAGAAAGTGACTGGTTGCATAGGCTCCGGTTCGACTAGCTCCCTGCCATGCAGGTAGTGCTGATCCAGCATAGGTCAGCCAAGGGTGAACACCTGGATAAGTGGAAAGCCAGGAACGGGCTAACTCTCCACCCAATTGTCCCCCTGGACTCAGGCATGGGCAGAACCCCCTCTCAGGAGTTGACCAAACCATCAAGTGCCTGGATTCCTTTAACGGAATACCCTTCACATAGGGATGGTGAGAGCGTTCTCCCATCCCTATCACCTGAACCAGAGCCTATCCGCAACCTTACAAGTTGTGACGATTTGCTACGCGGCAGGCAGAACCCAAATGGCAACAGCCAACCAACCAAGTGGGGAAAATTCCTGCCGTACCCCTGTCCCAACGACAGACGACACACGATGGCATAACAAGGTCAAGCGCAAAGCCCTAAAAGTAGGGAGAAGTGGGCTGGTGTTCTGAATGCACGCGCTGAAAGAGGAAGCTCTGGGTCACGTGCATGGGTATATATAGGTCCCTCGAACCGTTTGGACTGCATCCCATTGGCCAGATTGCACCTAGCTTTGAGGGACCTACCAATCCGGTGTTGTGGCTGACCAATTGTACCCACCCACAACACAGGGTGTTGGTTTTCCAGGTCTCACCGCAGTATGTGCCCTCTTTAAGGGAGGACCCAATTTACCAATCTTTGGATCCCCCGGGAAACTCAACAAACCTGCTGTACTTGGAACTGGGTGTGAAGAATGCAGCTGAATGGGACACAGACCTTCTAAACAGAAACTATGTGCAATGTGAACCCTGCAAAGGGGGCGGGGATGCAGAGTACAGATTTGCACAGGCAGAATCTGTATGTGTGCAGCTTGCACATGCAAGTTCTGTTCAGAGAATTCATTTGAAATGTGGGTGTCAGGGGTGAGTCCAGCAGCTATGATCCTGCTCCCCCCTTCCACACAAGGACTCAAGATCAGCACCCAGCACCCTGGCAAGGATGACACCTATGCTGATCCCCTAGCCATAGGCTCACCCCAGAGCAATGCTTTATGCCAGAATGGGGAATACACAGGCCTGGCATTAACACCAGGAATTTTCAGGAAGCTGCTGGGAACCCAGAACCTAAGGATGGCCTAACAATGAGCCAGTGTGGTGTAGTGGTTAAGAGTGGTAGACTCGTAATCTGGTGAACAGGGTTCGCATCTCCTCTCCTCCACATGCAGCTGCTGGGTGACCTTGGGCTAGTCACACTTCTTTGAAGTCTCTCAGCCCCACTCACCTCACAGAGTGTTTGTTGTGGGGAAGGAAGGGAAAGGAGAATGTTAGCCGCTTTGAGACTCCTTCGAGTAGTTATAAAGTGGGATATCAAATCCAAACTACTCTTCTTCTTCTTCTTCTTCTTCCCCTGGGTCTTCCTTACAACAATATCATACCCTCCAACAAGATGTCGCCCAAATCCGGGGCGTCATCTTCCAAGTCCGAAATTCTGTGTGCTTTGGTGCGCTGTGCAAGATTTTGGACCCCCCCAAAATGCTTTCTTTGGGGTGAGATCACAGCCTGAAATTTCACAAAAGCAAGGTGCCCAGAATGGTTGTCACACTCTCATGGGGCGAAACAGGGTGCTCCGGTTTTTCTGGGGCAGTTGACGAGTTTGCAATATATTTTTAAAGGCTGTGGTCCAGCAATTATATACCTCACAATGCCCCTATGATAGTGTGGGTAATTTAAATAGCAATGTCTAGACACACACATACACTCACCCTGAAGGGGGACCTGCTGCCACAGGGTAAATTTCCTGCATACAAAGTAAACGTTTATTCTGTTTGGCAGTGGCTCTGAGGAAACAAAGGCATTTCACCATTCTGCTGTCTGAGGTCCTTTAGCCGCAGATGCTGGCTATTGCAGAGAGGAAGCTCTCAAAGAAAAATAGTGGGAATAATAATAATAATAATTCCCTCAAAATGGCCCAGGGAGGGTTTGCTCCTTTTATTCCCCAGGCGATGTTCTGCTTATTTTATTATTTCTGGTATAAATCCCAATGGAAGGCTGGGTGGATGAAATGAGGGTGACAAAGCAATTCAGAAAGGCGGGCAAGAGAATTCAATTGCGCTCCAAATTTCAGAAGCATTGCTTTAGGAAACTGCCCTTTACAAAGATTGCTCTCGTAGTGCATCTGGCATTAATATTAAATATTGACCTCAAGGGTGATCCCACACCACAGCAGAAGATGCTCTAGGGAAATCGTGATGGCCTGCTTTGCCCTGTCCATACATGTAATTAGTTTACACTTCCCACTTACGCCCTCTTAATAAGACTTAGCACTTACATTGCACCTTTCCTTCCCCCCCCCCCCATGCTCTGCAGATATTAACTCATTAATCTTAACTTCTTCACAAAGAGACAGAGGAAGGGAAAGGGTACCCTTGGTGCAAAGCTGCTGGGGAAATGAAAGTCACTGGTGTTAATTGTTCCTAAGAGGAACAGAAGGAAAAGTTTTCTGTTAGGGCTCCAGGACCTGGAAATGAGTTGCCAACTTTGGATTTCTGAACTAGTGTTGCGGGTGCTGTTCCTTCTGGCCATTTCCCTCCCTCTGCTTAGACCAGCGCCCGCCCCCACCACCACCACTAGAGACAGAAAGTTCCCACACACTTCACTTTTCCAAGGGATTTGTTCAAAGCTGGATCCAGCAGAATCCAAGCAAATGGGAAGAACTGATAGAGGAAATGTGACAGAGGGCCACTCTCCCAGCTTCCTCCTTCAGCTCTATGTACTGTACTTTTCCATGTATAAGATGAGGTTTTTTTACAGTAATATAAGGTTAAAAATAGGGGGGGCATCTTATACACAGATAGTGCATATGCAGGATGGGCGATTGGTTGCAGCTGCGAGCAGGAGCTTGTCAGTGGCGATTGGGTGGGTGACTGGTGACCATTGCAAGGGCTGCTTAGGATTGGCTGCTGGTGCGGCAATTGTGCATGCGAATCGCAGCAACGGGTGAGTGATTTTCTGGGTTTTCTCCTCCAAAGAAAGCTCAACAAATCTGGTCAATCCTCCTCCAAAAACATTGGGCCTTCTGGGCCATCTCCCCCCATTTTCTTAATTTGGGGTCCCCCAAAATAGGGAGCGTCTTATACATGGGGGCATCTTATACACAGAAAAATACGGCACTTTTTTAGGTACCTCCTTCACCATCTCATGACCAAGTCCTTAATAGATGGTGATGCTGCCTTATATTTTGATCTCTGGACAGAACTTAGAAATAAATTAGGTGCTTTATCAAAAAAAAAAAAAAAGACAAAGTACTAGTTACCATAAAAAGGGAATAGACAATAAAGAGAATATTCCATTACAACAAGGTGAGAGAAATATGTGAGCGGCCATTGTCCTGAAATTTGACATTTGAAAGCATCACAAATAGACTCCAGCATTCTGCTTAACATGGATTGCTCTGACCACTTTGGCTTCAGGCCCTGCCCACAACTGGCATCCTGTGTCTCCCCCACCCCACCCATCAAAGGTTGCCCAGAAGGGAATGTTGGGAATGATAGTCCCCAAATCCCTGGAATCACTGGACACAAAGGGGGAAAGATTGTAGAAATGTATTGGGGAACCAAGCCTAAACAGTGGCTCTTCCAATGAGAATATCAGGCTACAGCCAAAACACTCTGAGCAGCCTGAATATAAGGCCTCCTAGGTTAGGTCGGGGGACGCAGGTGGCGCTGTGGGTTAAAGCCTCAGCGCCTAGGACTTGCCGATCGAAAGGTCGGCGGTTCGAATCCCTGCAGCGGGGTGCGCTCCCGCCGCTCGGTCCCAGCGCCTGCCAACCTAGCAGTTCGAAAGCACCTCCGGGTGCAAGTAGATAAATAGGGACCGCTTACCAGCGGGAAGGTAAACGGCGTTTCCGTGTGCGGCTCTGGCTCGCCAGAGCAGCGATGTCACGCTGGCCACGTGACCCGGAAGTGTCTCCGGACAGCGCTGGCCCCTGGCCTCTTAAGTGAGATGGGCGCACAACCCCAGAGTCTGTCAAGACTGGCCCGTATGGGCAGGGGTACCTTTACCTTTACCTTTACCTTAGGTTAGGTCAACCCTGGCCAGGGGCATTCAGTTGGAAAGTAACTATAACCTGCCAGGCAAGGCTTCTGTACGCAACTTGAATAATAATAATAATAATAATAATAATAATAATAATAATAATAATTCATTCACTGCCCATCTGGCTGGGTTTCCCCAGCCACTCTGGGTGGCTCCCAACAGAATATTAAAAACATGACAAAACATCAAACATTTAAACCTTCCCTAAACAGATGTCTTCTAAAAGTCAGATAGTTGTTTATTTCCTTGACATCTGATGGGAGGGCATTCCACAGGGCGGGTGCCACTACCAAGAAGGCCTTCTGCCTGGTTCCCTGTAACCTTACTTCTTGCAGGGAGGGAACCACCAGAAGGCCCTCGGAGGTGGACTCAGTGTCTGGGCTGGACAATGGGGGTGGATACGTTCTTTCAGGTATACTGGGCCGAGGCCATTTAGGGCTTTAAAGGTCAGCACCAACAACACTTTGAATTGTACTCAGAAACATAATGGGAGACAATGTAGGTCTTTCAGGACTAGTGTTATGGGGTCTTGGCAGCCACTCCCAGTCACCAGTCTAGCTGCCGCATTCTGGATTAGTTGTAGTTTCCAGGTCACCTTCAAAAGTAGCCCCACGTAGAACACATTGCAGTAGTCCAAGCGGGAGATAACTAGAGCATGCACCACTCTGGTGAGACAGTCTGCGGGCAGGTAGGGTCTCAGCCTGCGTACTAGATGGAGCTGGTAGACAGCTGCCCTGGACACAGAATTGACCTGCGCCTCCATGGACAGCTGTGACATAAGAAGGTCACTTATCTGCTCCATCTTCCAGTCTCCCACAGTGACCCACCAGCTAATCACTGGTTGGCAACAGACTATAGCTCAATGGTGGAGCATCTCCTTTGCATACAGAAGGTCTCAGGTTCAGTCCTCAACATCTCCAGGTCAGTCTGGGAGAGACTCCCAGTCTGAAACCCTGGAGAGTCACTGCCAGTCAGTGTAAACAATGCTGTGCTAGATGGATGAGTTCCCTGACTCAGTATAAAGCAGATTCCGGTGTTCCTGCATGCATCTAGGATATTCTATCAATGAATAAGTCACATATGGAACACCCTCAAGAACTCATTAGATGATTTAAAAAAAATTGCCATCACTTGAACCACTGAATAGCAAGCAACACACACACATATTGAACCACCATAGACTGACTTAAGCACATTTTTTGTAATAAAAGAATCACTGTTGAGACAAAACTGTATTATAGGGGAGGCGGGTTACTTTCTCTTTTATTGCAGAAGTATTTATAGCAAAATGCTGTCAGCCTGTGTTGGGCATTGATTGTGATCTTTCTGTATAGTGTTGCACTCTTAGGCTTGATTAATTGGAATGGTCACATCTTGTTTTGGAAAGGAAGAATATATATATATATATATATATATATATATATATATATATTCAGTTTGCTATGCTATATTCTGCTAATTATAGGGTTTCCTTGACACAATGGGAGTTTTATTGCTTCCACCAGGCAGCAGGAGTCAATCACCCTGAGCATGAATACAAGCTATTAACTTGCACTGACTTGGAGCTCTATATTTCTGGGAAGATTCTGGCTCTGCAGATAGTACTGTATCTGCTTGGCAAATAAGGCTACAATGGCTTCTGTAGAAGGCAACATTTTTCAGGTGCCAGTTGTTGTGCACATTTCTGTATGAAGCCTGGTAAATGTGCATAATGGCTGGTTATGTTCACCTTAATATACAATTTAAAGGTAAAGGGACCCCTGACCATTAGGTCCAGTCGTGACCGACTCTGGGGTTGCGGCCCTCATCTCACTTTATTGGCCGAGGGAGCCGGCGTACAGCTTCCGGGTCATGTGGCCAGCAAGACTAAGCCGCTTCTGGCAAACCAGAGCAGCGCACGGAAACGACGTTTACCTTTCCGCTGGAGCGGTACCTATTTATCTACTTGCACTTTGATGTGCTTTCAAACTGCTAGGTTGGCAGGAGCAGGGACCGAGCAATGGGAGCTCATCCCGTTGTGGGGATTCGAACTGCCCACCTTCTGATCGGCAAGCCCTAGGCTCAGTGGTTTAACCCACAGCACCACCCATGTCCCTAATATACAATTTATACAATTTATACTTCCCTTAAAACACACACACACACACATACGTAAGTATTCGTCTTCTTCCAAACTTTTATTATTGTCACATTCTCTTGCTTGCTTGCCTGCCCTGCAGAGCACCTCCCAGCTTTGGTTGTTCAGTGGATATTCCTCTCCACTAATTCCATCCCTCTCATAATGCTTTATTATGCATCATTCACAAAAGGGAGAGATACTTTTGGGCAAGAAGAGATAGAATTCATGAAACCTAACTTATGTAAAAAGACAAGAAAGTATTAGTTATTTCTGACATCTCAAAAAGAATTTGGCCACATCTGAAACTTTGAAGAAGAAATAAGCTTTTGTGAGAGCACTTGAAACAGGAGAAATTCAGTGGGGATTGTATATCCTGTTTCTTATGCTCTGAAGTGGGACATAGGGCTAGAGAAGAAATTTTCAGGGCCTGGCTTCTCTGTCTCAAAAGGGCAACAATGCTACTGGCAATTGGCCCGATCCAGTTTCATCATCATCAACCTTTATTACGGTCCAGAGACCCAAAAAATCGTTACAAAGCAATACATAATTCATACAGCCTACCTCCAGGTTAAACAAGCATTTTGTTTAGAATATAGGGCTCATTTGATCTTGCAACCACCGATAAAAACTTGGCCACTGCTAATGTCCTTCCAATAGGAACCTGACATAGTGAGCCTCTGATTTTCCCGGGAAAGGTACCAACAAGGGTAGTATCAGTTCAGCCCTGGCTTGCTCATATTTTGCACAATGCAACAAAATATGTTTTATGGAATCGATGTCTTGAGCACACAAGCAAAGTCTGTCCTGGCAGGGAACTTCTCTCAACCTGCCATCCAACACTGCAGAAGGAAAGACGTTTAGTCTGGCTTTGGTGAAAAGCCTTCGATAATTTGGTACTGTCAGGTTTTTAATGTAAGATGTTAACTTAAAGACATGCCCATATTGTACTCCTACTGCCAGCGGACTGCAAACTGTGTGTGATCGAGATCGCAAGTCACTGTGTACATTATCCCATAATCTTTGCTTTAACGTCCTTAGGGCGCCTTCATAACCCAGATAATACAGTTGGGGGGGGGGTGACAGATCAATAGAAGTGGCTTTTTTAGCCATGGTTTTCTGCCATTTGCTGACAAATTCCTCATTGGTCAGGTGTTGGTACAAACCCTTCCCTAGATCAAACACTGAAATCCTGAGCCAATGTCTTAGGGCAGCCCACCATGCTTTAGTTGATCCAGCTTGTTTCTTATGTTATTATGGTCTTCCCACAGACATCTGGTTGGCCACTGTGAGAACAGGGTGCTGGCCTAGATGGGATCCAGGCTTGATTCCAGGAAGGCTCTTCTTATGTTTCATGGGATAGGCCCCTTTCATTTACATGCCTGCAAGTTTACTATATTTCATCTCTCATATTTGTCTTTCTGTTGTAACCTACAGTTAAGACTGTTATATGTATAGAATGCCTCACATGTTAAGCCTCTGTCCAAATCACAATAAAATATAAACGAATGTAAAACATCCCAAAAACAGCAAAATACAAATAATTCATAATAAAGCAAGCCAAATCCCAAGGAACAATTTCAAATATTAGTGTGATCATATAAAAACTTCCCTATAATATATGTGTTTTTGTAAACCCTGGTTGGTTGGTGACCTGCATTGCAAAATTCAGAGAACTGTGACTTTCAAAGGGCAGCTGTGTTTCAGTTCGCATCTTGTTTCAGAAAGTGTGAATTTGATAGATGCGGCCTCAAATATATACTGAATTGAATTTCTCCTCCATCTCTAGAAGGGGAATTGATTGTTAAACCTCTCTGGGAATTGTTGCTCTGGGAGTGGAATAGGATATCTCCTAACAACTCTCAACACACTTAACAAATTATATTTCCTGGGATCCTTAGGGGAAGCCATGATTGTTTAAAGTATACAACTGCTTTAAATGTAAGGTGCAGTTGGGGCCTCATGTCATCAAGGAGTCTTGTCTTCAATGTAGTGGGTCCAACTCTGTGGAAATCCCTCCCATTAGAAATCAGACAGACCCCCCCCCCCATCCCTGCTAAGTTTCAGGTGCTATGAATGCTGCTCTACTGATTGATTCTATGATATTTTAACTTACACTGTAAATTTTGTACGTATAATGTATTTTTTTCTCTTTTGTAAGCTGCTCTGAGTAGTCAAAAGTGAGATATACTCTTTTTTAAATAAAGTAAAAAAAGCCTATTTATCCAGAAGTAAACACCACAGAATTTAATAGGACTTTCTTTTGAGTAGACATCTGGAAATCCGGAAGGAAAATGCTTCCTCCTTTTCTGTTAGTTCCCGTTATCTTACTCTTGATTCTAGATTCCCTGTATTCCAACACAAATTTATTTATCATTGATTGCCACACATTCATTTTCCCCTCTTTTGTTGCTATAGGAATATACTGCAGAAAAACAAAACAAAAAGGTTATTTTAAGGAGAACATTATTTTCATTCCTGATAGTCTTCCAGAATAATATGATTCAAGCTGTCCTCATCTTTTCAGTTCTTCCTTTATCTTTTATTCTAAAGCATTATAGTTTAAGGATCGTTTAGGCCACAGCCATACTATGCATTTAAAGCACCATGATATCACTTTAGCCAGCATTTAGCTTCTCCTGAAGAATCTTGGGAACTGTAGTTTGTTCATAGGATTGTCATTTTTCAAAAAGTAAAAAAACCAGGACACCCCAAAAAAACACCAAGAAACCCCACAATTTCTCAGTTGACTTGTCTGAGATCCAGGACAAAGCACCTCCTCTGATGTTCCCTTGGACGTCATTTCCGCTTTTGAAATACCCGGTAATATCCGGGGAAATCCAGACGTATGGCAGCCCTAGTTTCTTAATGGTGCCGAGAGTTGCTAGGAACCCCTATGAATCTCACAGAACTATAATTCTCCTGCAATTATGAGGAGATAGTGTCTGAGTTCTACCTTACATTTGGCTGCATACTAAATATTTAGCAAAGCTACAAATACTTTTTATATTCTGATATTTATATTTTTGCAGAAACTGGAACTGTTTTTGTTTTGTTTTTTACATGTAGCAAATGATATGACTGTAAGATGAGAAACATACCCTGAAGTGGGAAGTTTGGGTCTTATTAAACATTTTTTTTAAAGCCCCAGGATCCTCGTGGGACATATAACTTCAAATTTCAAAGCTGGCTTCTTTATTTTTTTATATTTTTTTAACAGAGCATTCTTGCTTTGATACCGGATGCCAATCTTTGTGCCCAGAGTGAGAGAATTTTATATTTGGATGCAGAACGAACACTTACAGAACCAGAGAAAGGAGCTTCACACAAGTCAAGAATTCCTGATGTTGGCATATTTACTTTTAATTAGATGTCAAAACAACCATCACTGGATGCTGTGCCTTTATATATTGAAGTGGTAGATTATGAATTCACAAGAGAGGGCTGGCCACGGGCAGGGAGATATTCCCAACTGCAAGAGATGCTTTGCAGGCCCAGATCTGTGCTTTCTTCTGCCCCCTCGGTTTTTATTCTGCCTTTTCCTCCATTCCAAGAGACCCAGAAGAGGAATTAAGAAGATTCCTAAGTCCCTCCACAGCCTGGTGGGGCTTTAAAGAGCATTGGGGCTACTGCTGCACCCCTAGCCGTGTCATATGTGGTGGCTAGCAAGCCTAGGGGATGAGGTCCCTTCAGGGTCTCCCCAATAATTTTTTTGAGGGGACTAGGCCCGCCAAAGTTGTTGAGCATTGCCATTCAAATGTTGTGTATGTGGCGCATCTTGTGATCAATTATGCGGGGCAGGGCTTACCTGCTCCTCCCTAGTGGCGTAGCGTGGGGGTGCCGCACCGGACACAACATCTGGGGGTTAGGGTTAGGGGGCACAAATCCACGGGTTAGGGGGCGCAAATCCACGGGTTAGGGGGCACAAATTACTTGCCTTGCCCCGGGTGCTGACAACCCACGCTACGCCACTGCTCCTCCCCCCAATATTTTATTCAAGTTGGCCCCTCTGGGTAGCACGAAAGGGGAGCGGGCAGGAAAAGTGCTGCATCAGCCTGGAGCTGGTGCAAGTATCAGCCTGAATTGAGCTCAATGCCATCAATTGACTTTTCATGAATGTGCAATAAAAATGGTGTCCAGAGGGGGCCCTGGCTGGTGGTCAGGTGGTCTTAGGGCCCTTCCAGATGTGCCTTTTTATTGCGCACCCATGAAGGAGCTCAATATTGTGCAGATGCAATTTGTTCACTTTCTAGTCTATCTCTATGTCTTTCGAGACTCTTCCCAGAATGTAAAAATCACTGGGTCCCGTGTTGCAGGCTGTGAGTCAGATGTGGCTCTTGGGTATGGACCAGCTGAAGACCACTGCTCTAGCGTTTCAGAACAGACCTGTCCCAGCTGCTGCAGATCAAGTCTGAATCCTTTTGTCGGCAAAGCATGCATGACTGCTTAGCCACAGCTCCCTATCTCCCCTCACCCCCACCCGAAACCTGCTTTTTTAGAAGGCTCTCGCCATCGCAGTAGATGACTGCGATGGATATACGAGGGAGGATTTGCTGACAAAGGATAGGCTCCAAGGAAATGATTGAGAAGCTGGTAAGGCAACACATTAAAAAATGCATGTTGCAAACTTTGGAAATTCTAGAAGAGGAATTGTCCCTTAGGAGGACTGATGCACAGCCTTAGTGAAGTGATGAAGGTGAGGGGGGAACAAAGGCCAAACATTTCAATGAGTGAGGTGCTTCCTGTTCGCATCTTTCATATTCATAGCATTCTCCACCACACTGTCTCAAATGCAGTATAGCCAAGACAGAGGTTCATCCCTCCTGTCCTCCCCTCCTTACCCACTGAAAAGTTACTGTCTGCCCAGCTGAACAACCTCCCATCTATGTTTGGCTCTTTTTTTAATCCCTGGATTTGGCCTGTTCCTAAATTGTGTCCCATTACAACAGGCATGGGGACCCACAGACCCAGGGACATTCTTTGTCTCTGCATGAGGCCTTCAGAACTCTTCTCTGGTCATTCCCCAGAGAACAACCCCTCTTCCCAGGCTGTTAAGTTGTGGGTGAACATATCAGACGACACAGTGATTCTTCAAACAGCTCTTGTTTATTCACAGGCCAGAACAGAACAGAACTGAAGGGTTCAGCCAACCTGCTTATATAGAGCTCAACTACAGCGCAACAGTAACCACTTTATGTAACTGTACAATCACTGAACGTCACTTTCAATCCCTTATTTGCATATGTGGACCTGAGTGAAAACTATCTACAGTATCCCCCTGCTGGCCCAGGGTGAGAACTTCAGTACATAACACAGGCCACACCCATAACTAGCCCAGTTACCTCCCCCCCCCAAACTCATGACACTTGAATCCTGATTATTTACAGGTGTAAGTATCCTCTTGTCAGCGACTGGACTGAAGAGGAATGGTGGGGGCTGCCCCCACCCCTCCTCCTGAACCTTCCCAAGAAGAAGAGGACAGTATAGATTTACAATGGTGGTTTGCAGAAGAAGGAAAGAGCTGGGAGATTATGGAAGGGGAAGAGGGGAAAACAGCAGAGCTGAAACAGCTGGCTGACATGTTATTATTATTATTATTAGAGTGCATTCCTGACCCCCCCCCCATCTCCTAGAAAGTGAACAGACAAAGGTCTTACACAGTCACAGTAAGCGTCTCCACCCCCGTCGTTCTGCCCGGACATTGAGGTCCAGTGCCGAGGGCCTTCTGGTGGTTCCCTCACTGTGAGAAGCCAAGTTACAGGGAACCAGGGCCTCCTCAATAGTGGCACCAGCCCTGTGGAACGCCCTCCCACCAGATGTCAAAGAGAAAAACAACTACCAAACTTTTAGAAGACATCTGAAGGCAGCCCTGTTTAGGGAAGCTTTTAATGTTTAATAGATTATTGTATTTTAGTGTTCTGTTGGAAGCTGCCCAGAGTGGCTGGGGAAACTCAGCCAGATGGGCGGGGTATAAATAATAAAATGTTGTTGTTGTTGTTGTAGCAGGGGTGGCACTGCAGACGACATAGAGTAAAAGCAAAGGGAGGTTACTCGGAGCAACACCATTGATTAAGTAGGGAGTACATTCAGAATCATAGAACTGTAGAGTTGGAAGGGACCCTGAGGATCATCTAGTCCAACCCCCCGCAATGCAGGAATATGCAGCTGGTCCACACAGGGATCGAACCTGCAACCTTGGTGTTCCTTTCTCTCTGTGTGTACATCCTGAATAAATTACGTGGTAAGGACTCTTTTTGTTACCTACTCTTTTTGCCACTGCCAGGGGAGGGAAAGGATTCCCTGAACCTTGACACCACTGCACACAGAGACAGTTTGATGGTGGTTTTGCATCTATTTTATCCATTTTGACTGTTTCTTATCTGGTTCATTCTGGCGGGGGGGGGGGGGGTTAGTGCCAACTAGTAATGCAAATTGGTGAGGAACATGTGAACGCCCACAGTAGGAGAAGTGTTCTTCAGGATGTTGACTTGAAGGTTATAATTATCCCAAGTAAATAGATCCAAGTGACCTAGATAGTTCAAAGCAACCAGCTGAACATGGGATGGCTGAACAGCTCTAAATAATATCCCAAGGTGGAAAAATGGCATATGACCTAGAAAACTAGTGAAGTCTAAGCGTTGCAGAATCTTTTACATCCAACCAAAGCACACCACCTATACCCAGAGGTGTAGTTTAAAAAAAAAAAAAAATTTAAAAAGTGACCATGATTGTTAGGAATGGATTATATTTGCAAGGACAAAAAAAAAACAGCAGTTAACTCACATGACAAATCAAAGAGGGCAGAATTCTATAGTGCCAGTAAATGCCATTTTAAATTGAATAAGGTCCAAGTGGTGATGTTTGTTCATTCCATTTCAGGCAACTATTGGGAGGTACCATAGCTCGGTGACGGAGCCCCTGTTTTGTACGCAGAAGGTCCCACGTTCAATCCTTGGCATCTCCTGGAAAGCGGGCAGGTCCCCTGGAGAGTTGCTGCCAGCCAGTGTAAGCAAAGCTGAGCTATATGGACCAAAGCTCTGAATCAGTACAGTGGTGCCCCGCAAGACGAATGCCTCGCAAGACGAAAAACCCGCTAGACGAAAGGGTTTTCTGTTTTGGAGGCGCTTCGCAAAACGAATTTCCTATGGGCTTGCTTCGCAAGACGAAAATGTCTTGCGAGTTTTTCCGACTTTTTTTCCCTTCCTCCCCCCCTTTTTCTAAGCCACTAAGCCGCTTATCTGCTTATCCGCTAAGCCGCTAAGCCGCTAAAAGCCGCTAAGCCGCTAATAGCGCTAATCTGCTAAGCCGTCAATGGGCTTGCTTCGCAAGACGAAAAAACCGCTAGACGAAGAGAATCGTGGAACGGATTAATTTCGTCTTGCGAGGCACCACTGTATAAGGTAGCATCCTCTTTGTATTAAATTCCCCTTGCCCTTGGAGAGAATTGCTAGCACAATCCGTGTGAAAGGACTCCCCAGAAATTCACTTGGCCAGTCAGAGAATTGGGACCTGGGTGGCCACCTATGCCAGCCTGCTTCCCAATGCAAGACGCAACTACAGCAGGGATGAAGAACCTGTGGCCCATCTCTGGTAGGGCAGAAGGCAGGGAGTCCAACCATAGGTGGCGCCAGAGGCAATGAGAGGCAGAGCCAACTATCTCTAGCCCCCATCTTCCTCTTGCAAGCTGAGTTCTACAAAGGGCAACGCTGAGACGAAGATGAAGGCAGCTGACAAGTACCATCTAACATTTCTCTTAGGAAAACAGGGATGGCCAATATTATTATTAATACTACTACTATTTTATTTGTACCCCACCCATCTGACTGGGTTACCCCCAGCCACTCTGAGCGACTTCCAAAAGCATAATAAAACCATACAGGACTGCCTTCAGATGTCTTCTAAAGGTTGTATATTTAATTCTCTCCTTGGCTTAGGGGTTGCATAACTCCATGCCCTCCAAGATTTCTCCAATGATAATAGGGACGTCCTAAGGACAAGCGGAACATTCCAGGATCAAATCAGAAGCTGGGACAGCTTCTCTAAATCCAGGACTGTACCTGGAAAATAGGGACACTTGGCAGGTCTGTGACAAGTAGCGTCGCCCCTTTGACCCATTGTGAGGTAATAAGGCAGGCAGGTGTGGACTGGCAGAGGGCAGGCCTTCTTACCTCACAATGGGTCAAAGGGTTCCAGGGAGGGAATAAAAGGCTCCTCAGATCCCCATGAGTCTGAGGGAAGGAAATAGTGCAAGAGAAAGAGAAGCTATATAGGCAAACACTTTGCCCTGTTGTGTTTAAGGATGTCTGCTTGACATCAGGCTGTTTTCTTGAATTATGACGTTGACCTGTTGCTGACTCAACCTTCGTTCAGCAAAACTTGCTGCCAGCATCTATGTTTCTTCCATGCAGGGTCTTTAGAGCTGCCGAGGCATTCCTCTTCCACAAATCGGCAGAAAATAGAAATAAAACAATGTGTTCTACTCAGCAGTTCATGCTGCACTGTATTTTGCGGCAACAGCTGTCCCCATAGACAAGATACGTACTCAGAGATATAGGTGGGGGAGAAACTGGACAGATTAGAGGTCCTGTTCACAACCCTCCCCCCATTACAGTCAATCAAATTTTTGGCACAGGATAGAGTCCCTTTTAACTCTGCCAAGGCATGGAGGAGAAATTTGATTTTGTTTGCATTTTCACGAGAAACTGCCTAATTTACATATCTTGAACCAATGTGAAAACCAAAGCAGACATCCTTTGAAACTCGCACCTATCCCAATTTTGCCGTGCAGTTCTCCAGCCAACCAGAGTTTATAAAAATGCATATATTGAGGGAAAGTGTGGGTGGAAACAAATATATTAATGAAAATAACATAGAACGATGCATAGAAAATGCTTGCAATAATCTGTAAACTCGCTGTCTTAGCTGAATGTTTTCCCGGATCAGAAATCCACTGTCCTTTGAAGCCAGTGCTTGAGAGGAGAAATTTCAAGTTTAGCATTTACCCTAATTTGCCAACCTTGCAAAAGCAGACAGATTTTTTAAGTGAGGGAACATTCAAACAGGTGGACTCTATATGTTTCCAGAAGTAGTAGCACCTCTTCTCCCCAGCCCTGAATTGTATACTTTTTTCTAAGTCTTTGAAGCATTTCTGTTGCTTCCATTCATTCTGATTCGTTCAAGGGGAGGTTACACCAAGCAACACGATCCCACACTTCCCAGTGCATTTCCCATCATTTTACTTATTGCAAAAACAAATGCATTTTGAGGGGAAGGAGGTGTTACTCAAGCATTCCAAAGCAGCTTTTATTCTGCAACCTGGCTTTGTCGGTTTGTGATTGAATCCCATCCAAAAAAAAAAAATAATGGTCTGGAAGTGCCCTGAGTGTTTAATTTTGGTAGAATTAGGAGTTCTGATTTTTTTATTTTAAAAAACACAAAACTTAGATGTGTTTACTTTGTTATTCCTTTATTCTGGTAAGGACTCCCTTTTTTGATCTGTAAACAAAAACCATTTCTTAACCTTCTTCATGCAGTTTCTTCCTTACTGCTCCATCCAATTTAAGACTAGCACAAAAAAGGTTGGGGAAAAAGTTTTATAATTTATTGGTTGCACATCACTATTGATCACAGAAAAAGCTGGGCTCTTTGTTACCCAAAGAAAGCCACTTTGTCATTTATTGGGCAGGGAAATATACCTATCAAATTGCACAATAACAAAAGAAGTATCTGGGTGAACCTCTTATCGCTCATTTCCACTTCCTTCCCTCTTGCCTTTTGTGTACCACACTGTTATCAGCTTCTAACATACAGGACAAGATTTACTGGCTGGATTCCCAAAGGCAGAGCCTCTATAAATATATATATGGAGGAGTCAAATGCCTAAATGCAAGCTTGTACTTTAATTTCAACTGAGGAAACCAGGGCACAACAACAAGGTGCTTGATCCAGAAAGGACCATAAGTCACATTCCCTGGTCTACAGTCATATATCCTTCACGGTTATGCAAGTGAATATAGGAACAAGCTTCTAACACTCTCTATTCTCGTGCAGCAAAGAACATTTGCCTGGGGTTTCCCACCTCCCTCTCCCCCCCCCCCAAATTCTGCAAGCTGGTTTCTACACTACCGGCTACATTTGTTCATTTGGCAATGGCTTCTTTTACAAGCCATTGGCATGGATAAGCCACAAGGCCGTGGGGAATCAGAAGCTGAGAGCCGTGGCCAGATAGTCAGAGCCCATGTCAGGGATGAGGAACCCAAGTCCCCTGGGAAGAGAGACTGATTGTTGAACAACTCTGGAAATAATTCTAGCTCTGATAAGAGACTAGGGGTCTTCTAACAACTCTCAGCACCCATCACGAAGTACAGCTCCCAGAATTCTTTGAGGGGAAGTCATGCCTGTTCAAAGTGGGATAATAGTGCCTTAAACCCATGGTGGGAATGGGGCATCAGTCATACTGTAGGATCCTCAGAGACACATGTCCTATTATTGATTGAATATCAGAGTAGAGTCGCTGAAATTAATGGAGATGACTGACTTAAGTCTTTTAATTTCAGTGGGTCTGCTCTGCTTGGACTTAGTTGGATACAAACCTCAGTCTTAGTCTGACCTTCTCTCACTACATCTGTGGTGTGTGTGATGAGCACTAGTCATATGGTTTTAAAATAAATAAAATAAAACCAAGACTGTTGGGATTCTGTAGGAAAAGCAAACTATAGTAACCAGGGGCATACAGGGATCCAACTATGTTCGTGGTTGTCTTAATATCTGTTGTGTGAAGTTTTGCCTTTAATTCCCGTTGATGGTTAAAACAAAATGTCCACCAAAGCAAAAAAAAAAAATTGTTTGTTAGACGATTGTGGTGTTGGTCATCGTTGGGTCCATTCCAAGCCTGTGGTTTTGTATCTGCCAGATGGGATTTTGTGATAAAAGGAACTGTTGAAGTGGTTAAACCAATCTATTTGCTATGTTCATGGCCACAGTCAAGTCTGTTAAGTATCTCTTTGCATGACTAAAGTGTTGGCTAAGTGCAACTGAGTTGCCGTAAACATCACCAGAAAAGGGCAGGGACATCCTCCCCTGACAGAAAGCGATGGTTGTGGGTGGTACAGGAGAGCAATAGGCATGGGGCCAGTTTCAGCCTTGTCTGGAGCTTGGAGACCTGAAACTTCACCTCGCCTCTCTGCCAACAGCTATGGCTATGCCCTTCCTAGAAACCTAATTGGGGGGGGGACACAAGATTTGTTAGGTTATTAATATCTACACGGTGCCTAGGGAACAACTTGCACCTTAATACCAGCAGGACAAAGGAGATGGTGTTGGACTTTGGGAGGAAGAGAGGAGAATTAGCCCCACCTCCTCAGGGAGGGCTGTGTGGAGAGAGTCTCTTCCTTTAAATTCATAGGAGATTATCTCAGTGAAGACCTTACTTGGAAAATAAATACAACCCACGTGGTTAAGAAAGCCCAACAGAGACTCCATCTCCTCAGAGTATTGCAGAAGAATGATGTCAATCAACATTTGATGATCTTCTTCTACCGGTCAACAATAGAGAGTGTCCTTTCACACTGCATCACAGTGTGGTATGGTGGTTTGACATCATCTGATAGGAAGTGCCTACAGAGGGTGGTGAATATAACAACAGGGCAACTGACTTTTGGATTTGTTGGTTGTGTGTCAGTAAACGAGGGGAATTAAGACTAAGAGACCTGAGCGGGGTGTGCTCGTGTAATCTCACTGTATACAAGTTGTACAAGTGACAATAAAGTATTTCACTTTCAATTCAATTAATGTTGTGATCCCTGGGCTTATGCTCAGCATTTTGTTGTTATTGTTGTTGGCATCTGTCTCAAGAGACAATAGAGTGCACCTCCAGTGGTGAAGCCGAACAGCTTCATTAGCAGCAATGAAGTGACCTCCCTGCAGCACAAGCAAGGGCAATGTGTATGGAGGTCCTGGGCTGCCCAAACAAAACCCCCCTCTCAGCCTCACCGATATGGTCCAAAGGAAAGCAGAGCAATATGTTTGGCACCAGCTTGGCTGCAGGAGATGCCAGAAGGAGATGTACAAGGTGCCATCCAACCGTCTTGGGGACTCATCTCTGGATCACTCCTTCCCCTTTTCTTCTCCCAAAGATAGCACACAAGGCAGCAGAGGTTTAGGGCCAGAATTTTCCGTCTCCTAGATAGGCTACATTCCCAGGTTGATGAGCCTCATCTGCCCCTCACATCCCTCTACACATGCAGAAACCACCTTCTTGACCGTTGGACCCACTATTGGTCTTGCCTGCCTCAATCTGCAGGAGCCTCTCTTCACATGCAGGGGAAGTCCCTAACTCACCACAGGTTTGAGACCCATCAGTTACCCTCACCTAGTTTAGCCAGCCAGTCAAAGCTGTTTCCTGGGGTGTGGGCACTGTCACATGCTGACAGCTTCTGGGAGCTCCAGGTGAGAGCTGAGTGCCAGGTGAGGACCAAAGGTGGACAAACTGTCCCAGAAGAAGCACAACATGTTCCCCACCCCAGGTACTACCCCTCCCTTAACACCCCTTACAGCCTTTATATGTGTGCAAATAAAACAATACATCACAAAACACCATCTCCAGTGCCTTTGGTGCTAAGGAAACCAAGCCCAAGATCTGTGCTAGGACCCCGGAAATATCTCACTATGCAGAGACTGGGGGGCACTTGACAAGATACTGCGTTGCAAAAAGCTCTGTACGGAAATTTGTCCTGCTGAGGAGGCAGGCGACAGGATGAGTCCATACCTTTAGCTCAGAGATTTTTTATACGTGATAGGGCAAGCTGGTCAGAATCCTCCCTGCCTTTGAGACAGTTGCAGGAAATTACAATTCAGCTCTGAATTCAAGCTAGGTAAAGGTCAAGGGGGGATGCGGGTGGCACTGTGGGTAAAACCTCAGTGCCTAGGACTTGCCAATTGTATGGTCGGTGGTTCGAATCCCCACGGTGGGGTGAGCTCCCATCTTTCAGTCCCAGCTCCTGCCCACCTAGCAGTTCGAAAGCACCCCTAAGTGCAAGTAGATAAATAGGTACCGCTTTACAGCGGGAAGGTAAATGGCATTTCCGTGTGCTGTGCTGGTGCTGGCTCGCCCGAGCAGCTTCGTCACACTGGCCACGTGACCCGGAAGTGTCTTCGGACAGCGCTGGCCCCCGGCCTCTTAAGTGAGATGGGCGCACAGCCCTAGAGTCGGACACGACTGGCCCATACGGGCAGGGGTCCCTTTACCTGTAAAGGTAAAGGGACCCCTGACCATTAGGTCCAGTCATGGCCGACTCTGGGGTTGCGGCGCTCATCTCGCTTTATTGGCCGAGGGAGCCGGCGTACAGCTTCCGGGTCATGTGGCCAGCATGACTAAGCCGCTTCTGGCGAACCAGAGCAGCGCACAGAAACGCCGTTTACCTTCCCACCGGAGTGGTACCTATTTATCTACTTGCACTTTGAGGTGCTTTTGAACTGCTAGGTTGGCAGGAGCAGGGACCAAGCAACGGGAGCTCACCCCATTGCGGAGATTCGAACTGCCAACCTTCTGATCGGCAAGTCCTAGGCTCTGTGGTTTAACCCACAGCGCCACCCGCGTCCCCAAAATTCAAGCTACCATCTGACGTTTAGATCGAACAAACAAGCATGCCCAGAATTCACTCCAGTTCTGTGTCCCTGGGCCCCCAACCACTGGTGTTTCTTCTGCCCACTCCTGCAACACCCATGCCTATGGCAGTAGGGTAACAGGGGCGTCTATGCATACTGTTACAGGCTACCCCAGTCTCTGCTGAGCAGTAACAAAATTCCAGGAGTCTTGGCACTTAACCAGGGTTTGTGTTCCTTGGAATGAGACACAGCGGAGATTAGTGTCTTTCAGAAATATGGCATATCTTACACATATTTACAACCTGAGTTTTAACGGAGGGAATGCAGAACATTACACCCCCAAGAGTGTCTCTCATTGCTGTTCTCATAGCTTCAGCAAGCTTGGGTTCAAAGCAGCAACACCCAGTCTCTCGGTCCAGCCTCTCCCAGTCAGCACACATGGAGTTCTGAACCTTCCTTTCTCCTTCCCCAAAACTCTCACTCAAAGCCCTCAGTTTAAAAGGGCACCCTTTTTTCCTGTATGACATCACACCCCTGTTACCCTGGCAACCTTATTATTATTATTATTATTATTTATTTCATATCTATACCGCTTTATATTTTTAAGAAAAATCTCAAAGCGGTTTACAGCATTTTAAAACATCAATAAAACAATCCAGAATCAAACATTTCTAAAAAAGTCAAATATAGAGTGTACAGTCAAAGCAACATAATTAACAGAAAACTAAAATATTATCTTAAATAGTTCATATAAAACATTACAAAGGAGGTCAACTACAGAATACATATTTAACACAAACCAAGTTAACAAAAATAAAATAAAATCTTAACAATTTAAAAAAAAACATTGCTAAATGAAGTCAAATATAAAATACACATTTAAAACAGCATAATTAACAAGAGAAGAAAATATTATCATGAGCATGACATGGCTGTTTGGCAGGCACAAAATGAGGGGGCAAAAGAATTCAGTAGTTAGGGTTTGTTGTCAGGCATAGCGATGTCCCTCTGGTCTTACCAGGCGCCTCTTTAGTAGAGCGGTTGAGTCTGGGCCCCGACCCCTAGGACAGGTGGAAAGGGCCTTGCAGGGAGCAGCCTTCACGACTCTCAGCCTTCCCCCTCCCAGCTTACATTATCAAACACTGAAATCCTGAACCTGGTATTTGTCTCTGCTCACCATCCCTTCCTAGAAGAAGAGGCTCACATTGCTCTACTGCCCAGCCCAGTTTGTGTGTCAATTGCCTGTTATTTTACTTTGTATAAGTATAAACACCAACAATTGGGAAAAACTTGCCTGTGAGCGCTCCAATTGGAGAACAGCATTTACCAAAGGTGTCATGGGTTTTGAAGACACTCGAACTCAGGACACAAGGGAGAAACATGCTAAAAGGAAGGCACGCTTGGAAAATCCACTCCGTGACCAACTCCCACCCGGAAACAAATGTCCCCACTGTGGAAGGATGTGTGGGTCCAGAACTGGCCTCCTCAGTCACTTATGGACTCATTGTTAAATCTGTGTTTATGGAAGACAATCTTTCTCAGCTACGAGTGAAAGAAGAAGAAGAAGAAGAAGAAGAAGAAGAAGAAGAAGAAGAAGAAGAAGAAGATTTTACTTTGTACTAGTTGATGGTTCTGGTTCTTCTTCCCGTGCAATTCTTGGCCAGGAAGCTGATTCAGTCTGCATTTTTTGCACTGCTAAGATGTCTCCCACCTGGACAAAGACTTCAAGCATTGAGTAATCTACATTTACTAACTCTTGAAATTATTGGGGACAGGAATCTAGTACCCAGGTCTTTTAGAGGAATCTGCCCCTCACCACAGACAAATTTCTAACAATACATATACAGTGCTGTGGTCTGCAGAGAAAGTCCTATTAATTGTACCACAGCCTGCAGGCCAGGGGTGGGGAAACTCATGGGCACCACATTTGGGGCAGGGGCAGCATGCTAGTGGTGGGTAGTGCTAGAGGAAAAAGTGGGCACAGCAATATACAAGCATTTTCCCTGTGTGCAGCAGGCTGGTTTCTTCCTGAGAGCCAGTGTGGTGTAGTGGTTAAGAGCGGTAGTCTCGTAATCTGCGGAACCGGGTTCGTGTCTCCACTCCTCCACATGCAGCTGCTGGGTGCCCTTGGGCCAGTCACACTTCTCTGAAGCTTCTCAGCCCCACTCACCTCACAGAGTGTTTGTTGTGGGGGAGGAAGGCAAAGGAGATTGTTAGCCGCTTTGAGATTCCTTAAAGGGAGTGAAAGGCGGGATATCAAATCCAAACTCCTCCTCTTCCTCCTGCAGCTGCCTCTTTCCTCCATCCAGGCAAGCAAGAGGCAAAAGGACACATCACAGACAGACCCTAAAGACAAACCCTTGAGAAGGATGTGAAGTCGAGTAGGTGAGGGGTGTGGCTTGGGGAGAGGGGTGTGGGCTGAGGAGAGTCTCAAAGGCCAGATAAAGGGGACTGAGGGCTATGTTTGGCCCCTGAATCGGAGACACGCTGTCACTGCTGCTGCTGCAGATCTATGTCTTACAGTTGTTTGGAGAGGGCCTTCTCTGTGGTGGCACCTACCTTGTCAGGACACTAGCCACAAAACGTGGGTAGCACCATTAGCAGGCAAAAAAGGAGCAGACGGGGGAGACTCCTTGTGCTACAGTTAGGATGAACCCAGCCTTTTTCAGGGAAAAGAAAAATCCTTTCTCAAAGGGTCCATTTTTCAGAAACAGTTCAAACATATTCTTCAGTAACTCAACAGTTTTCACCCAAAACATCTGGAGGGTACCAGCTGGGAATGGTGGTGGCAGAAGCATATGTGCACTGAAGCTATAGCTGTTCCTTTCCCAGGGTAAAAATCTATCTGCCTCGTCTAAGCTGTGCATACTCTTCTAAGTCTCCATCATGTACCCTGCCTTATCCTTGCTAGATAATTGTTTTTCTAACAGACAGGAATGAACCTGTTTGTTCAGCTCCAGTCACCCCTGACCATTGGCTGTGCTGGATGTGGCTATGCTGGAGTCAAAATTTCAGGAGTACCTTAGCCCTGAATAATCATCACTCACATGCGTAATGTCCAAAGAGCAAACAGGAATACTATTCTAACCAGTGGGAGATTTTTCAGCGCGATGGCAAAAGAAAGAGAGAGAGAGAGAGAGAGAGAGAGAGAGACCATCTGTCAATAAATAGAATACATTTTCCAAGATGCCCCAATCTTACATGTAAAAGGGTATCAGCCTCCAATTTTTCAATATTTTCAAATGAGACATGATGTAATCCAATTGGTAGCAAAATACCCTTGAGGAAAGGCGATATTTAAGAATTGAATAATAAATCCTAATACCCCAAAATTGGCCTGCATTATTGGATTATAAATAAGCAGACCAAACTTGGATTTCGTTTAAGAAGAAATTGGGAAAAGATTTAAGGGACCGCATTACCAATTCAAGAGCAGGAGTGGATTTGGTTATTTAAAAAAAAATCCCTTCAACACAAATAAATACAACTTTTTTTTCTTAATAGCTGTCAATATCAGTTATCACTGGTATCTGACTCCATATAGGTTGAGGAAAATCTACCACTCCAGCTTGAACCTTGGTCCTCTCTGTGTTATACATTTAAATCAGTATTATATAACTCGAAATAGCCATGACCTCCTTCAAATAATACTAGGAACAACTAAGGGTGCTGAGAGTTGTTAGGGGATTCCTATTCCCTTCACAGAGCTATAATTCCTAGAGTTCCCTGAGAAGAGGGATTAACTTTCAAGACACTCTACTGTAGCTCTGTGAGGGGGTCACCTAGCAACACTCAGCACCCTTAAAAACTAGTTCCCAGGATTCTTTGGGGTAAACCATGACAGTTTATATATATAGTATAGTGCAGATAAGGCCTTAGTGACAGAAGGAGCCTACCATTATCACCTCTTACTAATCTCTTCTGCACTCTAAGCGTACCCAACTTCTTTTATTTTCCATTATCAGACATGCGATTGTATCCAACCAAGTCGTACTCAGAGTAGACCTGTTGAAAGTAACGAAACACTGACAGTCTTGATTCAATGGACAGATTCAATGGCTCTCCTCTGAGCAGAAGCATCTTATGTCTCCAAGCCCCTCAGAGGACTATGATGCATTTTACGTGGGACTGCTTTCAGAAACTTTAAGGTAAAGGACCCCTGACAGTTAAGTCCAGTTGCAGATGACTCTGGGGTTGCAGCGCTCATCTAGCTTTACAGGCCAAGGAAGCCAGTGTTCGTCCACAGACAGTTTTTCCAGGTCATGTGGCCAGCATGACTAAGCTGCTTCTGGGACAACGGAACACCAAAACCAAAGCAGCGCACGGAAACACCATTTACCTTCCCGCCACAGCGGTACCTATTTATCTACTTGCACTTTTTTGGCATGCTTTCGAACTGCTAGGTTGGCAGAAGCTGGGACCGAGCAACAGGAGCTCACCCTGTCGCGGGGATTCGAACCGCCGACCCTCTGATCAGCAAGCCCAAGAGGCTCAGTGGTTCAGACCACAGCGCTACCTGCGTCACTTTAGTTGATACCAAATAGTGGGAGCTAAATTGCTAGTTCGGAATGGACCTTAGGATCAAATTTCATCTTTTCACTAGAAGTAAAGAAACCGCCAGGGGTTTTTTGTTTGTTTGTTTTGTGAGGAAACTGACTGGCACAAACCACCCAAGTTCACTGTTAGAGGGAATGAGAATTGAAACAGGAAAGATGCTCCAGCCTTTGATTGCTCCAGTTACATGAACACAGTCTCTGGGCACCAGAGGCCTGCTTCATCCAGCTCATCTGCAGTTTTCAACGAGGGAAGTCCCCAACCTCAGGTGCCATCTTGTTCCTAAGATGAATCTGTTACCATGGACTGCTGAGTGGCATAATAAGAGCCAACACAGCATGTTTGTTTTCATGTGTTGTCTTTTCAAAGCCCATAATTATACAAGCATATACCTCCTCATCCATCTCAGAAAAGCCACCCTTTATACGTTATTATTGCTTATTAAAGCCTACTGCTGGCTTGATTGAAGTGTGTGGGCTGCACTATACTTACCTGAAAATAAAAAAGTACATTTATTTGGTTATTTGATTATGGAATGATCCACTATTATTCTATATTTTCATTTCACAATGCAGAGTTCACACTCCAAGCTGTTTTTGCGTTGAGTTCATAATCGTGTTGTGCTGGTGGCACAAGCACACACATGCCACATTTTCTCCCCCATTTCACAACTTAGCTAATTTGTTCCTGGAAATGTTTCAACAAGTGTTGAAGTGGGTCATAATTATTTTCCCTGGGTATGGCAGGAGGGGACAGAATTAAAGGTTACAATCTGTGAGCACGTTTGGGCTGTCGGATCGAACGCCAAACACCCCTTGCATCATAGCCGATTCCCTTGAGAACTATTTACATCTTGTAAAATGCATTGTTACCTGCCTAGAACAAGCCCTTGAACTCCTATAATAAGCATTCCTCCACAGGGACAGCCTTTAAATGAGGCAATATGAAGCAGTCTGCTTTGGTGGCAAGATCCACAGGGGTGGCTGCTCCAACCACCAACTGGTCGCCCGCTGCTTCCAGGTTTTAGCAAGATCTCATGGATTTTAGTTTCTGTTTGCCACTGAGCAGTGCTTTGGAGTCCCAAGACTCTGTTTACATTCCACACATTCCATACTGCTGGAAGTCTCACAGGAGACGGATGTGACGTTAGTAGTTTCCTGTTCCTTTGTTGTTCAGTTGCTCTCTGCTTTCATAGAGAGAGGATGTCTTTTCTGTCTGCATAGCTTAGAAATAAAACTCTTTGCAATGTAGCCCAAACCTCTCGTCTTTTTCCTGTGCTGAAAACTCTGCTGAATGGAACGTGCCTTGGCGCCTTATCAAAGGCTCAGGTCGTTATTCGTCGGGAGGCGATTCCGAAAACTCAGGGGAAGAAAATGAGCCTTATCAGCTTGGCTGAGCGGAGATCCCATGTCTTCCTGTTGACCATTCGTTCATCCCATCTTCTCAGAGCATTTCCCTGTCATGTTCATAACCACCAAAGGGACTTTTTTAAAGGGGAAAGGGTGGGGGAAGAGTGATTTGGATGTGCTAGGATTACAGAGTGCATGAATCCGCTTCAGTTGTGCAAACCTAAAGATCTAGCATGCCCTTGAATCCCTCCCACAAAGTACTGCTGGGTGTGTGGGTGTATAAACACCGACAACTGAGAAACACTTGCCTGTGAGTGCTCCAGTTGGAGAACAGCCTTTATCAAAGGTGTCATGGACTTTGAAGACACTCGAACTCAGAACGCAAGGGAGAAACATGCTAAGAGGAAGGCACACTTGGCAAATCCACACCATGATCAACTCCCGCCCGGAAACCAATGTCCCCACTGTGGAAGGATGTGTGGGTCCAGAATTGGCCTCCACAGTAACTTATGGACTCATTGTTAAAACCGTGTTTATGGAAGACAATCTTACTCAGCTACGAGTGATTGCCAAAGAAGTGTGTGTGTGTGTGTGTGTGTGAGAGAGAGAGAGAGAGAGAGAGAGAGAGAGAGAGAGAGAGAGAGAGATTCTAGTGAGTTCATGGCAGAGATAAGATTCAAGCCAGGATCTTCCCATTGCATAGCCACAATGCTATGCCTAAGGATGGACAAATCTGTCCTTTCTGGTTTTTCTCTGTTTCTCCTTTTCCCAAACTTAAACTTCATTATCTTCACTCCTGCAGCAATTTGTGTGCAGCGGGGGGGGGGGGGGGCGGAGAGGAATCCTTGTTTAAATTTGTCAGCATTCCAGTATCAATTTCTCCTAATAAGCACATTTTTTGTATGCAGTATTGATTCATATGCACATTTTTGCAAGCAATTCTCCCTAATATAATGCATTTCGTAAGGTATTCTCGCCCACTATATGCATTCTATGCAAACTTTCCCCTAACATATGCATTTTTATACACCTGGGTTTTGGGTTGGAGAACTACATCATGAGAACCAGGGAAGTGCAATTTTTTAAGGAGAGCTGTGTTATGGTTTCCATATTGGGTTCAAGATGTTCAAATTAGGTGGTTCCTTACTACAATGCAGACAAAACTGAATTTCTCCTCCATCCCTACAACCACACCCCTGGATGACTCTTGCCTTGCAGAAACTCCCTTGATGTGGTGTGGTCATCTAGGGTCGCAAAGAATTGAAGGCCTGTTAATATTTCTGCTGCAAGGGCCCTGCCTCCAACATCCTAGTGTCAACCAATCAGCATGATAGGGGAGGTTTTTAGCCACTGAGAAGTCATTTTCTCACACTTTGCATTGATTGGAGCCAATCTGAGTGAAAGGAGGTGAATTGGCCACTGAGGATTGGCTCCTAGGGTCACTTTGGAGAAGGCATGCGGGACGAACATTGAGGTGGAATTGTTCTGCGTGGTCCAAAGCTCAGCATATAGAAGCACTAATGTAGCAAGGCATTCTGTTTCAAGAGAAGGGCGTGCAAGTTCTGTCACATGCAATGCAACTTCAAGCAAAACACAACTTGAATCACTCCGAAAGAAGATATTAGAGCACTCCAAATTAATCCCCCATGTTACAAGCACAGAAAATAGCAGAACTAGCTGAAAGGCAACACGTGGAGATTTGCACTGATGCACTGCATCCTTAATTATTGTATAATTTATAAGATTATTGCATGATCTTAGAAGGGGCACGGCTGTGAGAGGGCACGATCCTGAAGGGGCTCTGAACTTGCCACTACATTACAGGCTACAATTTGGGAAGAAAAAAGGGGGGAGGTAATTTTGATATCCTGAGGTTCACCCTCAAACCTCTGGAAGAAATTGCTCTCTCTTTTAATGAATGCCTTGACACAACCTCTGTTGAGCTATAACATTAGATCTCACACTGTTACATCTCTCAGCGTTTGGCAGGGCTGTGAAATGCTTGCAGAAACAGAAGCGCCAGATCCTGACACGCATTCCTTTTGTCAGCCCATGAGCAACAGCTGCACCCTCCTTCTATTTTCAAAGGGTGTAAGGCGGACAGAGCTGGCATAACAAAACAAAATAAAAAGGCATAATAGGAGCTGAGATCATGGATAAAAAACCCCAAGTTGTCATATTTCGTCAGCCCTATTCTCCGCAGGAGGTGAAATCAAGCTGTCAGACAGCCCAATTTCCTCCTGCAACCTTTGCCTCAGACAGGCAAAGGGGTGGAGAGAAGAAGTCACATCTTGTCACCTCTCTCTCAATTTTTCCCCCTTCTCCTTCACCCACTCTGATGCTCAGAATTGAGTTCTTGAAGGAGGGAACCTAGGAAGCTGCCTTATACCAAGCCAGACTGTAGGTATTGTCCAGGCTGACTGACAGCAAGTCTCCAGAGGTCTCCAGAGCAAGGGTCTCTCCAAGTCTACGTGGAGATGCCAGGGAATGAACCTGGGAACTTCTGTGAGCAAAGTAGATGCTATTTGTTGTTGTTGTTGTTTAGTCGTTTAGTCGTGTCCAACTCTTCATGACCCCATGCACGCCAGGCACTTCTGTCTTCCACTGCTTCCTGCAGTTTGGTCAAACTCTTGCTGGTAGCTTTGAGAACACTTCTCCTTGCCCCCTCCATCTTTCCCAACATCAGGGTCTTTTCCAGGGAGTCTTCTCTTCTCATGAGGTGGCCAAAGTATTGGAGCCTCAGCTTCACGATCTGTCCTTCCAGTGAGCACTCAGGGCTGATTTCCTTCAGAATGGATAGGTTTGTTCTCCTTGCAGTCCATGGGACTCTCAAGAATCTCCTCCAGCATCATAATTCAAAAGCATTAATTCTTTGGCGATCAGCCTTCTTTATGGTGGCAGATGCTATGGCCTTGCCCAAAACAAAGGGAATGGCTTGATACAGAGTCAGATTATTTGTGCATCTAACTCTTTAGTGTCTACACCAGGCTTCCTCAACCTCAGCCCTCCAGATGTTTTGAGACTACAGTTCCCATCATCCCTGACCACTGGTCCTTCTAGCTAGAGATCATGGGAGTTGTAGGCCAAAAACATCTGGAGGGCCGAGGTTGAAGAAGCCTGGTCTACACTAACTGCTGCCATGATTCTCTAGCACTTCAGGGAATCTCTGCCCATCTTCCATGCCAGAGATCGAAGCTGGGACATTCTGCATAGGAAGCGTGTTCTCTACCACTGAGCCAGGGCCCTCCTCTATAGGATGAGGTACATTTGTATGATACACATGCTTGCAGTCAACCTTCGGTCACAAATCATGCCCTACCGTCTTACAAACACAATGTATATGCAGGTAATCAGCAAGTGCACAGTGCCTTTCACTTCCCCTGGATTACCCCACCTATCCCTCACACCAGTGGCGTAGCATGGTTTGCAGGTGCCCAGGGTGGGTGGGCACGCGCACACTGGCGGGACAGGGGGGTGAACAGAGCCCACCGCGGCAGCCCAGCTGCCGATGCTACCAGAGCCTAAGTGAGCTGTGCTATGCTGCCTGCCTGCCCACACAGGGGAAGCCCAGCCAGCTGATCGTCCCAGCCTTGCAAAGTTGCTCAGGGCTGGCAATGCGGCATGAGAAGGACACAAAGCGAGGGCAAGGCTGGGATTGGAGGGTGCGTGGCTGTTGTGTATTTCTCACGCAGCCCTGTGCCACTGTGTGAACGGGATCTGATCTGAATGATTTGCCCAGCTAATCATCCAGATCAGATCCCAGCCTCGCAAAGCGGCACAGGACTGGCAGGGTGGTGCAAAGAGCCAAATGCACAGCGCCCCTTTCAAAAATGTGCCTGGGCCATCGCCCCAGCAGCCACACACCAACACACACACAGAGCTATGCCCCTGCCTCACACATCTGAGCCCAGAGGGTGAGGGTTCTGGGCACCTCTGAGCACCAGTAACTGCAAACCAGGTGCCCGTGGGGAAACCCACAGGCAGGACCCAAGCAGAAGAATTCTCTCCCTTCCTGCGGTTTCCAGCAACTGGTTTTCAAAAGCATTACTGCTTCCAACTATGGTGGCAGAGCATAGCCATCGATAGTCTTATCCCCCATGAATTGTCCAGTCCTCTTTTAAAGCCATTCAGGTTTGTGGCCACCTGTGGCAGAAAGTTCCAATGTTTAACAATGCTCTGCACAAAGGAGTATTTTAATAGTCCTGAATTGGACAATTCAGCTTCATTCTATGAGTCTATAATTCTATGATTGGATGTCCGCAGGTTCTAGCAATATGGGAGAGAGGGAGAAAAAAACTTTTATCTACTTTTCCCATACTATGCATAATTATATAAACTTATATCATGTCACTTCTTTGTTGCCTTTTCTCGAAACTAAAAAGTCCCGAACGCTGCAGCCTTTTCTCACAGGGAGTCATTCCATTCACTTGTTTGTTTTTCTTGCCCCTTTCTGAATCTTTTCCCAACTTGGCCTTTTTTTTCTTTTCTTTTTTTTAGGCAAAACGAGTTGTATTTCAACAGCAGCTGGAGGGCACCACGTTGGCTACTTCTGGTCAAAAGCATGTGACTGGAACACAGAGGTTACTTTAAAAATTGTAAGAAGGAACAACAGCCTTTGCCCAACTAGTGCCCTCTGGATATTTCAGACCACAATTCCCATCAGCCTAGTAGGTTGAGTAGGCAAACTAAGGCCCGGGGGCCGGATCCAGCCCAATTGCCTCCTAAATCCGGCCCGCGGTCAGTCCAGGAATCAGCATGTTTTTACATGAGTAGAATGTGTCCTTGTATTTAAAATGCATCTCTGGGTTATTTGTGGGGCATAGAAATTCATTCATTATTTTCCCCCCCAAAATATAGTCCAGCCCCCCACAAGGTCTGAGGGACAGTGAACCAGCCCCCTGCTGAAAAGGTTTGCTGACCCCTGGTCCAAAACATCTGGAGGGGATTGGGTTGGAAAAGGCTGGAGTAAAGTAATTGAAAGATTGTTGCCAATCGCTGGAGAAATCTGACAGTGCCATCTTGTGGGAGTTAAGGGACAGTCACACAAATTGCAAAAATACATCCCCAAACACAATTCGACACAGTTTGCAACAGAAAACTAGCGACAAATATTTAAAGTTACCTCACCCATTTAATGTAGAAAAAGGTTTCATGGACATAAGCCGACTTCTTCAGGCGCATAAACTAGAAAACTGAAGGTGCTGGCAGCAGATTTTTAGAAAAGGATTTCCATTCACTCCATATAATGAAATCAAGTGCCTTTCACTTTAGTAGCCATCTACCTTAGTATTGCTTTGCTTTCTTTTATTATTTTAAAATTACATTTACACCCATCCTTTCGTCCAAGAACCTCTACGAGTCATGCCTGGTTCTCCCCCTCCCAATTTTATTCTCACAGGAACCCTGTGAGGCAGACGAGGTTCAGAAAAGGGGAGCTGAAAGGTTCAAGGGGATGGTAAGCATACCTACAGGAATGAACTATTATGCTGAGTGGTATCCAGCTAAGTCAAGCTCAGAGTAGATTAGAGTCCACTGGGTTGTAGCCAACGTCACTCCTGCACAGAGTAGATCCATACATAATAATGGACATGACAAGGCTGGTAAGTGGAGAAGCCTGATAGGACCTTCCCTAGAATTTGAACCAATGGGCATAAATGGCAGGGAATCTGATGCTGGAAAACTGTTTGGAAAAGTTTTGCAACAGTAACAATGGTTCTTTTTAAAAAAATATTAAAAACTTAAACAAAACATATTATCTGAAAACACAACATCCGTAATTTTTCCCCATTTTCCAAAACACAACATCCGTAATTTTTCCCCATTTTCCTCCCTCCCCCACCCTCCCATAAGAAACCCACCCCCACCCCGACTTCCCTCAGTTCCAGTCTTTGATTTCTCTATAAATACTATTCTCTGCATGTTGCAAAATTGTATAAATCCTAAAATTGTTACAGATAGGTAGCCGTGTTGGTCTGCCATAGTCAAAACAAAATAAAAAAATTCCTTCCAGTAGCACCTTAAAGACCAACTAAGTTAGTTCTTGGTATGAGCTTTCGTGTCTGAAGAAGTGTGCATGCACACGAAAGCTCATACCAAGAACTAACTTAGTTGGTCTTTAAGGTGCTACTGGAAGGAATTTTCCTAAAATTGTCTAACTGATTATTGTCAATAAAGACAATAAACCTGCCAAGGAGTCCAATTCACTTTGTTGCATCTTCAAGTACTTTGTAAAGGGTTCCCATTCATCTTTGAAATCACAGTTGTCCTTGTCCCGTAGCTTATGTGTCAATTTTGCCAGTTCTGCATAATCCATAAATTTCTCTTGCCATGATTCTTTAGATTTTGCAGCTGGGAGATGAGTTCGAGTTACTCAAGAGCCTAGCCTGGCAAAGTTTTTCCCCAGCCCTAGTTTTAATCCCAGCAAATGCCACCACCTCTACAGAAGCCAGCTTGTTGTCTCTATAGAAGGGATGAAGTGAGGAGGGGGAACGAGACTGCTCAGAGGAAGAAAATTATTTTGGAGCAAAAAGCTTCTTTATTATATTGCTCAATTGGAAGGGGAGGGTAGGAACATTTCTTGGCCTGTGAAAGATGAAAAGAATATTCCCTGCGTACACTAAACATTGTTGCAACTTTGTTTATTGCCTTCTCCGCCCCCACAAGATATCATTACGTACTGCCGAAAAGACCAAAACAAAGGGGAGAGAACAGAGCTGTGCGGCTACATAAAGACAGTTCCCTGGGAGCACCAGACACAGAGGGTTTTTCCTCCTTTATTCTTGAGAGAGACAGGGAGAGACTCTGCTTGCAGAATTATTTATTTTTTTCCTGTGCTGAAAAGACCTTTTTAAGCTAGCTCCATTTCAGCTGGTAGCAAGAGGGGGCGGGAACCAGAAGTTAGGGTTGGCGGAAGAAATTTGATTCACTTCACATTTGAAACATGATAGGGAAACCAAAACACAAACATCATCAAAGTTTGCACTCCTTCGAATTTCGCAACACAGGTCTCCGGCCAAGCAATGTATACCCAAATGCATATAGTAAGGAAAGTGTACATAAATATGCATAAACTGTATGAATGTATGAACATGCATTATTTTACAGGAAACTGCTTTGCAAGAATGTGCATGTTGGGAGAAATTGACATTAAAACACTAATGAATTTCCATGAATTTCCAACAAGGTGTCAGATTATCTCTTTTAAAAAATATTTCATTTTTCATTTTTTAAACAATATTCTTATACATTCACATCATTTCAATTCTACACTTCTGCATACTTAGATCCCTCGGACTACCCCCCACCCCAACCCTGGTTTCCAATTCCCCTCCCCTGCATCTAATTACATTTTTCCAAACCATATTATCTCCTTTTTTTGCCTTAAGTCATATTACATTATAAGTGTTACAGCAATCCTGCTAACGTTTTTAAGTATACACAGTGGTCTTAAGATATTCTATAAACTTTTCCTGCTCTTGATTTGAATTTCTTGTCATCTTGCTGCCTGATCCTCACGGTCATCTTTCGCATTTCGGCATACAGTGTACCTTGGGTGAAGAACTTAATTCGTTCCGGAGGTCCGTTCTTAACCTGAAACTGTTCTTAACCTGAAGCACCACTTTAGCTAATGGGGCCTCCCGCTGCCGCCGCGCCTCCAGAGCATGATTTCTGTTCTCACACTGAAGCAAAGTTCTTAACCCGAGGTACTATTTCTGGGTTAGCGAGGTCTGTAACCTGACGCGTATGTAACCTGAAGCGTCTGTAACCCGAGGTGCCATTGCAGTCAGTCATCTATGCTTATCCACTCTCTTCTAGTTGGGACTTTCTCTTCCTTCCAATTCTAGGCCGAAATTGACAGATTATCTCATTCCCTATTAGGAGTAATAGATATTCTTGAGCTTCGCACTTGGTACCCATGCTGAGCAGCAAATTATATAAGGATCGTAGAACTGCAGAGTCAGAAGGGACCTCGAGGGTCATCTAGTCCAACCCCTTGCAATGCAGGAATTTCAACTAAAGCATCTGTCAGCAGCTAATAGCTTTGAACCTAATACTGTATATAAAATGTAACCAAATATTATCAGCTCTATATAAGACCAATGGAGATTCCTCTCTTGGGAAAACCTGGTGCCTCTGGAAGAATACACACACACACACACACCCCAGAATAAATAACATATTTCTACAGTTTTAAGATCTCCAAGGCAAGGAGAAAGAACATCTGCATAGGTTGTAGAAGCTGATATGCTGTATTAAGGAAGCCCTGCTGAGCTTTCAATTTCAGCTGTCTAAAGAGTGATTTGGGGGAAGTTAATGACAGGGAGAGAAATGCAAGAGAGACAGAAGAACTCATAGAAAACAATTCTCAAAACAGAGAAAGATTTTATATGACGGCAGTTTTAGTCTTGCCCTACCAAATAGCACAGGGACAGGGACCAATTTACTTTCAAATAAAATTTTGTAAGAAAGAACTGTGCACATAAAACCTAGATACATACACACACACACACACACATACAGTACAAGGGAAAAGACTGGCACGTTTTCCCTTCCTCAAATGAAGGACTAGGGATAATTTTTTGTTCAGTTTGTTTTTAAAGGTGAAGGGTGGTATAAAAATTTAATTAATTAGTAACAATAATAATAACCGTGTTGAAAAATCAAATGTGTCATTTTAAAACCCCTCTGCCACTTTAAATGCATTTTGATATGAGCTGCTCATGCAAAACATTAAACAAGCAAATCTGTGGGGCTTTGGGGGTTTTCCCCTCCCCAGATTGATTATTTGCAGCTCGTGTTCTCTGTACACAAGAGGAATTAAAAGGGAGGAAAAGAGAGAGAACAAGCACATTTGAGAGACGCATTGGTTCAGGAAAACATAATGCAGGGAATCATGCATATTCATTGCAACACTTAACCATTACTAAAGAGTGTGTGAGTACTTGTAATTTTCAAAGCACTTGACAAACATTTAATTTATTAACCCTCCAGACAGGCTTTATGAAAGAAGTTAAGTATTTTGTTCTCCTTTTATGCAGGCAAAGCAGAAAATGAGTGATGTTCAGTGACGCGCAAAAAAAAGCAGCGGAAGGGTCAATGTCACCAACAATTGAAGTTCAAAAAAAGTTTCCAGCGCTAAAACCACAGAAGGCTGCTTACATTCCTGACACACTGGAAGCAGTTGTTTCTCCTTTTTCCCACATTTGCATCTTCTCCAAAACTGGATAGATTTTGTCATATTTGGATAGACCAGATCACAAACAGGCATCATGGGTAGGGCAGCCTTTCTCAGCCTTGGGCCCTCAGGTATTGTTGGACTACAACTCCCATCATCCCTAGCTAGCAGGACCAGTGGTCAGGAATGATGGGAGTTGTAGTCCAACAACATCTGGGGACCCAAGGGTATCAGACTGGAACCTGGGTTCAATTCCCCACTCAGCCATGAAGGTCACTGGGTGACCTTTGACCAGTCAGTGTTTTGCAGACTAACCTACCAGGGTTGCTGTGAAACAGAGAGGTGAAGAACTTAGGCCACAATCACACCATACATTTAAAGTGCTATGATACCAATTTAAAAGGTCATGTCTCTCCCCACCCCAGAAATCTGGGAGCTTTAGTTGGTTACAGGTGCTGCAAATTGTTAGGAGACCCCTGTTCCTCTCACAGAGCTACAGTTCCCAGAGTTCTCTGGGGAAAGTGACTGTTTTTTGGGGGAAAAATTGAAATACTTTATTGTCACTTGTACAACTCGTATAAAGTGAGATTACACGAGCACCCCCCACTCAGCTCTCTTAGTCTTAATTCCCCTCGTTTACTGACGCACACCCACCAAACCCGAAAGTCAGTTGCCCTGTTGTTAACTTTTCATTCAGCAGCCTAACAGCCCACGGATAGAAGCTGTTCTTTACCCTGTTGGTGCGACTAATCATGCTTCTATATCTTCTGCTTGAGGGCAGGAGATCAAGAAAGTGCCGGCCAGGGTGTGAATCATCCCTGAGAATTTTCTTCTCTCTCCTGAGGCAACGTTCTTCTGCTATTTCATCCAGCGGATTCACGGGACAGCCCATAATATCTTGTGCTGTATTCACCACCCTCTGTAGGCACTTCCTATCAGTTGATGTCAAACCAGCGTACCACACCGTGATGCAGTATGAAAGGACACTTTCTATTTTTGACCGGTAGAAGGAGATCATCAAATGTTGATTGACATTGTTCTTCCGCAAGACTCTAAGGAGATGGAGTCTCTGTTAAATCTCTCTGGGAATTATAGCTATGGGAGAGGAATAGGGGTCTCCTAATAGCTCTCAGTACCCTTATAAAAAAAACTACAGCTCCCAGAATTCTTTGTAGAGGAGCCATGATTATTTAAAATGGTGCTGTAGCACTTTAAATGCATGGTGTGAATATGGCCTAAGTACACCAGCTAGAACTTTTTGGAGGAAAGGTAAAGAAAGAGCATTTGGGCATTCAGGTCCTGATTTCAGGTTTCCCATAGGCATCTGGTTGGCCACTGTGAGAACAGGATGCTGGACTAGATGGGCTCTGATCTGATCCAGCAGGGCTCTCCTTAGCACACATTCAGAGTGCCACAGGCAGTGGAGGCTGAAGGGGGTGAAGGAGGCACACCAAACCTCAGCTAGTCCCCACCTTCTTGCCTTCCTCCATAGAACCAGTCCATGGGTGGCCCTGCCTGTCTCCTTCCTCCTCCTCCATCTCAATGTTGCCCTTGTAAGAAGTCAGCAGAGAGGAGGATGGGGACAGAACTAGAATTAGTTAGCTCAACCTCATATTGGCTCTGGTGCCACCTGCTGTTGAGCTCCCTGCCTTCTGCCCTACTGGGCCCACCCCTCCTATACGGATCTCTGGGCTGAACCAACTTTCAAATGGTGGAGGTTGGTGGAGACTTGGGGAACGGGGCACATGACCCTAGCAAGGAAAAGAAAGAGCTGTGCATGTGTGTGAAGCTGCCACTCCTAACGTCAGTTGCTCCCAGCCATTAAAGCGTTAAATAACTCATTGCATAAATGCTCTCAGAACTGTTCTTCTCGCTCTAATAGGATGCAACAAGCGCTCTAATTAGAAAAGTCAATCATACCGCACAATATTAATTCCATATTCATAGCTTTCAGAATGAATATGAAAATGTTTTTAATTGTCCTGTTAGTGAGTTTTCTCACAAAATTACCTTCTTATTGGGGAAAATTAAATTTGATAATAAGCTGAGAGGGAATAGTTGACAGGGTGCTAAAGAAGTTTGGTAGAATGGGTGTGGTAGACTAAGTGGGGAAGGAGTTGTGTGTCTAATGGTGTGTTGTTTCCCCCGCCCTACTGCTAACGTCTTCTGATTTTGCTGTAATACTGTCGGAGCCAGTAAGGTGGTCCTGAAAACCAGTAGCTGAGGATGCTGGACCAGATGAGCCACCAGCTTGATCCAGCAGGACTCCTGCGTTGGTGTTAGGAATATGCCTAAGGCTGTGACCTTATCATGACTTTAAAATAAAATGAGTAGAGCAAAAGGCCATATGCCAGGCTTCCTCAACCTCGGCCCTCCAGCTGTTTTTGGCCTACAACTCCCATGATCCCTAGCTAGCAGGACCTGTGGTCAGGGGTGATGGGAATTGTAGTCTCAAAACATCTGGAGGGCTGAGTTTGAGGAAGCCTGCTATATGCTCTGCTCCCACCATTAGAGGCGCTGTGCCAGACAGAGAGGCCTGAAGAGGAGCAAATGGCACCTAGCTCTGAGCTTCGCACCCCTGTTTCAGAGAGTGGGGCCTGAAGATTCAAATTTCAAGAAAAGGGATTATGAGTAAACGTTAATAACATAACGGTGAAAGTAGGACTAGCATGGGATACAACTGCAGGAGTGGGTGGCGCTGTGGTCTAAACCACTGGACCTCTTAAGCTTGCCAATCGGAAGGTTGGCAGTTCAAATCTGTGTGATGGGCTGAGCTCCCGTTGCTCTGTCCCAGCTTCTGCCAACCTAGCAGTTCAAAAAGCATACCAACACAAGTAGATAAATAGGTATCTCTGCAGTGGGAAAATAAACTGCGTTTCCATGCACTCTGGCACTCGCCACGGTGTCCCGTTGTGCCAGAAGCAGTTTAGTCATGCTGGCCACATGACCCGGAAAGCTGCCTGCAGACAAACACCCAGCTCCCTTGGCTTGAAAGCAAGATGAAGGCCGCACCACATAGTCAAGTTTGACTGGACTTAACTGCCCAGGGGTCCTTTACCTTTTTGCCTTTACAGCTGCCTCAGAAGGTGGTGCGCTTTCTTTTCTTAGAGGCTTTTAAGCAGAGGCAGAACAGCCACTTATTAGGAGTGCAGTAGCAGCTGATTTCCTGCATCAACATGGGATCATCTGCATGTGCTTCAGAAGGAAGTGAGAGGCAGGCGGGGCTTGTCCACCTTGGAGGGTAGCTCACCTAGGAGAAGAAAAATCTTGATCCTAAACCTTCACTGCCTTGTGGGATATTGTTATGAGAATTATAAGGTCTAAGATATAAAATAAATGTTCATAAATGTACCAGGCAAACACATACATAAATATATAAACCACATGTCTGAAACAGTACAGGAAAACAGTCCTGATGCCATTTTGACTCTTTCAGTGACCTCAAATATTCTTCTGCAAGTTTGGATGGAAATGGGAAAAACTTCCCCATTGTCTCCATGCTCACAAATCCTGCCTTGAGGGCACATTTGTGTATAATAGGGTGAGCCTGTGACCTGGACTCAGGAAATAAGTATTTATCATCACAAAAGAATGGCCAGGCTGTGTGGGTAAACCCATTACAGTGGTACCTCGGGTTAAGTACTTAATTCATTCCGGAGGTCCGTTCTTAACCTGAAACTGTTCTTAACCTGAAGCACCACTTTAGCTAATGGGGCCTCCTGCTGCTGCCGCGCCACTGGAGCACGATTTCTGTTCTCATCCTGAAGCAAAGTTCTTAACCCAAGGTACTATTTATGGGTTAGCGGAGTCTGTAACCTGAAGCGTATGTAACCTGAAGCGTCTGTAACCCGAGGTACCACTGTAACAGGTTTCGTGCCAGACAGGATTCTGCTGTAGACCGCCCCTTCTATGATGTATTTATGATGTACTGGGGGGGGGGGTCTTGAGCTACAGGGTGGCAATTTCAAAAGTCTATATAAGGGCTTGCACAACATTGTTCTGGGTTCCTCCTCCCTCCTGCGTGGGGGGGTGAGCACGCTGTTGCAACAGTTTAATAAAGATCATGCTTAGTAGCTGCTTTGCTTCTCACTACAGTGGTGCCCGCAAGACGAATGCCTCGCAAGACGGAAAACTCGCTAGACGAAAGAGTTTTCCGTTTTGGAGGTGCTTCGCAAAACGAATTTCCCTATGGGCTTGCTTCACAAGACGAAAATGTCTTGCAAGTTCCTGCGGGGTTTTTCCCTTTTCCCCCCTTTTTCTAAGCCGCTAAGCCGCTTATCCGCTTATCCGATAAGCCGATAAGCCGCTAAAACGCTAATAGCGCTAATCCGCTAAGCCGTCAATGGGCTTGCTCCGCTAGACGAAGAGACTCGCGGAACAGATTCTTTTCGTCTTGCGAGGCACCACTGTATTCTCTGGTTGGCCCCCGTTATTTTCTCCTACCGATAGAGAACCTACATAAGGATGGGGTCTTGGGTACCACATATGGGAAAAGGAGCACTTTCCCCCCCTTATAACAGATATCTTCTGGAGAAGTAAAAGCTAAGGAGTAAACCCTACACAAGTCCAGAGAGGACTGCCGAAGATGGTTGGATGGCACCCTGTACGCCTCCTTTTGGCAACTCCTGCAGCCAAGCTGGTGCCAAACATATTCCTCTGCTTTCCTTTGAACCACATCAGTAAAGTGGAGATGGAGATCATGTCATCTGTGCAGCCCAGGACCTCCATACACACTGCCCAGGCTTGCGCCCCGGAGAAGTCAATTCAGTGCTGCTAATGATGAGATTTTGCTTCATCCCTGGAGACACACTCCAATATGATAGTATACGATATGATACGATATGATAATCTTTATTGTCATTGTCCCATACAGAACAACAAAATTGAAAAATCTACATAAGACATTCAAAAACCAACAAGCCTGCTATCCCAGCTATCCCAACCTGGTTAGCCCCCTAAAAACTCTGATACCCCATTTTTAAATGCAGTGGTACCTCGGGTTACATACGCTTCAGGTTACATACGCTTCAGGTTACATACGCTTCAGGTTACAGACTCCGCTAACCCAGAAATAGTGCTTCAGGTTAAGAACTTTGCTTCAGGATAAGAACAGAAATCGTGCTCTGGTGGTGCAGCGGCAGCAGGAGGCTAAAGTGGTGCTTTAGGTTAAGAACAGTTTCAGGTTAAGAACGGACCTCCGGAATGAATTAAATACTTAACCCTAGGTACCACTGTTCAATATACTCCCATAGAGACTCCTTACACTGCGTTTAAAACCAAAATCGCATTTGGATAGAAACTGTTTCTCAGGTGGCTAGTCCTAGTCTTTATAACCCTGTACCTTCTTCCAGAAAGCAAAAGCTGAAAGAGATCATTTCCAGGGTGCACACTATCCTGTGCTATCTCTGCAGCTTTCTTATGGCACCTGGAAGCATAGATTTGATCCAAGGTGGGAAGAGTGCACCCAATTATTCTCTCTGCAGTCTTTACAACCCTGGACAGCATTGTTTTTTCCCGGACCATGCAGCTCCCAAACCACACACACAGACCATAAGTTAATACACTCTCAACAGTCTTTTGACACTCCATTGTCCTTCAAGACAGGTGGATGCCAACAGTAGGGTCAGGCTAGATGATAGCTGAGGTTCCCATCCAATTCTATATTTCTAGGTTGTTTTTTTCCCTTCTTCCCATGGAACTTTTCTGTAACCTGTTAAAATTGCTCATTTGGTGTCCTGGCTTCCATTTCAGTAGAACACCAATTTTGCTTTCCTTGCTACGATACACCTTTATCAGCTTGACCTTTAATCATGGCCGATCTTTACCACTGTGCAATGAGAAGTCATAATGATTTGTTAACTCCCTTGCCATGATTTGTCACCTGAATGGATAGCAACCTCCCTGCAAGCTCCAAGAGGTCATTATTTCTACTGGTGGGGGGGAAGAGAGTAATTGGAAAGATGTAACCTTTTGCAGTAATGATGGGCGATAATTATGACAGTATTGATTGCAGGTGAACCGAGGTTTGTTTAGCACCTTTAGATTCCTCAAGAAAATAAGACGGGGAGACAATATACACGGCTTGTCAAGGGGAAAGTCTGCTTAGCAAGAAAAAATTAGCCATTTAGATCATAAAAACGTACTATGAGTTTGACAAGAACAAATAATGTAGTGCTGAGCAAAGACAATCTCCTGGCCTAACGCTTGGATGAGGCAGTAATTGGCCTTCAGCTGTCGCACAACTCCAAATTTTTGCAATGCAGTTCTCAGCTCAAAAACCATTCCAAAATGTGTTCAGACGTGCATATTTTTAAATTCAAATGCATTTGCAGAATGCATAATTTAACTGGAATACAATTAAAAATGTGAAGTGAAGAAATGCATTCAGAATATACACATTTAAATCTAAATGCAAATTTATATATGAGCACAGCAGCCCTTATTCTTACTACTTTTTAGAAATGGGTAGATAGCTGTGATCAGAGAGAGCTGATTTTGTGCACATTCAGATTTGTTTACAAGACATGCTGTTTGCAATTGTTCCGTTGTGAACAATTGGAGTTCTTACTCCAATTAAGACACCTATTTTTTGGTGGGCACTAGGCAGAGGAGAGACCTGATTGCTGCTGCTGTTGGTGCCTGTAATTCAGTAATTTGTTGTTTTTATGGATTTGTGCATTTCTATCTGTTTGCCTTTCTAGAACCTTTCTAGAACCTGCCCTGTGGCTTGTGGCCTGGGCACCATAAAAATGGTCTCTATAGAATGCAGATTTAGGCAAAACCAGGGTAGAATAGACATACGAATCATAGGAGAGTTGGAGCACGAGGGTTGATGTAAAACACAGAGGATTTGGTTCAGGGCCCCAAAGAGCCGGAGAAGGCGAGTGATGTCCAACCAAGAAGAGAGAGAAGCAAGAGACTTTTTAAAACCAAAGATCCTTTATTTGGCTGCAAAGGTGACAAAAGGTCTTCTTCTTTGGCAATCACTCATAGCCGAGATTGTCTTCCATAAACACAGTCTTAACAGCGAATCCATAAGTGACTGTGAAGGCCAATTCTGGATTCACACGTCCTTCCACAGTGGGGACATTGGTTTCCAGGCAGGAGTTGATCACAGTGTGGATTTGCCAAGCGTGCCTTCCTCTTAGCACATTTCTCCCTTGCGTCCTGCGTTCGAGTGTCTTCAAAACCCATGACACCTTTGGTAAAGGCTGTTCTCCAATTGGAGAGCTCGCAGGCCAGTGTTTCCCAATTGTTGGTGTTTATGCTACATTTTTTTTTTAGATTTGCCTTGAGACAGTCTTTACGCCTCTTTTGTTGCCAGCATTATGCCTTCCATTTTTAAGTTCAGGATAAAGTAGTTGCTTTGGAAGATGATAATCAGGCATCCGCACAACATGACCAGTCCAACGAAGTTGATGTTGAAGAATCATTGCATGAGGAATTCCACCCAAAAGGTAAGTCCAGAAATTTATACAGTCGCAATTGTGGGTGGTTTTATTTGTCACAGGTTTGTCAATTTACAAGGTAAGGGGGAGGTACATGGGAGCAGGGTGTAGAAGGGACGTTTGGGTGCAAGATACAAGGTGGGGTGCAAATCCTATCTACATAAGGTAATATGTAGAAATCCAGGGGGAGATGGCAAACAATATGGCAATCCGGTTTTCTAGAATAACAATAGGGTTGAGAGTTTTATCTTAACAGCTGAATTCCTCTCCCCACAGGGTCAAAGGAAATGGATCTGGTCATCTGGAACTTTACAGAAGAAGGAAGGGAAGCTGAGTGGAAGTGATTAGGCTGAGGCTAAAAACATTTATACTTTCATGGTTACAATAAAGTGATGCAATTTCAATACATAGGTTCCAATTCTTATTTTCCTGAAAGTAGTTACAATCATTGAGAAGTTGAACAAACACTGATAAGGCACAAGGATACAAAGGGGTCAATTCCATTGCAAAGACACCAAATATAACAATTGCATAAGGGTCACCTTAGGGATTCACATTTACAAGTAGCAAAGACACAATTACAAAATAATAATAATACCTAGATACAATTACAGGAAAATACTTGGATACAATTACAAGAAAACACTTGAAACAAAAAAATTCCTTCCAGTAGCACCTTAAAGACCAACTAAGTCAGTTCTTGGTATGAGCTTTCGTGTGCATGCACACTTCTTCCAGTGCTACTGGAAGGAATTTTTTTGTTTTGACTATGGCAGACCAACACGGCTACCTATCTGTAAGAAAACACTTGGATACAATTATAAATATAGAGACAGGGTAAATTCAGGAAACAGGGTAATAGGCAGTGCAAGGAAGAAAGGGAAAAAATGCTTTATTTGACAGAAAGGAAAGAAGGGACTTGAAGGAGGGGAATAATTGAAGAAATGAATTAAAAAGAGAGCAGACTAAAAGGCAAAATTGAGAAACAGTTTCATATACAGTATCTCTTGGGTCATCGTTATTTGGTCTTGGTTCTTAGCTTCTTTAGTTATTTTCTAATGCTGTGGGTTAAACCACAGAGCCTAGGACTTGCCGATCAGAAGGTCGGCGGTTCGAATCCCCACGATGGGGTGAGCTCCCGTTGCTCGGTCCCTGCTCCTGCCAACCTAGCAGTGCAAAAGCACGTCAAAGTGCAAGTAGATAAATAGGTACCGCTCCGGTGGGAAGGTAAACGGTGTTTCCGTGCGCTGCTCTGGTTCGCCAGAAGCAGCCTAGTCCTGCTGGCCCCATGACTCGGAAGCTGTACGCCGGCTCCCTCGGCCAATAAAGTGAGATGAGCGCCGCAACCCCAGAGTCGGTCACGACTGGACCTAATGTTCAGGGGTCCCTTTACCTTTAACCAACTGAGCTATTCAGCATTGTCTTCTTTGACTGGCAGCAGCCTTCCAGGGTTTCAGGCAGGAGCTTTTGATCCCATGCATTGTCGGAGTTAGAATGCTCTGTTGCAATGCAGCAAGGCACTCTGAAGGAACAGGGCAACATTACCATGACTCCTTGGTTTTGGTTCTCAAAGGTCAGCTCCCAGCCAAGCCCAGTCCAAACCCCTGGTGGCAAGGGAAGGAGGATTTCGGCCTATGGACCTTCATTCACCACTTTGCTGTGGGAAGCATTTCCTGCTAGATTCTGCTTTTTCCATGCAGGAATCAAATGCAGAGTGCTTGCTTTTGTTTTGACAATGCCCTCCTGTCCTTGTGTCGAGAGGGTAGCTGTTGGGATTTGGGGGTGACCAGCTGAATCTGCAGAAACGGATCCTCTCCTGTATTTTGGTGTTTCCCCTGTAAATTGTTTGGGAATTGCTGCAGAGATGACGCTGCTGCGGGAGGGGAATGAGAACAGGAGACACACTGGGATTCCTTGTGAGATGTTTATGCGCACAGACTACAGCGCCCTCTGCAGGATTCTGTTGCTAAATGCGATTTGAGTAGGGATTTAGACGGCAAAGGCTCACGAGAAAATTTGAAACACTGCAAAAGAAACAGCAAAGAGGCATTAAAGGCTCTTTGATAACACAACTAGGACCTACAACAAAATGGAGTGCTCCTGTTCAGGGTCCCCACCTGCCATCCACACCCTTTCCCAATATACTCTATTGCAGGGTTTCTCAAACTAGAGTCTCCAGCTGCTTTTGGACTACAATTCCCATCATCCCTGACCATTGGTCCTGCTAGCTAGGGATGATGGGAGTTGTAGTCCAAAAACACCTGGAAGGAAAAGACCAGAAGTTTCATAGGGAGAGTGGCCCCATTTTCCATATTTACCCCCACTGTATATAACTTGCCAGCTGAAGGTAAACACTTCATGTGTCTAAAGCAAGTTTCTACTCCATGAGCCATACCCCATCCCCCCAAATTTTAAATATATATGTGTGTGTGTGTGTGTGTGCGCGCGCGCGCGCCACAAAACTGTCTGGCTTTTAAAAAAAATGCAAAGTATAAAACTATTATTATAATTTAAGCAGAAATGAGTGAAGTGAAAATAAGGTTAAACTGCTGCCAGCCAGTGTAGACAATATCAAACTAGATTGACCCAATGGTTTGACTCAGTATAAAGCAGCTTCCCAGGTCCCAACATCTTGGTATTTTCCCTTCTAACAATTAACAAAAATGACTCCGTATTTCAATAAATAGAACTACGACCCCTGCAGATGACAACTGATTTATCTGATTTCCAATTCTTTCCTATGATTAGTCTGACCACAGCAATCACAGCTGCTGCAAGTTCCAAAACTTCCCCTTTCAGACCTCCCAGTAAAGCACATTGGGTGTTAAGATTACATTGCTACCAATAATTTCATTTATAATCTCCATCATTTATAATCCTCGTCATTTCTTTGTGATATTTGTTGCAGCAGTGCTTCTTCATCGCCGCAGCATAATCAACTCTACCCAATAATACCAAGAACGCTGTCATTAACTTGTTGAAAAGCTTCTCACCTTCTTCACCCCACTAGAATAAAGGTAAAGGTAAAGGTACCCCTGCCGGTACGGGCCAGTCTTGACAGACTCTGGGGTTGTGCGCCCATCTCACTTAAGAGGCCAGGGGCCAGCGCTGTCCGGAGACACTTCCGGGTCACGTGGCCAGCGTGACAAAGCTGCATCTGGCGAGCCAGAGCCGCACACGGAAACGCCGTTTACCTTCCCGCTGGTAAGCGGTCCCTATTTATCTACTTGCACCCGGGGGTGCTTTCGAACTGCTAGGTTGGCAGGCGCTGGGACCGAGCAGCGGGAGCGCACCCCGCCGCAGGGATTCGAACCGCCGACCTTTCGATCGGCAAGCCCTAGGCGCTGAGGCTTTTACCCACAGCGCCACCCGCGTCCCTTCCCCACTAGAATACCCACATGCTAAACACTGCATTGTCCTTGGATGTGGATAGGAAAAGAAGAGGAATGCCTAGCCTGATTTTAAGTGGACGTGAAATAAGCTCTGCAAAGCTTGCTTGACTAAAGTAATGCTCTTTCCCCCTGAGGGAATCTCCCAGCTGCTGTTAACTACTCAGCAACGAAAGGTTAATTGCATGATGTTAAAAAAATCGTTATCAGTTCTTTGGGAAGACTGTGGTCATTACACAGATGAGGAAGTCATTGACTTTCACTCTTGCTTTCATGCTTAGATCCCTCCCCCACTTCAGAATGATTAATAGCTTGGAAGACTAAAAAGAAAAAGAAAAAAAAGAACTTGTCGTTTCTTGCTTTTGATATTTGTACACCTACTTTCTCAGACAAGAAGAAAAACTGTATAGAAATCTCAGCATAATCTGCACCAGGCATGGGGAACCTGTGGCTCTCCAGATGTTGATGGATTAAAACTGCCAGCATCCCAACCACTGCCTGATGGGAAAAAAAAGTCCAAACAACAGCTGGAAGGTCACCAATAGATAAGAGTATATAAATTTGATTCTGTTTGCATTTAAACCTGAATCAATCAAATCTGCGTTTTCCAAAACAATATGAGAACCAAAACACAGGGTGGCATCCTTCGTGATGAGCAAATATCCAAATTTTGCTATACAGTTTGCCAACCAGCCAATGTTAACAAAAAGGAGAGAAGGGTGCATAAAAATAATATTAGTGAAAATAGCATGCATTACTGAATATCAGGAGAAATTGCTTGCAAAATGTGTACATTAGTAAAAAAATGCATACAAAAATGTGATTATTAGGGGGAAATGTACTAAAATACTGAAGTTTCATGACGATTTAATTTTAAAAATTACAAATATACTGAAGAATTGCAGAGAACTTAAGATTGGGCCCAGAGAAAAAGGCCAAGTGACTAGGAAGTGGGGACAGAGGCGAGAAGGAAGGTATCCAGCCCATAGGCCTCTCAAAGTCTGAATCCCAAACTGCTATATATATATATATATATATATATATATACGGTATATATACCGTATTTTTTGCACCATAACGCTCACTTTTTTCGTATATATATATATATATATATTTGTTGTTGTTGTTTAGTCGTTTAGTCGTGTCCGACTCTTCGTGACCCCATGGACCAGAGCATGCCAGACACTTCTGTCCTCCACTGCCTCCCGCAGTTTGGTCAGACTCATGCTGGTAGCTTCGAGAACACTGTCCAACCATCTCGTCCTCTGCCGTCCCCTTCTCCTTGTGCCCTCCATCTTTCCAGGGAGTCTGCTCTTCTTCTCATGAGGTGACCAAAGTATTGGAGCCTCAGCTTCAGGATCTGTCCTTCCAGTGAGCACTCAGGGCTGATTTCCTTCAGAATGGAGAGGTTTGATCATCTTGCAGTCCATGGGACTCTCAAGAGTGTCCTCCAGCACCATAATTCAAAAGCATCGATTCTTCAGTGATCAGCCTTCTTTATGGTCCAGCTCTCACTTCCATACATCACTACTGGGAAAACCATAGCTTTAACTACAGTATATGGACCTTTGTTGGCAAGGTGATGTCTCTGCTTTTTAAGATGCTGTCTGTTAAGAATGTATATATAAAACAGGTTTATTCAGCTATGTTCAAAGCAAGATGAAGAACAAGTAAGTAGTAGGTCCTTTCTATTGAGGTGGAAAAATGCTGTTGGATGACAGGGAGACTGCAGAACTGCTCAACACCTACTTTGCCTCTGTCTTCACCCAAAAGGAAAGCAGTGCCGAACCTGGTGATAACAGAATAAATGATGCAGGGAGGGAGCTGGAGCCCAAGATAGGAAGAGGTGGTAAGGGAACACTGATTCAAAGCTCCAGGGTCTGATGAGCTGTACCCAAGGGTCCTAAAGGAGCTTGCAGGTGTAATCTCAGAGCCTGTCTATAATCTTTGAGAATTCTTAGAGGCGAGGTGAGGTTCTTGTGGACTGGCCGTGGGCAAATCTTGTCCTCAACTTCAAAATGGGGTGTGGGAGAAGACCCCAGGTAACTACAGACTGATGAGCTTGATATCAATATGAGGAAAGGTCCTAGAGCAGATATTTAAACATTGGGCCTATGAGCATTTAGATAAGGGTGCTGTGATTACTAAGACCCAGCATGAGTTTATCAAAAGCAATTCATGACAGATGAACTTCATTTCTTTCTTTTTGATAGAGGTACAAGCTTGGTGGATCAGGGTAATGCTGTGGATGTTTGTATCTTGATTTCAGTAAGGCTTTTGACAAAGTACCCCATGAAATTCTTGCGGAGAAGCCAGTAAAATGTCAGCTCAACAAGGGTACTGTTGTAAAGCATGTTGTCTAAAGTCTATCATTTCTCGATCAAGGTTCTCAAGCAGATCCAGTGAAGCAGCCAGAAGTAATTTTATTATTTGAAGGATGCAACCAAGTAATAATAATACTCACCCTTCCACCCCCAAAAAGCCACACATTAAAAGCAGAATTTTTCGTTTTAAAATTGGTTAACATCTGCAAAACTACCAATCATTTAGATGCAGGAAACAAAATTATGTGCCTTGGAATTTAGCTAAAGGGACGCGGGTGGCGCTGTGGGTTAAACCACAGAGCCTAGGACTTGCTGATCAGAAGGTCGGCGGTTCAAATCCCCACGACGGGGTGAGCTCCCGTTGCTCGGTCCCTGCTCCTGCCAACCTAGCAGTTCAAAAGCACGAAGTGCAAGTAGATAAATAGGTACCGCTCCGGCAGGAAGGTAAACGGCATTTCCGTGCGCTGCTCTGGTTTGCCAGAAGCAGCTTAGTCATGCTGACCACATGACCCAGAAGCTGTATGCCGGCTCCCTTAGCCAATAAAGCGAGATGAGCACCGCAACCCCAGAGTCGGCCACGACTGGTCCTAATCATCAGGGGTCCCTTTATCTTTACCTCAATTTAGTTAAAATTAGAACAATGCATGCCTAGAGGTAGGCTCCATTGAAATCCACAGGCTTTATTTCAATCTAGGCATCGGGGCGTAAGAGCAGGGATGGTGGCTCATATTTCATCAAGCTGCCAACGCTGACGGCGCAAAAAGAGAGTCAAAATGAGATCGTTCAAGGATTAATCACACCCATGAAAGATTCTGAGCTCCGGCATTTATTGCAATACATTCTGTTATTAAAAGATACATGAATGTCCTCCAAACGTAATTTTTTAATGAAAAATCAAAAATAAATATGAAGAACTAGTAAAAACAAACAATGCTCTGTAAGGTCTTCACACTGGCGTTCCTTCGGCTTGCTTCTTAGGATTTGCAAAGTACTCTCTTGGGAAGAAAAGGGGCCTCTCCAGGTCCAGCATGGGCTCTTCAGTGCTCAGGTTATCCTGCCGCTGCTGAGCGAGGATCATGGCCCGCAGTAGTGGTGGGTAGGGGACGTAGCGAACCGTTTCCTCCTCCACAGGCGTGAAAATCTTAAAGGCCTCCTCCTCATGCCTTGGTACCATGCGCCAGTCGTGATACATGGCCTTGTCGATTTCTTTCACTTCGCTTTCTGTTTTGCCTAAGGAGAAGTTGACACGGTGAAGAGAACTATGGGCAAATCACACACAGGAAATGTTCACATTCCTACATTTCACACACACACAAACACACACTCCCACACACACAGGTGGCAGTGACCCGCAGGGCATCCTTCATCCACAAGTGACCCAGGTAAGTAGGGTCAAAATTGAGCTGCCACCTAGTCACAACTTCTGTAGCCATCAAGTAGCAAAAGAACGCCCAAGAGTTTCAGTGCAGGCCTAGGGATGCCAACTCAAAAGTAAGTTTCACTGAGTTCAATAGGCTTTACTCCCAGGTAACCCTACATTAGACCCCTTGCACATACAACAATTCTGCAGGAGCACAGGCTAAATACAGAATGTGGAACTTGTCCCAGAATCTCAACTTCTATTTCTTTTCTGTTTCAAACAAAGGGAGGCTTCTAGCCCCCATGAACACAAATATATGAACACAAATATATATTTGACCCTGCACAGTCGAAGGCAGGGGTGTGGGAAAGGATCTGGATGGAGACGTGGACTCCAAGTTCCCCAGCCTGTTTACTTTGATGGTGGGCAGAGCCACCCACTTGTCAGTCATCTGACGTCATCACGACTCCCAAGTCCTGCTGTTGGCAGCGATAAACTTCACCTGGAAGCTCTGATTAGGAGCCTTAGAATGCAACTGTCAATTGTTCTCTTGCAGCCATGTCTTCACCAGGGCCCACACCTGAGATCAAAATTGACACCATGTATGGCAGGCTTCCTCAGACTTGGCCCTCCAGATGTTTTGAGACTACAGTTCCCATCATCCCTGACCACCGGTCCTGATAAGCTAGGGATCATGGGAATTGTAGGCCAAAAACATCTGGAGGGCCGAGGTTGAGGAAGCCTGATATACGGGGTAGGGCATAGTGCTTGAGGAAGCAAGTGTTGGAGACCAAATCAGAAACTAGTTAGGTCCATGGCCAAAGATTCTTCACCACTGGCCTAAGGCAATGCTTGTTAATCTCAGAACCCATTGGGTTTCTTAAATAAGGCCCCAATTGCACTATGTATTTAAATCATGGGTAGGCAAACTAAGGCCCAGGGGCTGGATCCGGCCCAATCGCCTTCTAAATCCGGCCTGCGGACAGTCCAGGAATCAGCGTGTTTTTACATGAGTAGAATGTGTCCTTTTATTTAAAATGCATCTCTGGGTTATTTGTGGGGCCTGTCTGGTGTTTTTACATGAGTAGAATGTATGTTTTTATTTAAAATGCATCTGGATTATTTGTGGGACACAGGAATTTGTTCATTCCCCCCCCCCCCAATATAGTCCGGCCCCCCACAAGGTCTGACTGACAGGGGGCCGGCCCCCTGCTAAAAAAGTTTGCTGACCCCTGATTTAAAGCAATATCATACAACTTTAAACAGTCACGGCTTTCGCCAAAGAAACCTGAGCATAGTTTGCTAAAGGTGCTGAGAGTTGTTAGGAGACCCCTGCTCCCCTCACAGAGTCACATTTCTCAGAGTTCCCTGGAAAAAGCAGTGTTCGAAACTCCCATTATTCCAGGTGCATTTTGCAACTGGGAATTTCATTAGCACGAGCAATTTCTGAGCTCTGGGTGCAGTACTGCGCCTAAGATTTCAGATTAAAACTACCACTGCTGGTGCTGAGGTGTGGGAGGAGAAATTCCTGCCTCCTCGACTTTCAAGAAATCACTGCAGTGTCAGGTAAGCTGATTGATTCTGCCTCTCAGCTTACCTTACAGAAAGGCAGCGTTTTATTCAGCATAATATTCTTAAGAATGTTAAGGGGGTGGGCAGGGGAAGCACGGCTTTGTTTTTTGCAGTCTTCAGATGAGGACTAGACCATGTGAAAAATGAACATAAGATTTTAGCTGCAGTTCATTCATGTTCAGCTTTGTATACTTATATTTCAAAAAGTGCGCCTAGACATTCTGTTATGACACCCGTGACCTAGGTTTAAGGTGCCATTTAGCTCCTAGCTTTCAAATTTCAGTTTCTTAACACTGGGAAAAAGGGATTAATTGTTAAAGCCTCTCAAAGCAGCTCTTCTCTTACCTCGGAACGTCAAGTAGCCCCAGGCTTTTCCATGATCCATATTCTGTAACAGAGAATTTGTATTTTGTATTTTACACATGTAGAAATACATATGCTTACATGTACATGGCACCCTGGACTCCTCGGGGAAGAAGAGCATGATGTCCTTTTTTAATGAAGCATTCGTTCTGAATTGTTTGTGAGATGGTTTATACGAAAATGAGCATTCACCCCAATTTGCTTCCAGGGTGTTTATACATCTTCCTACAAATAATTTCTTCAACCCCCACTCTTCAGTGCAGTTCCCCATCCCCTTTCTATTGCCAGAATTGGATACATTGGGCTAAGACAACAGAGCACTTCAAATGGCTTTCAATTCATGAAGAATAAAGCTATCAATGGCTACTAGCCACACTGACTATGCTCTACCTCCACTGTCAGAGACATTGTACCTCTGAGTAGCAGTTTCTGGGAATCGCAGGTGGGCAGAGTGCTGCTGAGCTCATGCCCAGCTTGAAGTCTTCCCATAGCCATCTGCTCGGCCACTGTGCAAACAGGATACTGGCCCAACCCAGCAAGCCCATTTTATTGTTAGAATTCCTGATCTATTATTGCAGTCATGGGATTTTTGTCTTTCACATGACGGTATATGTTTTGACTCCACAGAGTGGGAAGTGACGGAGACAGGAAGTTTGTGTTACTGTGTTCCATGAAGTTGGACTATTGTCCTTTGTTCATTCTCTTTGCTGTCTGATGCTAGAGAGAGAGGGAGCCATGTTGCAGTGCCCCATGTGTGTTTATATGTAAATAAAGTAGATTAGCCAAAATGCTGAGTTGCTGAGGTCTGTCACGCATGATGCTCAAAGACTCTGTGGATCCCTAAGTGTGCCGGTGTTGGTTGGAATCAGTCGCTGTGATGTTCAGGCTGAAGAAAGCTTTTGAAGCTCCCAAACGATCAACCAGGAGGGAGAGAACATGCCAGTTGGGCATGTGTGTCTGCCAGAGTCCTACTCAAGTGTAGGCTGAACTCCTGACACTTATGTTCTCATTAATCCACTTTAATTGCTAAATCTGCACTCTCTGAAAGGGACAGTTATCATGGGGGACCCAATCCTTACACACTCCCTTCCGGTAAAAAAAACACCCACCTCGGCTGTGTAATCCACCTTCACTTTGGTGATAACCCAATAACAAGGTTCGTCATACTGCCATAACCAGGATTTGCGTGTGACCATCCGCCCAACGCCAAAGAGATGCAGCCGGCTGAGTAGGGTGAAGAGCCGGTTCTCGTTCCTCACATCCTCCCAGGCCAGGACAGGCAGCAGCTTGCCTGTGTAAGCACGGGTCATTTTCTCATAGTCCACCGCATAGCGCTCAGAGTCTCGAGGCTTATTCTTCAGGGCCAAGTACTCACGGACCTTCTTGGCCATTGCTGCGATCGGGCGGTGGACTTTCTTGCGAGCCATGGCTGTCTGAGAAATGAAAACATAGGTGAGGTTAGTATGTTGGAATTGTGTCTCAGGGAGACACAGGCTGAAATCTCCACTCAGCTTACTAGATAATCATTTATTATATTTCCATCCCACCCTTCCTTCCAGAGAAGCCCAGGGTGGCAAACAGCAAAGCAATAAAATAATACCATTAAAACAAAAGAATGCATTTTAAAAATGACTTGAAAGCATCTAAAAGCATTTAGCACATCTAATAAACACATTTTTTAAAAAGTCACATACTGTCACAGCCTATAATTTCAAGGTAGCCAGAAACTGTATCTCTCAGCCATCAACTGTGTGGCTGAACAATAGTATTGTTCAGCCACACAGTTGATGACTGAGAGATGTTAATAATGTTAATAATGAGGGATTTAAATGCCCACTCAGTCATGAAGCACACTGATTGACCCTGGGCCAATTAGTGTCTCTCAGCCTAAACTACTAGAAAGGGTTGTAGTGAAGGTAAAATAGGGAGGAAGAGAACCAGGCACATCACCTTGTAGGGAAAGGTGGTATACAAATGTAATAAGTGAATAAATAATATGTTTCATACAAATAAATAAGAATAATTAAAACACATCTTGGAAAACTACCTTAACATGCCTGCAGTTCAGCAGGGTTCCACAGGATTGGAACCACAATACTGAATGCCTAGCTTCTGCATACCCTCCAACAATTCTCCGATGAAAATTGGGACGTCCCATTCCATAATTATAATTTTACTATTTAAACCCCAGCTTACTGGGTTGCCAAAGCCACTCTGGGCAGCTTTCAACATGTATAGAAACGTAATTAAACATTAAACTCTTTTTTTTTTAACTTCCCTTTACAGGATTGCCTTGAGATGGATGGATAACTCTATACCCTCCAACATTTCTCCAGTGAAAATAGGGGCGTCTTAAGGAAAAGCGGGACATTCTGGGATCAGATCAGAAACCGGGACGGCTTCTCTAAATCAGGGACATCCCTGGAAAATAGGGACACTTGGAGGGTCTGCTTTTGGTGGCTACATGCCATGCATCCAAACCATAGCTGTCAACCTTCCCTTTTTTGCAGGAAATTCCCTTATTCCAGTGCCTTTTCCTGCTGCTTCCCATTGCTATCCCGGATTGTTAGATATCCCATAGACTTTCCCCGGGACAGGTGAGGCTGCTGATCCCTTATTTTCGAGGCTGCTGATCCCTTATTTTCAAATCTGAAAGCTGACAGCTATGATCCGAACCATGCGCGGGTTGGGAGCAGAAGCAGTGTAGCATAGTGGTTAGAGTTTCAGACTAGGACCTAGGACACCATGATGCGAATGCCCTCCCAGCCATTAACTCAATAAAATAAATAAAAAGTGGAATTTCCACCCCAAAATCATTCCTCCCTTATCCAGCCACCTTACCTTTCACCACTTAACACCAACTGCTTGATCCAACCGCTCTAACATAAGCGATCCAACTCGCTAAATCATCCGGTGCGCAACATTTCCGCTCCTTTTGTGTGTGTGTGAACCCGTAATAACTTGCTAACTCTATGACTGAACGCGTAGAGGTTGGCTACAGACCGTAGACGCTCTAGGAAGCAGGGCCCGCTTTGTAAATAGTCCGGTAGGAAACATTTCCGCTTTCTTCTTCATTGAACTTTACAGGCGCTCTAAGCAAGGGCGGGCCTTCTCAATAAATCATCCGGTAGGCAACACTTCCACTCCATTCTCGGTGGACTCTTATTTTAAGTCCGTGTGGAGGCCAATTCTTTCAGAGTACTTCCTTACATCTTCCGCCGCAACCCAGTCCTCTGGAACTTGCCCCTTCCCGGCTTGGTGGCATTTATTTATTTTTTAGGGGTGGAAGAAAAGCACCGAGCGGAACTCCCCCCGCGCAACAACCTCTTTCCGCAGGGACCGTTTAAAAGGCTGCACCGCAGAGAAGCTTCTCTGTCATAGCTTCTTTTGCTAATGAAAGCGGTGCAGGGATGTACCTTTCTTGGTGCTATTGTGGTTGGTAGGCTTGTGGGAGGGATGTTGTGGAGCTCTTGGGGTTTAACTCCCCAATTCTAGTTTGGTGATCCCTTGGAGCTACTCTCTATTGTCACTCAACCGACCAGATAATAGGTTTTGTCTTTGTTGAGGTTGGGTTACTGAGGGAAGGCAGACTGAACGCGGGATTCGCAGTGAGGGGACGGTGGTTCAGTTATAGCGCATAACAAATATGTCCTTAGAAATGCGAAGCAGCAGAGTCTTAAAAAAGAGAAAAATGGTTTGACTATTATACAGTCTCAGCAGTTGGGTGGGGAAAGAGGGGAATTGGTCTGCTGCCTTGGAATTGGAGGAGGGCCAGGGTTGCTTTCATCTTCTAAGTATGGTCTTTCCGCTTCTAGAAAAGGTTGTGTGTTCTCCCAGTTAACTGTGGTACTGAACATTGTACAGCCTCCTAGGAATCTGTGCTTTTCATACGGTTGTGAGGTTTTTACGTTTATATGTGTGCATATATAAAACTACTTGAAAAGTTGTTGACTTGGTAATGGCAGTTTCTGTCTGATTATTCTTAAAACTGTGGGTTGCTTCTAATGATGATCAGGTGAGTTTTGAACTTGTGGCACCCTCATGGAAATTTCTTGTCTGAGGTTCTTTAAAATATCTTTGGATATGTTGCAAATCTGCCTGGGACTATGCAAATGGTTCTGCATTCCTGAACAAACTTTCTTAAGAGGCAGTATATGAGGATAAATTAAACCATGGAGGAATGTAAAAAGCTTGACGCTCTTGACAGAACCAGCCAGCTTGTCAGAAGAGCCATTACTTGGGAGATCTCTGATTCTGAAGGAGGCAGTGACATCGAATTGCAGGACTCTGTGGCTGTTGTGAGTCATGTGGCAGCTGGTGTTTGGGACCACCTGGACAAAGAAAAGTTGGAAACATGCATAAGTCCAGGTGAACCCAAAGAGTTGCCTTTGCTTACATTAGTGCCCCAAGTAGCATCTTGCTCTCCCAGTCCAGAGAAAAAGAAGAAAAATCAGCCTCCTAAAGGACCAAGAGCAGTGCAGACCAAAGTGAAAGACAGAAAGCTTGAAAGGAGACTGCAAAAAGAAGAGAAAATGAGGAAGAAAAAGCAGTATGCACTAGAAAAAGAGAAACGAAAGGAAGCCGCAGCTGCCTTGAAATCTTTACGGCCTGATCAGTGTATGAAGTACATGACTGTATGTGTGGACCCAGGTAGGGCTTTTATTTTGGTGCTGTTTTTAAACAATTGGGAATTGATCCCTCTGCCTGATTTATTGCAAATCTACCAGTAGATCTTGACCTGGGAATAGGAGGCCTCTTGCATGCAGCTTGTTGCTGGGTTCTGTTGTAGCTGCTTCTATCCATTGCAGCAGTGTCACTGGTGGTTCACAGAGCAAGTGGAATTTTTTACTCTCTTGGCACTAGGTATGTTGAGGTCTAGAGGAGAGTGCTTGGGACACTGACCCATAGTACTGTATAATACAGTTAAGATGTGAATCAGGCCATTTGTATGATCCTTGCCCACCAGGTCTTCTAGAGGATCCTGGTTCAGATGCTTTGCTGGGAGCTTTAGATTCTTTGGAGTGTAAATACCACATTGAACCTCAGGCAGTTCCACACAGCATAACCTGGAAGAGAGATCTCTCCAGTAGTATGTCTTGCATGGTGAGTATTCGAAACTCAGCTGTTAGCTAGGCAAGGCACAGATGAAATATGGAATGTCTTCTACTTAACTCATTTCCTGATTCTGCTCATCTGCTGTTAATAGTGCTTGTAGGCAGGCAGAAAAACAAGCAACTTAAAAATAGAACTTGAGCTGATAATGTATTTATATGTATGCCACACATAGAAGCAACTTTAAAATGGATCCTTCTGCAAAATAGGGCTAGTAGTCGAGCATGGCCAGTATCAAACCAGGTTTGTTAAGACTTTCAGGGAGCTATATGGAGTAGTAGTAGTTTTAAATGATTTTTTAAAATACCATTTATTTCCTCCTGGAACGGTTCTGTAAGTCAGCAAGTGATGTGTGAAGCTAATAATCTCCTAGCAAATGGTTTTCAGTAACATGCCTTCAGTCTGGAGGTTCCATTTAGTAGTGATTATTAGTACATGACTGTACGTAGTAGTCATTAATAGGCCTCCATGAATTTGGCTAATCTCTTTTTAAAGCAGGAATGGGGAACTCGTAGTACTCCCAGTGTTGCAACATCTGGAGGACCTCAGGCTCCCCATCCTTGTTTCAAGCCAGAGAAGTTGCTTACATACATATTGTGGCAGTCAATGCCACATAACCAAATTATGCTCTGTGGGGAAAGAGCCTTTTGTCTGTACTGACAAAATGGTTGACTTTGTTTCTGTAGGATGGCCCCCAGGAAAAGGCTGAAGATGAAAGGGAGATCGTGCTCTTACTGGAGCCTTGGGATTTTCTCAGACGCCTCTACTCTTTAATGCAGGTATGGTAATAGCGTCTCCTGCATCTGCTGTTTAAATATGCCACCTAGATAGCACTGTCCTATGGCCACTCTCAGCAAACCCCATGGATTGCATTGAGGAGTACTTCTGAGGGTGGCAGAAGTAGGTTGTAGAGGTGTCCTAAGCTTATTTAAGGACAATTTCTGGGCCTGGAATTTGGGGGGGGGGGTTGAATTCAGATGTTTCATTTGAACAATTGACTGCTACAGTCAAGTGTAACAGTTACAGCCCTACTGTTATCAGTGGGACTTACTCCTTAGTAAATCTGTTTAGATTGAAGGCTTAGGCATAGCTTCTTACTGGAATGTGTTTGTCTCTACACATCACTGTTCTGAGGATGTGATAAAAATCCATAATCCATTAAAGCGCAAGTGGGGAACCTCCTACTAAAAATGTGAGTATGCATTAGAAGTTTTGTCTTATTACACAGGTGTTGAAGAGCTAAGTAAGTGAGAGGCAGCACTAAGAGAGTTAGGTTGCAGCAAGCAGTATTCAAGAGGAGATGAGTGCCGGAAGCATTAAGGCCAAAGGTGAGCAGGGAAGAACAGGGATTCTTGCATAGAGCAAAGTTGTTAGACGAGTAGAGATCACAACTGGCTGCCAGTCAGCTACTGGGCCATGTTCAAAGTCTTGTTAACATATAAAGAATTCGGGAGCAGGTTACCTGAAAAACTACCTGCCCATGTACAGAACTATGGCTGGCATAGGAATGTGGCATAACACAAGAGAGAGAGCACTCATTGTTGTCATCCCCCAAGCCTATGCCTCCCATGGGAAGAGAGATAAATCTGATTGTGGACTGATTTTGGCCCCCACACAATGATGCTGCCACTGTCCTAACAGCATTCCCGATTACCGGGCAAATATACAAAGTGGCTATGGTCTATCTGGGATAAACTCATCACATGCATACAGACCAGACACATGTGCATCTCACACACCACACATGCCTCCTCTCACTCACATCCCTCTCTCTGCCCAAGCACATCTCTCCCTCTCTCTTTCACACACACAGAGACCACACATACACCCTCCCTTCACCCTGTCTCTCCTGCTCCTGCCCCCCTCTCTTTCACACACACATCTTTCTCCTCTCTCTCTCTCCAAAAGAGAAAACCCTCCCTTCAGAAAAGCACCTGAAAGGGATGGAGGAAGTAGCTGGCTGCCAACAACGTTGAACAAAATGACTTGCAGTGCATTCCTATATCTCTTTGAATATGGTAGCAGAGCATCTTCTTTTGCATGTTCAATCCGCAGCATCCCCTGAAAGGGCTGGCAAAGACCCCTGCCTGAAACCATGGAGAATTGTTGCCAGGCTAGATGGAGCAATGGCTTGACAACTTACAGGAAGGGCCATAGTTCATCTGCTCATCTGTACAGCACCTGCTTTGCATGCATGCAAAAGATTCCAGGTTCAATCATTGCTGTCTCAGTTGAGCTGGGAGAAGCCCCTGCCTGAAACTCTGGATAGCTGCTGCCAGTTGATGTAGATGGTATTGAAACGGGCAAAGGGCCTGACTCTGTATAAGGCAGTTTCCTTTGTTTCTCTAAGTGTGGGATTGTGGCAGGGTATGAGAACATAAATGTATTATAGTGGTAATACATGAGTTCATCACTCAAACCCTTTTTGCACTAGCTGGAGCTTCCACACCATTTTCAAAAGCAACTCCATGTAGAGCCAATTGCAGTCACCCAGCCTGGGTTTCGCCATAGCTTTACTGACATGCATGCTATGTCACAACATGCTCACACCGTTGGCATCCCCCAGTGAGATGCCCAGGAAATGACAGGGACTGTAATGCTGTGCAACTCAAACTCTGCATATACTGTCTCCACACACCCACATCTAAATTAAGAAAATTAACACAAATTACTCTACACATGCTGGGGGGCTGGACTAGCTGAGCTCCTCCCTAGCTGGACCAAAAACTGTTTTTAAGTTCTTATGGAAAGGCTTCTTGTGTATGCATGTCTGTGACACTGTCTTTTTATTTCAGAGCATGAGCCCTGGCAAGCAGCAGAATGTGCCTGATCTCACCCGAATGTTGCCCTTTTGCAACCCAAAAGATTACTGTGCAATCTCCTGCAGCGTGGCAGTCATTGGACTAGATGCCTACCAATGGTACATGTATTGGGGGGGCAGCTAAGTTAGGGGTGAGAAGTGACCTGTCTTCCACATGGCAAGTAGCTCAGTGGTAGAGCACACACTTGGATGCAGAAGGCCTCGTGTTTAATCCCCACCACCTCTATGTTGCTTCATGAGAATACTGAATTCTCTCCTGGTGGTAAAGGCAACGTACAGAAAGAAAGATAAAGAGAGCTTAGACATTATAAAGTAATTTTGATCTGCTTTATTGAGTGCACTTTACATGGAAAATAGAGATGACTCATAAGAACATCAGAAGAGCCCTTCTGGACCACAGAATCCAGCATTGTGATACGTAAATCGCGTCACTCACAAGAGCTTGAAAACTAGCAATTTGTTGTTCTGATCTGAACTGCTTAGGTATAACCAGCATCGTGGACACCAGCAGGAAGCACTGAATCCTGGGCAGGAGGAGGCGCCAGGATTCCAGCCTGGCCCAGAACTGTTGATGACAGAGCATCAAATACAGGAGGTGAATACAATTACCAGGAGTGAGTCAGTTGTAAGGGGAGGAGCTTTTGGAGAAGAGGGACAAGGCTATCAATGGCCAGTTTTGCTTCCACTGTCAGAGGGAATGCACCTCTGAATTGCAGTTGCTCACAGTCACTAGTGGGGAGTGCTCTTTACTCAGGTCCGGCTTACAGGCTTCCCATATAGGCATCTAGCTGGCCATTGTGAGAACAGGATCCTGAACCATGTGGGTGAGCAAGGTTTTCTTACGCAAGTTATTCTAGAAATAAAAAAAGATTGATTTATTCTTGAAGGAGAGTTCTGTCAATAGTTCAGCAGCCTTGATTGCTAAATGATGCATAGAGACAGTACTCTTGTGGCTACCATATGCGGAGAGCAAATGGAGGAATGCCATTGCCTTTATGTCCTGGTTTGCCAGCAACCAAAGGCCCCCTCTTAAGGTTCACAGATGGAAACTTAACCATGTAGTGTAGCAGAGGGGTGAGACAGACCTTCCTTCCTTCCTTATTTATTCCTTCCTTCCTTCCTTCCTTTTTTCTAAGGAGTGGCAGAGCTCCTCTGGAAAGCAGCCTCATTGGCCCACTATTTTGTTTCCCCACAATCCTCCAGATGTTGCATTAGTCCAGAGCACTGTGTGAAAAACAAAATGGCAGCCACTATCGAAACATAGTGCCTCCCACTATTGGCTGCTATCCCCCATACCCCAATGCCCTGGACTGATGCAATGAGGGCAAAACAAAACGGTCCTTGCTAGCTGAAATTCGGCCACTAGAGCTGAATACTATTGGAAGGCAGGGAGAACCAAAGACAGGTGGGTATCAGCATTCTGTAAGTCTTCTTAAGAGTGCTGGGGCCTTGCTTGCTGCCTGAAAGTGCTGAGTACTGACATCAGGCTTTCCTGATAACCTTGCTATGCCCCAAGTGCGACACAAAGGTTAGGGCATGCTTTAAGTCCATGGACTTCAGTGGCCTTAAGTGTAACTGTGTTGGATGTAGGTCTGTGTTCATAGATGATCCCTATTTATTCTGTCTGCCTGTTGCTCCTGCAGGCTCTGGTGGTGCTACAACTATGGAGTAACACCGTTGTCTCATTCCTGGAGACATGGCAGGGGTTTGCCCAGCACATTTCTGCAATGACCAAAGCTATTGCACAGCGCCCATATAAGTGAGTTCCTTTTGCCACAGATCATCTTTGCAGCCTCGTTTCTCTTCAAAGCTCTCCCCACCCCCTTAGCTGCAAGTGTCTGTTTTATAAAGCCGGAATGCCTCTAATGTGTGCACAAGTAGCGTGAATGAAAAGGAAGCCTCCCAATTCTTTATTGAAGAAAAACTGATAGAGACACACGCATATGTACCTGGTGCATGTTAGTAATATGATACCATTTGCAAGAAGAAAATCCATACCTTGCCATCTCGACTCTTCTTCTGAGGCAACCAGGTGAAAAAAGGAACACTTTCTTTGCTACTGCTTCCTGATAAATTGGGGGAGTTTATTTTTAACTCAAAAACAATAGGACTGTGTTTTAGAAGAGGCATCTGTTGTTTCTCTCACATGCACATGGAGGGATGCCCCTCCTGAGATACTTGATTTTCTCCAGAAATATTGTTTATGCATATGAAGATGCTTGCATGTTTATCTATTAGTCAGAGGTTTGTAAGTGAGCAACACTTAGAACATTCTGAGGGCTTTGTTCGGTTTTTAAAGACATGTCATCTCAAGCAGCCTATCCCTTTGCCTCTTCCCACAGGAAACAGCAGGGAAACCAGCCTTTCTCCTTCTGTGCTGATGGTGGGTGGGCCAGTGGAGTGCGTGTGCAGAAAGATGGGACGGGACTCCGACAGGCCTGGCTGAGGCAAATCCATCAGCTTAACCGAACCAGCCCTGCCATGGCAGCAGCCATCACCAAAACATACCCTTCACCACAGCTGCTGCTAGAGGTCAGTTCACATCTTGGATTGCTTTGTCGTTGGCTAATCAGCAGGCCTCCAGAGAGGAGGAAGGCAAACCTGCCACGAAGCAGGTAGGCAGATCAAGCCCTCCTCAAAATATCTCGAGGGCTGTTGCAGAGAAGAGGGCCAAGGCTTTCTCCCCTGCTGCTCCAGAGGAGAGAAGTAAATTGAATGGGCCTCAACAGACCCACAGCAAAATGTGGCTGGGCTTTATTCCCAATGGTCAGTTGGCATTTGGTGCCCTTTGGGTGTGCTCAGTTGTCACTGAGATATTATTTATTATGGGGGGACTCCCTTAGGGTCCCCTGGAGACAGAGTCATCTTCTGGTTTACTCCCATTTTCCTACATTGCAAAGCTTCCGTGGACACTCAAGCACCAAAAATTCAAGACTCAAGCCACGCGGTGCTTGAACCCACAACCCTGAGAGTAAGACTCTCGTGCTCTACCGACTGAGCCTAAACGGCCTCAGCCAAGTATACCTGAAGGAGTCTCTCCACCCCGCATTGTTCAGCCCAGATACTGAGGTCCTCCAAGGGTCTTCTGGTGGTTCCCTCACTGCGAAAAACAAAGTTACAGGAAATCAAGCAGGCCTTCTTGGTAGCGGCACTCTCCCTGTGGAATGCCCTCCCTTCACATGTCAAGGAGATATGTAACTTTTAGAAGACATCTGAAGGCAGACCAGTATCGGGAAGTTTTTAGTGTTCGATGTTTTACTATGTTTTACAAATGCTGTAAGCTGCCCAGAGTGACTGGGGAAACCCAACCAGATGGGCAGGGTATAAATAATAAAATTATTACTATCCCAGCTCTTCCTGATAAGGATCTAACAACATAACCTTCTCTTTGCATGCTGAATCAATGGATTTTCAATTACTGAACACCTATTTAATCCAATAGGGCATAATATAGGTTCAGAATGGCTCTACATTCTACACTGGAAGAAATCATCAGGGTTGTCTGTAGCCAATTTATTTTTCCTTTTTTTAAGGCCTACAGAGAGTGTGGCACAGACAAAGAAAAACAGCTCCTCCTAAGTGACATTCTGGTCAGAAGTGATGAAAATGAGAGGGAGCGGCGGATTGGCCCAGACTTGTCCCGTCGGGTCTACCTCTTCATGATATCTACCAATCCAGAGCTTGTTTTAGACCTAAGTGCCTAGGTGAGATAGTCAAAGGCCAGAATCTCATGTTTTCTAATCACTGAACCTCTGATTCTATATTGCTGGTTTTTGCAGAATGGACCTCTAGAAAGCAGTAAATGTGCACAAATACCATCAAGCCTCTTGAATTATTCCACCTGCCCTTGAAATTCTCATTCAGTGAGGATTACCTTGCAGTAGCCTTTTCATATCTTCATACAAATCTGTAGTGTTAGCCCCACTTGGACCAAGTTACCCAAAGGATCACCTGTCTCTACGTAGGCCTGCAAGAGGCCCTTATGGAGTTTCCCTTCTATCAGAGTTATACCAAGTTACCATTAAAAAGGCCACTATAGTGATTGTAAGAGCATGCCACAAATTAGGACCAAAGAGTCTCATTTTAGCACCTGGTAAAGCCCTTTTAGTTCCCCTACCTTTTTAAATCTAAAGCAGTTGATATCTCAACTGGCCCAAATGTTAAAGATACATAGGAATGGCAGTGTCAGAAGTCCCACCACCTTGTGATGTTAGAGGGGCAGTGGAGTATGCAACTGTGTTGTGTTATGGCCCCCAGGTTGTGCAATATGCTCAAGGACTCATGACACCATCATTGTATATGTTGTCAAGCCATTCCTCTATTCACAACACTTGGGTGAATGGATTTTTACCCTCCTATTATTTTGCTGCTTGTGTGATTGTTTAGTTTTGCAGTTTTAATTAATCCTTTATTTGAAATTGCAGTAATTTATGTAACCTGCCCTGAGACCATTTGGTGAAGGGCAAGAGATAGCTTTGTGACTGATATGCAGTAAGGCAGCAAATTTTCAACTCCCAACAATAGCAGCAAAAGAGCATTTAATTAGTAAATTAGGATGCAGCAACAAATAAAGCTTGGAAGAAGCCCAATATGAGATCTTTGTGTGTCAGGAATGTAAACTCAGTTCATATGGTGCTCAAAGGCACACTTTTCTTTAATTCTAACTATGTCCACACACACCACTCTAGTTATTATTCTGCAAATGGTCTAGAAGGCAGGCAACAAGATTTTAGTTAACAAGATAAGATTCCAGTTCTAGAAAACAAAGTAGCTTATGCAAGTCTGGCATTACCAAATCACCCCTCAGGTAAACCATCTTTTATCTCCGTGACGTTCTTATCCTGCTTTCAGTGTTTTCAACATGCTTTTTAATCTCATGTTTCATTTGGTACAATCATAAGCCACCCTGTAAATTTATTTAAAAGGTGGGACACAAGCATCCCAAAATAAAAACATGATGTGCCCAGTTCAAAGGCAACGGCAAACCATGATTTGTGAAAAAGGTGGAGATCTGAGTGTGCAGGTCATGCACTTGATGCCAAACAATGGTTTGGTATTGGTTGAGCCATGTCATGAAGGAACCTTGAGAAGCAAAGTCCCACACAGCAGTAGTAGAAACAAAACCATTAGTCACTTACGCCCGTGTTCAACCCTTGTAAGTCAATGCAGCTTGTCTTTTAATTATGTTTTCATATAGTTCAGTACAAGAGAAGCAGCGGGTAGACATGCAAAGCAATTAAAGCTGCAAGGCTCACATGAGTTCACTTACAGAGACAGTCTAGCAAGTTAATTTTGCGCCAGAGCTGTCTGTGCCAAAGCACTGAAAAACACACAAGAGATTAAGAGCCCTTTTTATATTGATAAAGATTGCTGTTTCTGTGTACCAGAGGCATTACTTGCAAGTGGCCAACCAACACAGTACATTGGCTTCTCTGTTTTCATCATAAATTGAGTCTCATTCATTTGGTTGTTGGGAGGAAAGTGTTCCTTGTCCTGTTTGGCTGCTGAATGTCTCAAGGTTCAGAGACTCTTCCAGAAAACTTGGCAACTGTAGTTGATGAGCAGGAGGCAAACTGGGGTAATCAAACTACAGGAATGGCTTGCCTCCTGAAGGTAGGTCTCTTCCAAAGCAGGAAACACTAGTTGAGTTCCAAGATTTCACTAGAAAGTGGGGAAATCTTTGCCCTCATTGAGGAGCCAGCTTCAACCACCCTTATAAAGACACGGCCTTCAAAGAAAGTTTTATGTCCTCCTGCATCTCTTTCGCTGGCATTCCTCAGCATCTGAACTGCAAGAGCTATCTGAATCATTTCCTGAGGTGGGGGAGGGTGGCTGAATCGAGCCACAGTTCATGCTCAGCACCCAGCCCAGTTTGTTGTGCAGAATTTGCTTCAGTCCAGGGGGAAGGGGCAGCACATCGAGTGTATCCACATAGTCAGGAAGCAGCTGGCGGAGACGAAAACAGCAGAGGTACTGCAGGGAGGTGTGGCTGCCGCAAGAGCGGATTACTTTCATGCTGCTCTTAGCGGCCGTTGAGCATACCATGGGGTAGAATCTCTTGTTCTGAAGTTTGGTGGCAGCTACTCCTGGATGGAAATACCAATAAGGAGGCCTGAGATCAACACATGGTCACAGAGATGGGGGGGGGGGGAGGCACACAAGCTATAATCTTTCAGCCATTGGCTAGGGCACTGTAAGGATTTGGGGAGCAGGACACTCCATCCCTTGATAGTCTTACAGAGAAAACTTCAATTTGGGACTTCAGCGTCAATGAAAACAGCAGCAACGTGTGATTCTATGCTCTTTGTCTCTGTGCACGATCAAGAAAACTGTCCAGGCACCAGTCATGCTGCTACATGATGCCATACACTTGTCGTAGTTACGCTGATGTGAAGGCCAAAGCTGGCTTACATGCATATACTTCTGGTTTATGCTACATTTTACTAGTTCCAAGCAGCCTTTCAATAGTCAAAAGCTTGGGATGCTCAGGCCACACTAACAACTAGGCCCTCTGACATCTTTACACATGAGAAAATTGTAATTTGAGTGTAGCAGGGACACACAGCATGCTGATATTTTGAGAGGCAGTCCCTTAAAGTTTAAACTTTAGATCTCACACTTCAGTGATCCTACCCCGTATCTAGCAATAGCTCCCTCCTGCTTAGTTGCATCTTCTTCCAACATTCCCCCTCATCTCAAAACTGGACTACACCTTTCAGCTGTGCCAACATTTGGTCAGCTTAAACCTGTTCTGGATCTCTTCTTCTTACCTATGCATTTCCTGTTTTTGAAAAAGGTCAGAGTCCCATGCCAGGTGTCCAGGTGCACTCCAATAATGGAGCCTTGGCCAAACCTCGTCGAGAAGTTGGTTCTGTCTCCCTTGTGGTGGAGGAGTCCTAGAGGGCAATTGGCAGCCACAATTACACAATATACACTGTAGACTCATCCTGTGTATTCCAACTTTTTGTTAAGACAGTTATTTCCTAGTTCTTTATCAGTTATACATGGGCAAGCCTCCGACTGCTTGTCAGAAAGTCAGTGAATCTGTCTTGATCCATTAATTCAAGTCCTCACAAAAACTTGTTGCCAAAACAGCTGGGTGCAAGAACAAAATGGACCGTGCTCCTTCAAACAAATCAAATCTTCCCTCTCTCCCTTGATGGCCCTCATGCCTAGAACTGCCTCCCAGAACACCTGTGTGATGTCACCACTAATTCCACGAAGCCTTTGGCATCATCCGCTACTGTAACCAAAGGAAAGTACACACCCAAGTTCACCCTCACCCCTGTTTCCTACCTTTGTTGACACCTCAGTGCCATGTTTGAGATTGCAATATTCTCAGTACAGGGACCTGCTCTGATGTACTTTTAAAATATTGATACTAACTTTTTAACCACCAGCTGAATACTTGGCTTTTTCACTAGCCAAATTTTGGCCCAAGCCATTTTGTTTATAGTAGAGAGTAATTTTACACATGCAGCAGTCCCAAAAACGTAAGTAGTAAACCAACACTTGCAGTGTTGTGAAGATGCCATTTTAATTACACATGCATGTGCAAGTTCTCTGATAACCTATAAAATAGGGATGCACAGAATAAGACGTTAATATAAACTTTGAACTTCTGGAAGCTAGCCTGTATTTTGGCTCTCTAGCCTGTACTCCAAGGCCAATTTATACAGGGTGTGAGCCGCAAGAAAAAGCCCTTACCTGTGCAGGCTTCCCATGCACATGCAGCCCATTAAAATGCACCTGCCACATGCACTAGTCCATTCCTATATGCTGGCATGCCAGCTGCACACCCGCCTGCTGGAATTAGGCTTCAAATACAGAAATACCTCCCCCCGCCCCCGCTTCAGAAGCCAATCATTTCACTTTTTGTTTACAGTTACAAATATATGAACTATATAACCCCTTTGCTCAGCATGACTTGTCCAACTCCTTTAGTCAATCATGGTCTCTCACTTCCTTTGTAAGGGAGAATTTATACATTCATGTTCTCAACATTTCAGTCAGGGCTAACTAACCTGTAGCACTGCAGATTATGTTAAGACTAGGACTCACATCACCCGTGAACATTGACCATGCTGTCTGGGGCTGGCGATGATGGGAGTTTGGAGTCCAATCACATCTGAAGGAGCACAACTTTAAGCAATGATCTCTGATGGCTCAATCACTCTGTGAGCCACCGAGCCACCTCTAATTACTGGCAAACCTTCACATTTCTTCTTCATCCCATGAATTATTTTCTATGCTGCCATTACCTGTATATGAGAGGCCCCAGCTATCTTCATCTTTTCCCAGCAAGCTACAAAATGTGTGGCGGTACTTGTCCAGGTTCACATCTGATGTCCCAATTCCCACCATCTAGATGTAGACAGAAAATTAGGAGTGGAGAGAGGAGGGCAGGCACACAGACAAAAGGACACACACTACATAAATCATGGAGCCACCTAAGCAATCACCTGAGCATTTGCTCATGTAAGCTTTTTATTTAGCCTTCAGAGCCACTGATTCTGCTCCACTACTACAGAGAACATTTCAGGTTCAACAATCACTTTGGGTGGGGGAAATCATTCATACTCCCTACTTTCTAAACCAACGTGCATTCCCTCTAGTTTAGATAAAGAATATGTTGATAGAACTGAACTATTTACTGTTCAGTTGTCTAGCACTATGCATTTTTAATATCATTTAATAAAACTCAACCTCGTTAATGCATCTGGACAGTTCACATATACATATACATATTACATAATTACCCTCTCCTGCATTCAGGTTTCTGGCCCATGGTCTGAGCTCTGCTATACTCAACTCTTGCAGACCGACCTCAGCAGTACATCAATCTGACATGCTGTGCTGACCTGCATGATTTTATTTCACATAATGTGTGTCACAGCACAGTATCATCCAATTTACTGCATAGCACTTTATTGGTTGTGTAGACCTATGACAGATAATTGAATTTAAGCAATTTGACAAACCTACAACTCTAATGGAAAATACGGTACCACCCCGAAACATTTCAGTCTCTAATGTTGCACATATGCCTGCAGCAAAGGCCAAGACATTACTAAGGAAATCTTTGGACTTAAGATGGAATGGTTTATTCCAATGGATATGAATAAGCAAGTCATCTTAGGGCTGGTTTACGTAAAATAATATGTGTTCTATCAGGTCAGACTACTTGTTCATCTAGCCCAAAATTAGGGAACCTTTGGCCTTCTAGATATTGTTGAACTCCAACTCCCATCAACCCCAGCAAACATGGCCAATGGCCAAAGATTATGGGGGTTATAGTTCAGCAACATCTAGAGAGCCAAAGGTTCCCCATACCTGATCTACTCACATACTATGTACTTTGACTGACAGCAGCTTTCTAGGATCTGAGGTCAAGGGTTCCCCCTCACCCGTTACCTTATCATTTTAGCTGAAGATGGTAGCAGAGATTCAATTTTGGGCCTCTAGCATGTAAATACTGAGCTATGACTCCTTTCCAGCAGCCCCAAAGCAAGCATTCTGGGAGTGCATGGAACCCTCCAGCTTCATAGTGAAGCAAGCAATGATATGAAAGCACCATATTTGAGGGCTAAAGACACAGCTGTACACGCATGCGGTGGCCTAAGGTTACTAAGATTATGCAGATCATGGTGTCCCCACTGGACTTCACCATACAAGATGCCAGTTTTCATAAATGGCATCCTTGGGCATTGTGCCCAAGAACTCCTAGGACAGCTGCTTGGATCCTACATTGGCCGTGTTTTGATGCCATTTGAAAATCTTTTTAATCCACCAGCCCCATAGCCTGACTGATGCTTTACGTGCTTCTGGCCTGTTTTCTGATGTGTTTTACTGATGTGCCATTTATTAATTCAAGCTACACTTAATGTTGGCTGCTTGCTGCTTTCAGCTGCAAAAGCAGGAGAAAAACATTTTAAAAGAATACACTTAGTGTACTGCTATCAATGAATCATCCTGTTTTGTTTAGCTGCCCCCTGCAGCACCTAAACATCATCATTCAATGTACCATGTCTGTGCCATAGACGGGTGAGGTCATCTTGATTTCCCAGAAGTGTTGCCCTTCTGCTAGCTCCTTGTTTCCCCGGACTGCAGCAGTGCCACAGCTGTAGTCCATGTGGAAGTTCACCTTACGGTCATCACAGGTCAGCAATGTTGCAGTGGATTTGTTCAGGTCATCCCATACCCAGTCAAAATCTAAATGACAGCAGGGGAGATGGTATCTTTCAAAAACACAAATGATATTGGATCTCAGCCACCCAACTCAAACTGCACTTCAACACAAATGAAGAGAAATGAAGTAGTAAACCTGTGTCTGGACTGTACCAATTTAGGCTGCATGTAAACACTCTCAGGACCTAATGCCCCTGTATTTAAGTTATTTAAGATCCTCCTACATGATTTGTTGCTTTTGAAAGCGGTGTAATATGGAACAAAGTAATCAATTTCAAGAAATCTCTCCACATAGAAAACTAGCATATCAGAGAGAGGGATTTCTGCCTTCTCTTCTTAACTGATATTTTAAGTTCTCCAAAGGCCCTGTGGAGAAAGATCAGAAATGGAGCAGGGTTGAGGAACTTATGACCTTCCAGATGTTGCTGGAGTCAAACTCCCATCAGGCCCAACCAGCATGGCCAATGGGAGTCATAGATCCAATCACTATTTCCCCCCTGCATATCTATGTCACATTCAAACACATCCCTAACTCGTATGAGATTTTTTTAAAAGCTTCCTTACATTCATCCTCCTCTCCACACTGACAGTCTTTGATCCGGTGAATGGTGTGCACATTAGAGCAGAAAGGAGCTTCATTCTGGTTTTCACAGTTACAGTACGACTCTCCAGTTACAGGGATTGCTGTGGGTATGGAAGGCAAAAGAGAAGGAAATTCTGGCTCTGAATCAGAGTCGCTGTGCTGCCCAGAAGAAAGAAAAACAAACTATTAGTATGCTCTTTCCAAAAAAAATGCTCAGAACCAACCCATGTCATTTTCCATTCCCATGGATTTCTCCTCTCAACAGAAATGTTATTTTTAAGCTAAGTTCTTTTTATTTTTACATATACTCTCTGAACTCAATGCTGTCCACTTTCACTGATATAAATGAATCCTTGCCAGACTTTAAAGATTACTGAAAATAATTTCTAAAGGGTGACTGAAGTGGAAGAGCATGGCTCTGCATAGCCTCTATTGAAGCTGCACCCTCTCAACTGATAAGAGGTTGAGAGAGCCATCATTTGGTAGCAAAGCAGCAGCAGCAGCCACAATAATATGGCAAGAGAGGCTGATATGACACCTACTTATCTATATAAAAACCCCCAGAGTAGGAAGAACTGCAGGCTTTTCTGTTGTCTCTCTCACTCCACCTTCCTTTAGCTCTTATACGTTCTTCCTCTGGGGAACTGACAAAAGATAAGAGACCCATTGATACTAGTGACTATTGGAAGCCTGACACTGCTTTAGTGAGGAAAGTTCAGCTCTTAAGAAGACTGGCTGGAGAGTGTAGGAGGATGCCATAGCGTAAAATAATGTAGGGATGGTCTTTTATTGCTTTAGGCTGCAATCCCCATACCCACTTATATGGGACTAAGTTGCCCTAAACTTAATGGGACTTCTGAATAGGCATGTATAGGATTGCACTGTTACTTCCTTAACCTACACTCTTTGCACTGAGTCTTGTGCTTTTAACTAACTTCCCAGTTTGTTTTGGTTACAAAACAGTCAGTAGTCCCTCTTAGTGGTTCAGCCTTACCCTACAGCAGTGCAATTCAAACCTTGATTTTCAGACATCAGCCTGCTCCTCTGAGGAGGAAGAGGAGTGTGCATGAGGCAGGTACAGACGACATCAGAGCCTACTCCAGTCAGACTGCCCCCACTCCCAATTTTACATGTTTTTTCCTTCATCTTAGTACTTTAAAATTGTAAACCGCCTTGGAAGCCTTAGTAGAAAGGTGGTGCAGGCAAACCCCAATTTGCACAGGGGTTGCATTCCTGGCCCCCCTGCACATCAGCAGAGCGCACAGAAGCCCGTCCCACCCCTTCATGCCCATTCTACCCTCTTCCTAGTCCAAAACAACCCACATTTCAGAGGTCGCACATCAACTGAATGCGCTCAAAGTGGCCATCACCTGCATATAAACACAATAAATAAATTTATTAAATAAACTAGCTGGGGGCTCAGGCCTTGTTCCTTCCCTGCTTTGCTATTCAAGTACCTCTCAAATGGAGATCTCAGCTGAATCTGAGTATTGTGAACAAAAAGAGCATACACTCTGCAACCAAACTCTGGGTGCACCTACACTCTGAAAACATCAACTGATGAAGTAAATAGACTCCATCTAGCACAAAATAAACTTTCATGTGGTTTACCACACATGCTGGTGTAATTTAATTCCGGTGGGAGTGGGGGCAGGAATAGTGCCAATTTACTTCTCTCACCCAGATAAGAAAAAACATGAATGTAGATCAATTTAAGCTCCCTGCTACGTTCATGGATTCATTGCTCATGAAAGTTTAGCTCATTGGGCAAAGCTATTACAGTCCTGGTCAAAAATCCAAAACACATGCCAACAGACTATCCAGATGGCACTGGGTCTTAAGAAGGCTGTTCTGCACTATCATACCTGCCCATCAGAATCAGACGACCAGCTAAGGGATCCAGAGGGCAATGCTACTGTCCTTGAGTCTGCATCACGGCGTACCCCACTCAGGACATAGTGCCAGGCTCTGCTGTTGCGCATACGGCGTGCCATGGCGTGTTTGGAGAGGTAATCTGGAAAGCAAGGAGAGATGTTATTCAAGCCAACCCTTCCTACTTTACTATTAAACAATAACAAGAACAACAATCCTTCCTTCAGACAGAAATTGTTTATTATTTATAGCCTTTAACATGTATTAAGTGATGTCCAGGCCCTGCCTGCAGGCTTATAATCTAATGAAGAGAGGCAAAGTAAATGAAGAGAAGGGATAGTAAGCAGCTATATGCAGTATACAGGGAAGATCTGTGGTCAAATCCCCACTCATCCATATAGCTTAATGATTCTAGGGCAGTCATTGTCTTGCTGACTTAAACCTCTCGCAGGGCTGCTGCAAGTAAACATATGCACAACCCCGAGTTCTTTGCAGGGAGGAGAGGAATGTAGCAACAACAACAAAAATGCTAGGGAAAGTCAACATAAACAAAGGTAATCTATTGTGCTGTGATAACTGCTAGTGATGCCTTTAAACCATTTTTTCAACCCTGGAATTAATAACTGTTGGAATAATTCTGTACAAATGCATGAGACAGACCATCTGAGAGCAAATAGCTAAGTATTATAAAAGAGCCTGAACAGGGAAGGAGGCATGAGAGCTTGGAGAGAGGAGGAAGGCAGAAAGAGAATAATATTATATCAGGCACTCTAAGTCTTAGACAGATTCACTTATCCATCACAGCAGGCATGTATGTACTCTCTCCCGCACCCCCACCCCCGGAGTTCAGTCTTTGAAATGTCATTTCATAGAGTTTTCCACTTCTCTTCCCAGTTCCCACCCACCCTACCCTGGGCTCTTTCTTGGGTGCATTTGTTTTATGTTTTTAAAGTTTACTTTTTAAAATTGCAAGGTTTTGTAATGGAAGCATTGTACAATGTAGCGATTAGACTAAGATCATTGAAAACAAAGCCCAAATCCTCACTTTACTGGGAATCTCCTCAGATGACCTTGAGCAAGTCGTGCTTTCAAGTCTGATCTACTGAGGGGGGCAAATGACCATGTGTTTCCTTAAGCTCTCTGGATAAATCAAGTGCTGTATACTACTTTGGAGATAGGGTGGACACTGCAGTCAAGAAGAGGATACAGTACAGTACAAGGGAAAATATTTCACTGAAAACAACAGATATCCAACAGTAGAGACCAGCAAGAACCTCCCTTATCCTCCTTTATGTAAATTTCGAGAGTTTTAACCAAATACATTTTTGCTACACTGCAGCCGATTCCAATCATTCTATACAGAGAAGTTACAGGCCACAAACTTAATGTTTTGAAACATCTGCCAACGGGCAATACTTACAGTACTTGCTTAAATGTGACCAAAGCCTTCCTGCCCTACTATTCACCCCCAGACTACAGGAGTTTATGAAAATGAGGGTTCAAAACTGCACCCCAAGCCTAAACCAGAAATAAGGACCACTGCCAATATAGTGTAACAGATAAATTAAGTGCTTTATTGAGGCACAATACCCAAGACAAGCACAGTGGATAAGCAGTGTTAGAAATTAGCAAGGTGCCAGGCATGTTTTGCTACTGGCACAGGTCCAGTTGTGACCACATAGAGATCTCTGGATGCCAGGTTGGTGAATGCCATCTCCATCTGGTTGGCCCCTCCAGCATTCTTAAGAAGAAAAGCAGAAGAGCTTATTTATTGCATTTATATCCCACCATTTTCTCCAAAGAGCACATGGCTCACCCCCCTCAGTTAATCTCAACAACAACCCTGTGAGGTAGGTTAAAAGGCTATGACTGACCCAAGGTCACCCTGTGAGCTTTATGATTGAGTGGGGATTTGAACCCTGACCTCCCAGGTTCTAGTGCAACCACTACACCACACTGGCTTCCTAGAATACTTCTGCTATGGGGCAGCTATATAAAGCAAATTATTATGATTATTATTAAAAAAAAATAGTGCCATTCTTAGCTCCCAAGGGGGTATGCAAGAAAAGAGGGCTCTTACAATCCAAATGTTTTACAATGACTTTGCAGGAAGAGATCCTGAAAGGTGTCCCAGAAGATAAGCATTCATGATCTAATGGCCTCTATTTCAGAACTGCCCAACCCAGGCATCATGTAAAGAATACCAGGATAGGCATAATGCGATTAAGGCCACTCGGTTCAGTGATCAAATGAGCCACTCCAGGCAGCTCAGCAGGGCTGCCTTGTGAGGAAAAAGATTACTCCAAGTGAACTTTACAGTCAAAGGAGCAGCTATAACAAGCTAAGTATGGGATAAAGACGAGCATGAACAGAAAACAAACTGAAAACACACCAAGACACAGCTAGGAAACATCAAGAGCACTGAAGCAAAGTCTCTATGGCAGACAACATACTTTAACTGTTAAAAAAGAGAGGATTGCTTCCTTCCACCGTAGGATGAACCTATAATGATGCCATAAGGAGTGTGTTTCAGTGCAAAAACCACTAGGGCTAGAAAGCAGTACAATGCTTCAACAGCAAACATGCATTCATATAATATATGTTTAGGCCAGAGGTTTTCAACCTTTTTGCGTCCAGGGCTCCCTTGACCAACTACATTAATTCTGTGGCTCCCCTATGGGAGCTCCAAGTCTCAGAAGCCCAGTTATGTCACCCCTTGCCTGCAGAGCCAGCAGCCCCTCGCCCCTTTTTGAGGCTGCCTCAGCTTCTGGCGACCAGCACCCCCTGGCCAGCTCCAGAGGCACCATTTGCCTGAGGAGCTTGTAGCCAGGGCTACTGCAACAAACAGCCACACAAGCCTTTGGGAGGCAGAGAGGCAAGAGGGCATGAAAGGAGGGAAGGAAGGAAAGAGGGACAGAGGTCAGTGTTGCCTGTGGCACTCCTAACCATCATTCAAGGCACCCCGGGGTGCCATGGCACACTGACTGAAAACTACTGGCTTAGGCATACAGAGTTACAATCCACACTAGCTAGAAAATGCCAGGGTTGAAAGGGGAAGTCTAGATGACTGCAACCAGAGTGACTCTCATATGTAACACAGGAGTGGTTATCACCAGCTTACAGTCCCAGAAAGCTAAAGGAAAGGCTAGGCTCCTAAGGCACCCACAAGACTCAGTAAGCACTATGTAATGTGACCACAGAACAAAGTTATCAATTATCAGTTTTCTTAGATATAAAGACTCTTGCATTAAAGTATCCTAACTTTTACTTCATTAATAAATAGTATTAAATGATCACAGCCTTAAACTATCAAGTGGAAAGAAAAGGTCACTTAGTATGTAATGAGGACCATCACTACTCAAAGATGGCAATGACATCCCATAAAGCAGAAGTGACTTTGCATCACTTACTTTCTAACACACACAGGTAGAAAATCACATTTAAATTACCGTATGTGCCCGGTCAGTAATTAAAGTCAGCACATAAAGGAGGGGCATATGAAAGGCACCCTGGAAGGCCACTGACCTTAACTAAGCAGGGATTTGAAGCAGGTCTCTCTGATCCCAATCCAACTTTATATGCAACTGTACTGCACTGCCTTAATGCTAGTATCACAGAGGTGTGCCAAAGCACACAGGTAATCCAGCCCCACAGGATAGAATGAACTATGTTGTCCATATAGAGTTAGGATTTTATCCTAGTTCAAGTCCCACCATTTGCCATGAATCCATTGTGAAACCAGGCTCTCCAAGAACAGAACCACATTATATGCAACAATTATATGCACTTCAGGTGTGCAAGTATTTGGCACAGGAAACTTAAGTACAAAACAAAGTGCAGGTGCCTGACCCAATACCCACATTCATGCTTCTGGTAGCCCCAACAAAACTGTGGATACCAGATGCATGTACAGTCATACCTCGGGTTGAATGTGCTTCAGGTTGAGCACTTCCGGGTTGCGCATTACTTCCGGGTTTCACTGCTCGCGCATGCACTGATGTTCAAAATGACATCACATGCATGCGTGGAAGTGGCAAAATGTGACATCGCGTCTTACATTCTATTCAGGATGCAAACGGGGCTCCGGAATGGATCCCGTTCACATCTCAAGGTACCACTGTATATTTATGAGTCCTACTTGATGCATGTGCAGTGAGAACACCTATGCACTCACTGCAAACACAACTGCTGCTGCATTCAATATGGGGTCTCTCTTAATTCAGACACGTCCTGTGAGGCACGGCTGCTGTGTTTCAGATCCCCATGAGAGGCTATACAACAGTGCCTTACAGATTTAAAGTAAAGCTTAACAGTAAACAATAGTTTAAATAATAAACATGTGCCTATGAAGCAAGCCTCAAAAACTGTCCATCCCCAAAGGTAACTGCTGCTCACATAATACGACTTTTCCATCCCCTTCCATCCACATTCCTCAAAACTGGGGCAACTGTACCTACATTCACCCCTCCCATAACAGTTTCCTTTCCCGTATACACAAGAAAACTCCTGCTTATCTACAGCTTCTCCTTCTCCTCCCCTACATCCATATGGCACCCAAAGCCCCCTTCCACCTACTACAGTGGTACCTCGGTTTAAGAACAGTCTTGTTTAAGAATGATTTGGTTTACAAACACCACAAAACCAAAAATAGTGTCCCAGTTTGAGAACTTTACCTTGGTCTAAGAACGGAATCCAAACGGTGGAAGGGCACCTGTGGCGGGAGGCCTTATTAGGGAAGCGCGCCTCAGTTTAGAATGGACTTCCGGAACAGATTAAGTTCATAGACCGAGGTACCACTGTACTTAAACATATTACAAGCACACATTATCCCTCTAAATGCAGCGTAATATATAACCTTGCTGCCTGCAATTGGCACAAGCATATAAGAAGGCAGAGTACAATCTCACATTCTCTCTCTTTTTTTCTTTTTTCTTTTTGAACTAAAATACACATGGCCCACTGACATCTTAAATTTACAAAGTACACATACTCTGGTTCCTTTCACCGAAGGCCTAACCAACCCGCATTTTTTTTTTTAATTCACTAAAAAAATATCTCTATGCACCTTTCCAAGGTGCCTCAAAGTAGCTTACGTAGACCGGTAAATGCAAGTTAAGAAAATACAAAATCAAGCAAACTATTGTGTATGTGCATTTTATTTTAGATCACTGCTTTTTAGAGCAATGTTTAGCTTTTTCATGTGTACATTTTTTTTGTATTCTTAATCTCATTAAAATTGTTCTTAAAAGGCTATGGGCAGAACATGGTACACATAATAAAGTGAATTACAGTGGTGCTCCGCAAGACGAATGCCTCGCAAGATGAAAAACCCGCTAGACGAAAGGGTTCTCTGTTTTTGAGGCGCTTCGCAAGACGAATTTCCCTATGGGCTTGCTTCACAAGACGAAAACATCTTGCGAGCCTTGCGATTTTTTTCCGCTCCCCCCCCCCTTTTTCTAAGCCGCTAATAGCCGCTTAGCCGCTAATAGCGCTAATCCGCTAAGTGGGTTGCTTCGCAAGATGAAAAAACCGCTAGACGAAGAGACTCGCGGAACGGATTCTTTTCGTCTTGCGAGGCACCACTGTACTTATGAGATAAATACAGCAACCCAAGGAAAACACACTACAATCAGACTAGCCAGAAAGGACCAACCAGGTAGACAAGGAGTACCTTGCAGCCACCTCTGAAGGCCGACATCCTGTATGGGTGTGTGGCAAAAAGGATACTCCTACTGGAGGTCTGGGGGATCTGTGGCCCTCCATATATTGTTAGACTCCAGCTCCCATGATCCCTAACTCTTTGACTACACTAGCTAGGGCTGATGGGAGTCTGGAGTCCAACACGATCTGCAGGGCCAAAGGTTCCCCATCTCAATCATACAGAATTATACTTTTTAAGGGTTGTGATGTAAAGAAGGGGGGCGGAGGGAGGAAAGGCACACATACAATTTTAGAAGGAAACTTTTTCAATAGTTTCTATCTTTCTTTCCGATGCCTTCAAGGCTGACAGAAATCTCACGTCTCTCATTTTCTCCAGTGGTCAATTTATGGGCTGCTGACCCAGAACACTTTTATGCCATGGGATTTTATTTCTTCTGCTTCTGACTTAGATGCTCAACATTTACCATCCACGCCAGCTGAGGAAATATGAGTGTGTTACTACTTTTTCATTTTAGAATTTTGTTTGCATATTGTAATACCCTGCTACTGGGCCTTTGGCTCATTCATTATGTTACAATTAAAAAGTTTTAAATTATGGGGTGCAGAGATAGTGTCTTCAGTATAGAACCCCAAACCTCACGACTGGGCCTGCAGGCAAATCTCTCTCTCTCTCTTTCACACACACACACACACACACACACACACACACATCCTTCCCAATAGTCTTCTAAGCAAAGAAGGTACAGAGATACCTTAAAAAACTACAGGAGAAAAGGCACCTCTCGACTTCAGCTAAATCGTGCTCCCACTTAGAAACAGTCATTCGGTTGGACTAGATGACCCTTAGGGTCTCCCCGCCTCCGACTGTACAATTCTATAATTCTTGCGCTGACTCACTGTCTCAATAAATGCCTCGTAAGTTGGGGGCGGGGCAATGAGACCGCTGTCCAACTTTACCCAGCGTCCTTTGCGAGAACTCCCAGCAGCCACTGGGAGGGGTCCCGCCAGAAACTGGCCAACGGTCCGCTAGTGGCCTCAGAAGTGCTTTCTCAACCGAGCTGTAGGCCGCAGGCTGGGCTTACCCCATACATACACATACGCCCCGTTCTCCTCAGCCGCGAACACCCGCCATGGCCTACCTCAGCCGTCCAGCCACAGAGCCGCTTCCCCTCCTCCTCCTCCTCCTCCTCCTCCCCCGGCCCCTCAGAAGCCAGCGAGCGAGCGCGCCTCCCTCCGCTCCACATCGGCAGGCGCCACACCCCGGCCTCCTTCCCACAGGCGAGATATAAACAATCTACGCTGCGCGCGCCCACCTCGGCCGCGCCCATTGGCAGCTCGGCTCGGCTCCCTCCCCTCCTTCCACGTCCGTTTCCTACCTGCGTCACTCCTCCTCTTGCTCCTCCCGCCCCCGACGAAAGGGAGAGGGCGGGGAAACGGCACCATCTTCCTCTCTCCTCATTGGACGCTTCCCTCGCTCAGCGCCCGGCATAGCGCTCAAGGCACACGCGCAGTACGGCGTGGTGACGCCAGTGACCCTTTTCCCATCTCTCATTGGCAAACCCTGTTCCTCCCTCTTCAACAAGGAGGTGGAGATTTTCTCAATTAAAAAGAGAGAGAGAGAGAGAAGGCGGTCTCCGAAATATGATTGGCTGAGAAGGAAGAGTCAATGGGTAAGGTGAGTGCTGCCTCATAGGGCAGGAGGCAGCCGAAGAGTCCCTGGTGACTTTCTATTGGTTAAAGTTTACGTCACGCAGTCTTGGACGGAACAAAGGTGGATAATGTGGTTCCCCAGCTGCCTTTTCATTGGACAAGATTGATGTCATTCGTGAGAGGACGGGCAAAGCAACGCCCAGTTGTCTGTTCATTCGTCAGGGTGCATGTCAATCACCTGACGAATTCGGAAGTGGTGAGGATTGCTGAAGCAACATGGAGGAAGCCGCAGAGGGTGAGTGATTGATGGGCTTTGAAGGCATGGTCGTTGGGGACGGTGATTGGATGTTAACTAGGCTTCCTGTACTTTTTAACATCTGTGGAGAAGCAGATGTTCAACAACAATGGGATAATCTGCGCCTGTCAGATGACTATCTGCTGTTAAAGCACAGGAACTTTTTCCAAAGAAATAAGAGCAATGATGTTGAACCTGCCCTCCAGACGTTGCTGGATTACATCTTTCTTCATTAGTTGAGGCTAATGACAGTTGTGCTGGTGCAAAAGAGAGAGGGGTGGGGGATGTGCCAAGATCCAAGTTTGGGGCGAGTGCTCTACAGTGAGAAAACACCAGCAGAGGTTTAAAGCCACTAAATATGCAGCAAAGTAAAGCACGGAAATACAGGTTGTTAGATCTTTAAAATATGTCCCTCCAAGTGAGTTCTAAAACGTCCACTTTAAAAGTTCCCTTCTAAAGTTTCCCTCTTACCCCAGCATAAGAAGACGTCTACATGTTTGGTAAGTTTTAAAAAATGGTTTCCTTACAAACTCTTCAAAGGTCAGGTTCATGTGCATTTCCATACATCAGTCAGAAAAGTTGCATAGGCAGTACAACTTAGCTTAGTTACAAAGTGGTGAAAGTTCCTAAATTATTGATATAGGAACACAAGAGTGGCTTGTGATCCATGTGGCTGAGCAACCAGCTCAAACCGCTTCACATGCTGAACTTCTCAGGTAGACTGTGTACAACAAGAGGCTTTATTGCCTCTTTTCCCGAGGTGGGCAGAAGTGATGTAACTAAGCCTGGCAGGACAGCTTAATCTACCACTGGTCAAAGTTGCCACTGTGTAGTTTCCGCATTTCAGAGCCACTTAGAAAATGAAGAGTTAAGGTTCATATTCAACTTCCTGTTGGTTTGGTGTGTGAGAAACAGTTGGCCCTCCAGATGTTACTGAACTTCCAACTCACATCAGCCCTCATCAAAATGACTGATGGTTAGGGATGATGGGGGGCCAAAGGTTCCCCACCCTGACATATACTTTTGTTCTGCACATGCGCTAAAATTAATCTTAACAATTTTCAGTGCTTTAAATTGTAAGTCCTTAATTCAGTAAGTGCATGCTATTGAAATGTCATGTCTTAAAACATTTAAATCCCAAGGTTTCTGCAACCGGAGGTGCCTCTTTTGTGCATGTGTGTGGCACAATATAATGCTTCTGCATATGCGTGCACGGCAAAACCCAAAAAAACACTTCTGGGTTGCTGCCTGCGTGTCCCGAAGGATACGTAACTGGAGGTGATCGCAAGTAGTAAGGTAAAGGGACCCCAGACCGTTAGGTCCAGTCATGGCCGACTCTGGGGTTGCGGTGCTCATTTCGCTTTATTGGCCAAGGGAGCCGGCGTACAGCTTCCAGGTCATGTGGCCAGCATGACTAAGCCGCTTCTGGCCAACCAGAGCAGCGCACCGAAACGCCATTTACCTTTCCGCCGGAGCGGTACCTATTTATCTACTTGCACTTGGACATGCTTTCAAACTGCTAGGTTGGCAGGAGCAGGGACCGAGCAACGGGAGCTCACCCTGTTGCCGACCTTCTGATTGGCAAGTCCCACCACTGTAATTTAAACAAGGTTCTTGCATAGGGACAGGGGGGAGGAGAGACCAGTGCCCAGTTGTGCACAGTGGAGGAAGGTGTGCTCTGCAAACGCCCCCCCCCCCAAAAAAAAATTGTTAAACTTAGCACCTATGAATGCAAGATTTGAATGTGGGCAGAAGGACTTGCCTTTGGCGTGCAGTGTTTTTCGGAAACTTAGGCCTTGCATTGTACACTGTGGAGGGACAAATGGGGATCTTCCCTGCCAAACTCTGTCTGCTGTCAAACAGCCCACAGTTCCCCTGCCTTCTTACATGTAACCAGCCCAGGTGGACAGCACTGCTAGTCATCTTCCTCAGCCTTGATCTCCATGTTGCTATTGTAGAACTCAGCAGGGAGGAGGATGGGGACCAAAGAGGAATTAGTTGATCTTGCCTGTCATTGACTCTGGCTCCATCTATAGTTCTATTATTCTATTAAATGCAGGGTACAGTATTCCAAATCAATTCAGTTTAGGACATTGTGGTATATAATATGAGAAATGGACATTAGATAACAAATAGGTTGAGAGATGGGGGGGGGGGGGGGTAAATCAATAAAACCCAGCTTAATTAAAACCCAACAAATAACATACTGTGAAAATTATCATTATATCAGTTTCCGCTTTTGGGTTTTATAACTATTAGTCATAGTGAAATAAAGCATATAGAAATAAAATTTAAATAATCAAGCTTTCCCAGTAGACTTTTTTACATTTGCTATATAAAATTTGGTTTGTGCTTTCGAAAGGGGGGTATTAACACACTAGCCATTTGATAGTATTTTTTTAATCATATGGTTAAGTGTAACAGTGACCGACAGTACAATTCTACGCGTATTTATTCAGCTGTTTTATGGTGTTCATTGAGGCTTGCTTCCAGGAAAGTGTACATAAGACTTGCAGACTAAGAGTCTCAGGGATGAATGAGGAAGTTCCTGTTTCCATCCCTATCTGCCATGAACTCTCTAGGTTGCCTTAGGCAAGCTACTCTCATTGGCTTTGCATCTGCAATAAGGGGATAATACAATTATAATCTGCAATAATACAATTATAATCTGCAATTATATCTGCAATAAGGGGATAATACACAATTATTGAAATTGTGTATATATTATATATCACTCTTATCATCATTACATAAAGTTAAGAGAACGAAAGTGTAAAAAAAGACTTATTTTTGTGTGGAACGACTCACTTTTACAGTTATATTCTCCTAATTGATTGGAGTGTTAAGTCTCTGACTTGGGAGATTCATGTTCAGCTATAAACGTTACTGGATAAATCTTGACCAGTCAATGTCTTTCAGCCTAACCTACTTCACAGAGCTGTTGTGAGGGGAGAAGTCTATTATAGGTAATAGATATGACAAGACAACTATGTTTGAGGCGGAAGCACAGACCAAAGAGGTGATTAATAGCTGGAATTTTGTAACTGAGGGATTAAGAATTTCAGGTCAGGAAATAGTTTAAACAAATTTATAGAGTTAATCAATATATTATTTGATAAAAGATAGGAAGATGATATTAGTATCTGAGTAGTTCAAGAACGGACCTATAATTATCTTGTCCTTTTAATTATCCACTCATAATTATCTTGTCCTTTTAATTACCTACGCATTATTTACTGGTACATTGTACAAATATTTATTGACATCTTTATATTACTAATATAAGAAACCATAAGAATAAGCCTTAGATTGTGGGTTGTATCCAACCAAGTTCTACTCAAAAGTAGACCCAAAGAAATGAATGGACCTACGTTGGTCATGGCCATTCATTTCAGTGGGTCTGCTCTGAGTAGGGCTAGCATTGGATACAATCCTATTTATTATATTTATAAAAGTATTTCTGTACCACCATATCATAAGATATCAAGGCAGTGTACAACGTTAAAACATTTAAAGAAATAAAAACACTGTGTGTGTTATTTTTATGCCATGATGATTTATAATGTGCATTGTACTGTATACAAATAACAATATACGTTGTGTAATATTTTGTGTGTGTGTGTGTTTAAAGATATAGGGATCATGTTTCCCACCATAGCTCCTTAAAGGAAAGTTGGATAAAAATTAGATGGAGGGATGCCATCTTAATTTTGTAGCTTGGGGGCCCCTTTGCGCAAATTGATCTTTGCTACTCAATCGCTACCACAGCCATGTTCCCTCTCCCTTGTCTGTTCACCAGTAAGAGAACTAAATGTCATCCAGAACACACACTCTGTTGATGACAGCTGACAAGCAAGCTTCTAATATTCAACATGACCTCATGTCTTTCTCAGTAAATATTAATATTTTAATATTAATAGCCATTTTAGCAGTAGGAAAGGGGGAAAGATCACCCCGTTGTTACCTTTCGTGGACTTCCTAATGACATCTGCCAAGGTCATGGTTGGCTCCATCTCCAGGGAATCTTGTTGCTTCGATTGATTTTGATCCCCCACAGGGTGCCAAGAATTCTCTTCCTCAGTATCCATCTTTTAATATCCTTTTAAATGTCCAAAATCCTCTGCTGAGGAGATAAGTATCTTCTGCTTCTGATACGGTTGGGGAACTTAAGCCTTATTAAGATGTTCCCTCAGCCTGGCTGTGTGAAGGTGCAGGAAATTCCTGGGTGACTCAAGTTGTCCATCCTTATTCACCTTTTTGCCTCACGAGTCTATGATCACTTAATGGCTGTGTTTACATTTTACAATGGGAGACATCCTGGATGGCTTTGTTACTACAGGAGCCAGTGACTGAGGCGTCCTGGAATTCTAATCGCTATGGAATTTCGCTTCCAACTGTCATAAGCCAAAATGCCACAACTAGCTAGTGCAAGTGGAGGTCTGAATTGAGAGAATTGCTAATATAAATGGGGGGGGGGGGAATGTGTTGGGTGCTTTGATGAATTTGCAATTCATAACAGATTTTGGCTTCAAATATTTTGGGAACCAGGGATGCGGGTGGTGCTGTGGGTTAAACCACAGAGCCTAGGACTTGCCGATCAGAAGGTCGGTGGTTCGAATCCCCGCGACGGGATGAGCTTGTTTATTGTCTTGTTCTTTCTTTTGACCTACTTTTGTTGTTTTTAATTATTGTTGTTGTTGTTGTTGTTGTTATTTATACCCCGCCCATCTGGCTATCCACACTTTATTTTTAAAGCAACCTGCAGCGTTCATTTCTAAGCATTTTATAGAGAAACCATGTTGGTTTTAATGTATCAGGGTGTGGGTTGTTTGCTTGGCTGTAAGTCGCTTTGGGTTGCCTTGGGAAAGGCTAAGCAACTAACAAATTTAACAGATAGTAAATAAATGACCACAGAGCTCACTCTGTCCTCAATCGGCTGTATTGCATATTTCTCCCACCTTAGGATTTTCCCCTTAAAAAATAAATAAATTGCACTTTTGCAAACTTGGGTTCCTCCGCACCCTCATCCCTCACCTGCCAAATACCTTCCTTTTGTGCCTGACGGATGCCATTTTGTGCACATAAGCAACCTCACTTACAACCAGAACATTGGAAATCAGACAGAACAATAACTGTTTCCTCACCCTGGTCCTCTTGTCCCTTACAGATGGAGGTAACCTGGCTGGGGTCCAGCACATTGTCTTGGTGCTATCGGGGAAAGGGGGCGTAGGGAAGAGCACCATCTCAACAGAGCTGGCTTTGGCTCTGCATCACACTGGGAAAAAGGTATGTACCATGTGGTATAGTGGTTAGAGCACTGGATTGTTGTTCTTTATTTCATTCCTGTTCGCTTTATAGTTTTAAGCGGGGGAGGGACCTTAAAGCGGTTTACAACCTACAATAAAACAATCCAGAATCAAACATCAATGAAGAAAGTCACGTATACAGTGGTACCTTGGGTTACATACACTTCAGGTTACAGACGCTTCAGGTTACAGATTCCGCTAACCCAGAAATAGTACCTTGGGTTAAGAACTGTGCTTCAGGATGAGAACAGAAATCGTGCTCCGGCGGTGAGGCGGCAGCAGGAGGCCCCATTAGCTAAAGTGGTGCTTCAGGTTAAGAACAGTTTCAGGTTACGAACGGACCTCCAGAACGAATTAAGTACTTAACCCGAGGTACCACTGTACATTCAAAACAACATAGTTAACAGGAAACTAAAATATTATCTTAAAGATTTCTAAATAAAACTTTACAAAGGAGGTAAACTACAAGAATGCACATTTAAAGCAGCAAAGTGAGCAACGGCAAAGTTTTCTTAAACGTTTCAAAAGAAAACATTACTAAATGAGGTCAAATATAGAATGCACATTTAAAACAGCATAATCAAAAAGAGAATAAACTATTATCAGAAGCATAGAACATGTCTTCTTCTGTTGCTGCCAGTGTTGGCTCATGGAGGCTCAATGACTTGGGTCTGCACTAAGAAACAACCATGATGGTCTCTGGCCTCTTCAGCAGCCTCAGCTTTTGCAGCTGGAATCAGTCAAGGCCCTGCCCTCTCAAGCCAGGTGGGAAGAGGCCCGCAAGACAGGGAGCAGGTCTTCCAGGACTCAAAGCAAAGATTGAATGTGAACCCAGAGTACCCAGATCCCTGCTTAGCAGTGACTGCAGTGGTCCTGGCCCATATGCCGTCTCCCAGTCTAATGTACCTCCATTCCACACATTTTTTCTTGGGGGTAAGCCTTCATGTATACCACCCTGAACTCTTTGAAGAGGGTTAGGGAACAGGATCCAGTGTACAGGGCAGATCCCGAGCACCCCCCACCCCCTACGAGTCACTTTGACAGATGAGCAGGGCTTCCCACCCACCAGTTGCCCGATGTCACCATGACGTCAGGTGACCGAACTTCAGAGTGAAACAGGTGTGATACTTCTGGTCCTAGCAATGTGGGTTTTCTGAAAAATGGGGGGGGGGGGGGAATTCCAGAGTGCTAAGGCAGCTGAACTTTGATCAGCAAACAAATCTAGGCAAGTATGCCTTAATTTAATATTATGTATTCATCTCTTGGTTTTTTTCAGTACTCAGAAGTATTTGAAACAATATTTGGGGATAGGAGGAATCAATAACAGTGCAGTTAATGCGGTCTAAACATTGTAGTCTAACAAAGCTGGAGCTTTACATGCAAATTAGTTTTAGTTTTGGGTTTTAGGGGGGGGGTTCGGAATAACTAGAAATATCTAAGAACATGACCACTTGGCACTATATGCTTGTGAACATTGTTTACATCTCAAGAAGCAAAAACGAAGGCCCTCAAAACTGTAACGTTAATTTCAGCTTGTTCCCACCCCCCAGGCTAAGAAATTAAATTAGCTGTATTTGCTGGGGTGCGGGGAGTTAATTACACCATTGAAATGACTCAGTGTTACTGGTATTTTATCCACTCTTTATGTTGTATGTTTGAAGGGAAGTGGGAGAGCCCATGGAGTATGGGGTCAGGGAGTTGGAAGACAGAACAGAATTAGAGTTGGTAAATGGAAACTTAGGTTGGAGGAAGAGAGACAAAGGGGATTAACTGTGTGGGTTTAGGGTTTCAGGTGCTTCCCTTCATGAGGTCCCCATTACGTGAGAGGTATGGGCCAGGCTGTGGTCTTTGACCCTCCCCTTCTATTGAGTTCCCAATGGCCCACCTCTTCATTCTTCCAGGTGTTTAGGCAATGGGGAGGGGGCTTCAGGGGGAGTCTGCTGTACTCCTGTCAGCTCCCTGGGTGGGCCAGTTGGGAACTGGATGAAGTCAGACAAGAAATGAGTGGACAGGGCTACATTCTCATTCATTCCAGACTTCGGGTCACTGCTCACTGGCTTTCATGGGTCCTCAAATAAACACTGGGCGCAGCAACAAGAATCCGCTGACAGCATACGAATCAATCTGGCTAACCTGATCCAAAAAACCACACACACACAAATACCGCCCTCACACACAAAAGCAAATCTCAGTACAGCCAACCAAAGACAACCAACCACACCCTAGGCCACCCCCAACCTCTCTCACCACCAAGGAAATACAACAAGCAAATAGTAAGAGAACCCACACAAGTGACGCTGACACAAAACCCCACACATGCACTAAGTAGAAGAATACAGTGGTGCCCCGCAAGACGAATGCCTCGCAAGACGAAAAACTCGCTAGACGAAAGAGTTTTCCATCTTTTGAGGTGCTTCGCAAGACGAATTTCCCTATGGGCTTGCTTCGCAAGACGAAACGTCTTGCGAGTTCTTGCGAGTTTTTTTCCTTTCCCCACCCTTTTTCTAAGCCGCTAAGCCGCTAATAGCCGTGCTTCGCAAGATGAAAAAACCGCAACACGAAGAGACTCGCGGAACGAATTAATTTCGTCTTGCGAGGCACCACTGTAGAAGCATTGTCACCCAACCCCACTCACCATTCCCCCCTCTCCCCCTCTTTTCTTCCTAACCTAACACTGTATGTAACACTACTGTATCACAACAAATGAAACTGATCTGTAGAAAATGCAGCTTGAAAAAAAGAGACCATGCATGTATTTTTGTAAACTAAGAAACCTTTAATAAAAATATGTTTTTTTTAAAAAAAAAAACACCACTGGACAATTTCACTGGGTAAATTGTTGCTGAAATCCACACTTAGAAGGTTTTGAACACCAACTCCGATACCAACACCTACGCAGTGCTGTTAGCACGGTCAGACAGCGACACTGTTTAACATTAATTTTTACACACACACCCAAAGGAGGTAAGCATTTAAATTTACTGTATGGGCCTGGGTGCTCCATAGGGAGAGTCACCTGGAGGGGGAAAAGTTAATTATATCCCTGAAACTGTCTACAAAACCTTACAGGTTTGTATCCATTCATTATGTTACTAATGAATGTTTACGAAACTGTGTTTTTTAGATATGGAAGTGGAAAAATCTAGCAGTGGGATAAAATTCCATGTTGGAAAATTTGCGCCTCCATCACGTTGCCTCTCACTCCCCTCCCTGTCTGACTTGCTCCCTCCCCAGAGGCCCATGTGGCTTGACATGGCCTGCTTGGAAATGAATTTGCCCAGGACTATCCGGGGAGATAGGAGGCTAAGGAGAGAGTCCATGGTAAGGACAGGTAAGGCCTCCATGTGGAACTGTAACCCAGTGAAACATCAGAGGTTCAGTCCATGGGTAGTCCCAGGTTCAGGTCCCCTCCCCATGGTCTCATTTGGGAAAGAGCTCAGAAGAGATGGAGCTGAACCCTTGAGAAAAAGGTTGCAACGTTTGGGGAGGCATGGTAAGATGTGGCATAATAGTTGCAGGTTTGATCCCTGTATGGGACAGCTGCATTGCAGGGGATTGGACTAGATGATCCACAGGATCCCTTCCAACTCTACAATTCTATGACACTATGAAGTGTATGAAATCATGCATCACATAGAAAAGTGAATAGGGAAACATTTTTCTCCCTCATGACACTAGAACCAGATGTTCCCCTTCCCCAGCCTCTAGTGTGCTGCCTATTCATGGACCGCTCTGTCATGGATGCCTAGAAGCATAGCTGTCAACTTTTCCCCTTTTTTGCAAGGAATCCTATTCGGAATAAGGGAATTTCCCTTAAAAAAAGGAAAAAGTTGACAGCTATGCCTAGAAAGAGGAGGCTCAACGGGAATGGGAGGTAGGAGGGGTTTTTGGCGATCGGCTAACTAATGAGCTGCTTCCAGCAAGCGCCATTTCCTGGTTTTGTAGGTAGGTACATAGGGACGTGGGTGGCGCTGTGGGTTAAACCACAGAGCCTAGGACTTGCCGATCAGAAGGTTGGCGGTTTTGAATCCCTGCGACGGGGTGAGCTCCCGTTGCTCGGTCCCTGCTCCTGCCAACCTAGCAGTTCGAAAGCACGTCAAAGTGCAAGTAGATAAATAGGTACCGCTCCAGCGGAAAGGTAAATGGTGTTTCCATGTGCTGCTCTGGTTCGCCAGAAGCGGCTTAGTCTTGCTGGCCACATGACGCGGAAGCTATACGCCAGCTCCCTTGGCCAATAAAGCGAGATGAGCGCCGCAACCCCAGAGTCAATCATGACTGGACCTAATGGTCAGGGGTCCCTTTACCTTTACATATGGCTGTACTGATCTGATCTGCACATTCTGAAGGCCAGGGCAGGTAAACACACACACACCAGCCTGGGAATCTAATCCAGCCTCCCCTCCCCACCCAAAAAGCAAAAATTTTAGTCCTCCAAGACCACACCAATTTTATCAGGGATCAAGGGTAGGAGGATTAAAGTAGGTAAGAGTTGTGAGGTAGGCAGAGCAGTTTTCATCCCAGGCCAGCACCCTTCTTGTTGTTGTTGTTTAGTCGTTTAGTCGTGTCCGACTCTTCGTGACCCCATGGACCAGAGAACGCCAGGCACTCCTGTCCTCCACTGCCCCCCGCAGCTTGGTCAGACTCATGCTGGTAACCTCGAAAACACTATCCAACCATCTCGTCCTCTGTCGCCCCCTTCTCCTTGTGCCCTCCATCTTTCCCAACATCAGGGTCTTCTCCAGGGAGTCTTCTCTTCTCTTTTTTTTTTTTTTTATTAATTTTTTAGAAAAATTTTCTTTTACAGATTTAAATAACACATTCACATCCACTATAATATCAAATTCTTTTGGACTTCCCCCCGCTCCCTCCACAATCCTCATAATTTTATATTTATTTCACATTTCCTTTATGATTGTATTGCCAGTTAGTAAATCTTTACAACTCTTATCCCTCTCACAATACCCTTTCTCATCACAAAGCCTCTTTAAATCCAACTAGCGTTGTCTGTTCATCACAAATATTTTCCAGATAAATCGTAAACTTTCTCCAGTCCTGTGTGAACTTGTGATCTTTCTGGTATCTAATTTTTCCTGTCAGTTTATCTAGTTCGGCAAAGTCCATTAATTTCCGTCTCCATTCTTCCAATGTTGGTAATTCTTCTTGTTTCCATTTTTGAGCCATTAAAATTCTTGCCGCAGTCACCGCATATTGAAAAAGTTTATAATCACTTCTATTAATTTCTCTTCCTGTAATTCCTAACAAGAAAGCTTCTGGTTTCTTCACAAACGTATATTTAAACATCCTTTTCAACTCATTATATATCATTTCCCAGAAGCCTTTTACTTTCTTACACTCCCACCACATATGATAAAATGTCCCTTCCCTCTCTTTACACTTCCAACATTTGTTACATGTCTTATACATTTTTGCTAATTTTACGGGAGTGATATACCATCTATATACCATTTTCATAATATTTTCCTTTATCGTCATGCATGCAGTGAATTTCATATTTTCCTTCCACACCTTCTCCCAATCTGCTAACTGTATATTATAACCAAAATCCCTGGCCCAGTGTATCATAACTGATTTAACTTCTTCGTCCTTTGTTTGCCATTCCAGTAACATTTTGTACATTTTTGACAATACCTTATAATCATTATTAATTATTTCTTTCTGAAATCTAGACTCTCCTTCAATATATTTCCTCTCTTTACAATCCTTCTTAAACATACCATTTGTTTGGAAGTAGTGCAACCAATCATATACATATTTTTTAACTTGTTCATATGGCTTCAATTTCCATTTCGCCCCTTCTTTAATTACAATGTCTCCATAAGTCACCCAATCCTCTCTCATGTTCATCTTTTTGACACTCATGACCTCCAGTGGGGATAACCAATGTGGTACATTTGGTTCCAAAATGTTTTGGTACCTTTCCCATATTTCTATAAGGGCACCTCTGAAAATGTGGTTGGCAAAACTTTTATGAGCTTTCCTCTTTCCTAACCATAAATAGGCATGCCAGCCAAACCTATTGTCAAACCCTTCCAAGTCCAGTAGCTTATTATCTTTTAGTGTTATCCAATCCTTTATCCACCAGAGACAGGATGCTTCATAGTAAAGTTTCAGGTCCGGCAGGGCAAAGCCACCTCTTTCTTTCGCATCAGTTAATAGTTTAAATTGTATTTGTGGCTTTTTGCCCTGCCAGATATATTTTGAAATCATTCTTTGCCAATCTCTGAAGATCTTTGTCCCCTTGATTATTGGGATCATTTGAAATAAAAACAACATCCTTGGAAGCACACTCATCTTAATTGAAGAAATTCTGCCCCAAAAAGATAATTTCATCCTACTCCACACTTCGAGGTCTCTCTTAATATTATTCCAAGTCGTCACATAATTGTTTTGTTTTTGCTGGTAGCTTTGAGAACACTTCTCCTTGCCCCCTCCATCTTTCCCAACATCAGGGTCTTTTCCAGGGAGTCTTCTCTTCTCATTAGGTGGCCAAAGTACTGGAGCCTCAGCTTCACGATCTGTCCTTCGAGTGAGCACTCAGGGCTGATTTCCTTAAGAATGGAGAGGTTTGATCTTCTTGCAGTCCATGGGACTCTCAAGAGTCTCCTCCAGCACCATAATTCAAAAGCATCGATTCTTTGGCGATCAGCCTTCTTTATGGTCCAGCTCTCACTTCCATACATCACTACTGGGAAAACCAGAGCTTTAACTATACGGACCTTTGTTGGCAAGGTGATGTCTCTACTTCTCAAGATGCTGTCTAGGCCTGTCATTGCCCTTCTCCCAAGAAGCAGGCGTCTTTTAATTTCGTGGCTGCTGTCACCATCTGCAGTGATCATGGAGCCCAAGAAAGTAAAATCTCTCACTGCCTCCATTTCTTCCCCTTCTATTTGCCAGGAGGTGATGGGACCAGTAGCCATGATCTTCGTTTTTTTGATGTTGAGCTTCAGACCATATTTTGCACTCTCCTCTTTCACCCTCAATAAAGGTTCTTTAATTCCTCCTCACTTTCTGCCATCAAGGTTGTGTCATCTGCATATCTGAGGTTGTTGATATTCCTTCCGGCAATCTTAATTCCGGCTAGCGTGTTTGTGATGACCAGCTTGTTCTCTTGACAGAACTCTATTAGCCTTTGCCCTGCTTCGTTTTGATCTCCAAGGCCAAACTTGCCAGTTGTTCCTTTTATCTCTTGACTCCCTACTTTAGCATTCCAATCCCCTATAATGAGAATAACATCCTTCTTTGGTGTCACTTCTATAAGGTGTTGTAAGTCTTCATAGAACTGGTCAATTTCAGTTTCTTCAGCACCAGTAGTTGGTGCATAAACTTGGATTACTGTGATGTTAAAAGGTCTGCCTTGGATTCGTATCGAGATCATTCTATCATTTTTGAGATTGCATCCCAGTACAGCTTTTGCCACTCTTTTGTTGACTATGAGGGCCACTCCATTTCTTTTACGGGTTTCTTGCCCACAGTAGTAGATATGATGGTCATCCGAACTGAATTCACCCATTCCCGTCCATTTTAGTTCACTGATGCCCAGGATGTCAATATTTATTCTTGCCATCTCATTTTTGACCACCTCCAACTTACCCATGTTCATGGTTCTTACATTCCAGGTTCCTATGCATTATTTTTCTTTACAGCATTGGACTTTCCTTTCGCTTCCAGGCATATCCGCAACTGAGCGTCCTTTCGGCTTTGGCCCAGCCGCTTTATCAGCTCTGGATCTACTTGTACTTGCCCTCCGCTCTTCCCCAGTGGCATGTTGGACGCCTTCCGACCTGAGGGGCTCATCTTCCAGCGTCATAACTTTTATATGCCTGTTGTCTTTGTCCATGGAGTTTTCTTGGCAGGGATACTGGAGTGGCTTGCCGGTTCCTCCTCCAGGTGGATCACGTTTGGTCAAAACTCTCCACTATGACCTGTTCATCTTGGGTGCCCTGCTCGGCATAGTTCATAGCTTCTCTGAGTTCTTCAAGCCCCTTCGCCACGGCAAGGCAGTGATCCATGAAGGGGATCCAGCACCCTTATGTGGAGGCAAATCACCCCCTTCCTGGTCATCAGTGCTGCTACGCTGAAGGACTTGATTGCCTACCATTGCAGAATGTTACAGTGATAGAATTCAACTTTATCCCCTCCTGCAGCTTTCACCTACCTTTCCTTGGCCTGCTGTGCCATGTCCAGAGAAAGGTTTTATACGCTGGGCTTGCAAGTTGCTTTTTTTGGGGGGGGGTTAGTTTTTGGGGTTTTTTACTGAACAGGGCCTCCCCATTTGTCTTCCAAATGCAGGTCGGGATCCTGGACGTAGACCTCTGTGGCCCCAGCATCCCGCGCATGCTCAATGTGCAGGACCGAGATGTTCACCAGTGCGACGGTGGCTGGGTACCGGTCTTTGTTGGCCAAGACAAAAGCATTGCTGTCATGTCCATTGGCTTCCTTCTGGAAAAGCCAGACGATGCCGTAATATGGAGAGGACCAAAGAAAAATGGTATGGAAGATACAAATGTTTACTTACCTGCGTGCCCCTGTTAGTGATATTTGGCCTAAGCCAGTCGGTCTTGGGGACAACCACCTTTTGAACTCAGTTGCCTGGAGGTTTATTGTCCCCCCTCCCGCCCCCCCGGGCAGCAAAGCAAGTGACCTATTTGCAAATGGGTAGCACACGTCCCTGTTTCCAAGTGTGCCGGCTACAATGTGTAAGAATCTCCTCCAGGCAACAGTGCTCCAAGTTAGCTCTTCACACTCTGAACATGCACTGGGAGATACAGTTCTGCCGTGTTGTTTTTCCTTCATGACCTCTTGTTCTGTGCATCCAGCCGGCAGCTCCCAGCTCCTGCGGGAGGACAGAGGACTAGCACAGGGTCTACATGGGTGGCAAGTGACTTGGGTGACTCTAAATGAGTGTCACCACCGTCCTTCTGAATCCCTTTGAAATCCCTGCTTGGGGCCATGTGCTCAGAAAATACATGCTATTTAGTCCTCGCCTTTCTGCATGGCACCCCAGGGGCAGCTCGCAACCATAATCAAGAAGCGGCAACAAAACAAAACAAGAGCAGGAAAAAACAGTCAATTAGAAACAACAACATCACAGCTGCCAATTTAAAACAAGTATCAACAAAGGAAACTTGATTAAATTGCAGGTCGGTTTTTAAAAAGGGATTGTTAGTTCTCCGTTGCAAGGGAGTTCCAGAGTTTGAACATAGCCATTAAGAGGCCTTCTCTCAAGTCTCCTCCTGTCCTGTGCAAACGAGCCTCTGATATTGGTGGGACATAAATAAGCGCATCTTTGGAAGATCCTTAAGATTTGGGCAGGTTTGTATGGACGGGGTCTGCAGATAGCAATGTCACCAGAAGAAGTGAGCAAATGACATGGAGGTTTACACTGCTTTAATGTGACCTAAGGCAGACCAGTCTTTGGCCACGCCCCCATTGCCTCCGCCCATTTCCTGTCTTCATCCAGGACAGGGGAGGTGGGGGACCTGCTCCTGTCACCACGGGGTTATTGTGTGAATTGTGTCTGTGTGGGTCCTCCAACGCTAAGTTCTATTTGGAGCAGATCCATTGAAATGAATGAACATGACTAACTCAGGTTCATTCATTTCAGTGGGGCTGCTCAGTAGAACTTAGTTGGATGCAGTCCAATATATTTTCCCATTCTATATTTCTTTATAGCTTTGATCAAGCAGTTTGTCTCTGATGTCACCTGGGGAGAACTTGACTTCTTGATTGTGGATACACCCCCTGGCACATCCGATGAGCATATCTCCACCGTAGAATCCCTTCGGCCTTATAAGCCTCTTGGGGCAATTCTTGTTACAACACCGCAGGTAAAGATGACTTCTCTCTTTTTCTTGTCTTTTAAAATTTCTTCGGTTTCCCTGCAATTTTTAATTTAAAAAAAACTATTACGCACCTGTACAAAAGTGACAAATAATAGGAACAAAGCAACTATAATAATAATAGCTACACACACACACGTGCACATGCAGCTAATTACACACCTACAAATCTTTAAACTGGAAGTGCCTATAATTGAAACTTAAGGTGCACCTAAATAAACTTCATGCATTATATGTGTAGCTTTTTGAAAGCTCTAGATTGAAAATGCCAACTTCTACTATGATTTCTCTGAATTCATCATAAAGTATAAATGTGGGCTTGGTGTCAATAAACTGACTCTGTATGTAATATGAGCCAAACCATGCCTTAGTACAAACAAACCAATGTACAAGTTCCTGGAGCGAGTTCCTCGCTCACTCCTGCTGCTGCCCTACTCCTTGTAGCCAAAAGCTGAACAATGACTTGACCCCATATAGCAGGGCGGCAGCAAGACCAGGAGATGAGGCAGGAATGGTTGCTCTGTGCCTATGATCTTCACTCCGGGAACCCACACAATTGGCTGTTTGCACTAAACCATGGTTTGTCATAGCATTCATTGCAAACTGGCTATTTGTGTCTCTAAAATTCACTAAATGATTCCCTTTCCCCCTAAATTTATCCCCTTTTTTAACCATTGTCCTGTTCTCATAAAATATGTTATGGTTCCACATCTTAGCTATCTATTTTCTCATGTTACATACTTCTAGGTAGTTTCCAACATAAGTCGCTTGGGGTGCTTCTGATTATAGCATCAGTTACTGCTTTTTTTGGGTTCTGGGCCATTCTCTCCAAAGTTGCCCTTCAGCATTCTGCTGGGGACATCAAATCACGAAGACTTTCAGATGAACACAAACTAGCATCCTGGCACTGCAGGATACTGGAAATTTTATTTGAGGACCCTGAAAATATTGGCTTTAATCATTTTATATAGGGGGGAAAATCAGTGTGCTCTAGGTGTAATTTCTCAAAGACAATTTTTGTAGCTGTGTATAGACACCAGGGGGTGCTCTTATAGCCACAAGAGATGTTTTTGGATAAAGTTTCTCCCCTGCGCTACAGTTGGCTTGTACAATACAGTACTCAGCATCTGTTGCAAAGATTAGTTATAAACTACCTGTCCATCATGACAACACAGCTATTAGTTTTTTAAAACATAGGGTTTGACAACCACATCCATTGCAGCACAGTAGTACAGCATTTGCTCTGTGTGCAGAAGGTCCCAGGTCTATTCCATGGCATCCGGTAGAACTGGAAGAGACACTTTCCTGAAACCCTAGAGAGTTGCTGCCAGTCAGAGCTAGAAGGACCTGCGGGCATAAGGCAGATTCCTGTGTCCAAACCAGCCATGCATCCAACTCAACTTTCAGCTTCCAAGGAAATTGCTGCTAAACACTCGCTGGTGCATTTGACAGCTTTGGATCAAAGAACCAATGCAGCTTGACTTGGTACGAGGCAGCTGCCAGTATCATATGAAAATTCTCTACAGTTTTGAGATTTGCTTTGAAAATAACACATTTGTGGCCACTGAAAAGGTTGCTCACTTTGCCAGACCTGTTTGCCTATTGCTCAGCTTTGTTTCCTGCTGCCACCCTATTACCACCATATTACTCAAGATTGTCTTCTTTCTTCAGGCTGTTTCTGTGGGGGACGTGAGGCGAGAGCTGACCTTCTGCAAGAAGACAGGCTTACGGGTTCTTGGGATCGTGGAGAACATGAGCGGCTTCGTCTGCCCGCACTGTTTGGTAAGAGGCTGGGTTACGCTCAGCGTGCGCAAATTTATTAAGAGCTGAGATTGGTGGCCATTGGAGTGAATTTTTAAAAACCTGATTGCAGGTGCAAGTTTAGGGTTGTACCCTCTGGTGGAGCTTCTCCAAGCATTTCTGCTTTCCCAAGGGAAATAATTGCTAATGGCCAAACCTTATGGCATGATATTTGTGAGAGATAAAGCTGACATTTCATGTGTCTTTTTCTTTTTGGAAAGTAAATACCAGGTGCAGGGTGGAAAACCAGTCAAGACTCCCGATACTGTGATCCTAAAGGAAATTCCTCCTGCATTTTTGCCCAAGTGGGAAGCTTCTGTTGCTCAGATAGCATCCTTTAGACGTTCCTGGTATCAAGAGAAGCTTTGAGTGTGAGGATCTTCATCAGGAGCACAGCATTAAGAGGAAGGGAGCATTAGAGAGGGGAAAATGCTTGGCACCACAGCGGAGAACATTCTTCCCTCCTCTTTCCCTTCCTTTTGACCAGAAGGCGGGAAATGTCTTGGGTTAGGCTGCCCCAATAAGAAAGGGGTACTCAGGACAGGGAGAGTGAGTAGAGGGCATTCACATATACCTGATAGCTCGACAGCTGTAGTCCCTGCATTAGTAACCTTCAGACTGGATTACTGCAATGCGCTCATGTGGGGCTGCCCTTGGGCTTGGTTGAGAAGTTGCCACGTGGTGCTGAATGTAGTGGCCAGAACTCTCATGGGGACAGCTGACAGACAACATTGCTAAAAACATCAGCACTGACTGCCCATCTGCTACCAAGCCAGGTTCAAGTTCCTTGTGTTAATTTACAAAGCCCTGAGCAGCTTGGGTCTAGGGTACCTTAGGGACTGGCTTTTCACCCAGCTTGACACTGAGGGCATCTGCAGAAGCATCCTTGGTTGTCCCCTGAAGTGGCGACGCTCATTTGGCATCAACACAAAACAGCCTTTCATGTTATCGGTCCAATCCTATGGGATACTCTGCCCATAGAGAGTCAGTAGGTGCTCTCTGTTTCTGCCTTCTGTTTAAATGCCTCTTTCCTATGCTACCAGGCAAATTAAGAAAAAAATATTTCCATAATAGTTAATTGATTGTCTCTGATTTTAAATTTTCACATTTTTATTTTAAATAGAGATTATTGTAGATATTATATAGATTACAATAGATATTATTGTAAACTGCTTTGCTGTTTTTATGATATAGTGGTATATAAATACGTACAGTCATACCTTGTGTTGCGTTAGGTTCATGTTGCTTCTTTTCAGCTTGCGGACGCGGCAAACCCAGAAGTGTATACTTCCGGGTTTCACCTCATGCGCAGAAGCGGCACTCTAGTTGCAGAATTTTCAGGGTGTGAATGGCACCCCAGAACGGATTGTGTCTGCAACTAGAGGTATCACTGTATTTATATGAATTGATGAATTTTATTCCCACTTTTCCTCTAAGCTTCCTCTTCTGTTCTAGGAATGTACCAATGTCTTTTCCAAAGGAGGTGGACAGGAGCTGGCCAAGCATGCCGAGGTCCCATTCCTAGGTGAGTTTATCCGGAGTACCCTCAAGGAGAGCATTAAAAGTTGTGACGATTGCTTTCTTGTGACTTTGATATCCACATAACACTTTAAATACGGTTAAGAAATATCCCAGCCATAAGGCTGTGTCAGTCTGGATCTTGACAGGGGCATCACGGGACAGATCCAAAGCAAAGGAGGTCAGAGTTGCAATAGATGGAGTCAGTTAGAGGAGCCACCTAGAGGAACTGCTCTGGGAAAACTGAGTTGATGATTGAATACTCAAATTCTGCTTCTCCTGCAACCACATTGAGCTCAAAGCAGGTCACAATGATGACAATAACATTAAAATTAGCAAATGACAGTAACATTAAAATTAGCAAACATTACAGTGTTTATAATCATCTCAACAACTCCATAAGGCAAAAAAAACCCCACACCACCCCAAAACAAATTAATCAAACAATTAATTTCAATTCAGTACGAACTCACAGTGATTCAAAGGGTCAGAAACAGCTGCTGAGCCCTGTGCCAGATGACTCACGTCCTCTGCAAAGGGGCTTCCTCTCCCACTGTAGCAGCAGAATCTTTCAGTTTTAGTCTCGACTTTCACCCTCTAGAAAAGAAATTGATCTCTTAGCTGGATACAACCCCAGGAGCAGCTGGGACAGGGAACCTGTGACCCATTTGTCGTTGGACTCCCATCAGCCCAAGCCAGCATGGAGCTTGGTCAGGGATCATGGGAGGTGTAACCCCACAGCCTTTGAAGGGCCCACAAGCTCCCCATCCCTGTACTTAGAGCTTCATTGCTGGTCAGTATACAGCTGTTGTCAGGTAGGATGGGAGATGGGAGAGCCTGCCCGTCGTTCCTCTTTTCACCTTCTCTCCCTCTTCCCTCTTAAACCTCTCCTGCCTTTTTGCAACCCCACCTTCTTGCACAGGGTGCGTGCCCCTGGACCCCCAGCTCAGCCAGAGCTTGGAACAAGGCAGAGACTTCCTCCAGGAATTTCCCAAGAGCCTGGCATTTCCTGCGCTCGCCGACATCGCCCGGCAGATCTTGGCTGGGGCGTCCGCTTGCAGCTCCTGAAACGGAAGCAGAGGCTGGAATCGATTGGCACCCAGCATCTTCCTCGCCGCACCAAGAGAAGCGAGAGAAGCTGGCCAGGAAACGGGGCAGATTTTGAGAAGGCTGAACAGGGTGGGGGAAGGCTTTTCGGAAAGCGACGGACTCAGAGGGGCTGGATTTGGGCAGAACACAGCGCATTGTCTGCAACAGCATTTGCCTTCTGTATGAGTGACTGCAGTGTCTGCTTTGGAGTGGTCCACCCATTGGTGGGGTTTTTTTAGCCCTTTGTTCAGTTTTTCGAAGGCTAGGATCTCGACCAGATGGTGTTTCTGCTCCCTTCCTCAGGCAGGACAAATGAGAAGTTTACACACACCCAAAGAGCAGAGAAGTACCAGCAGGACGCTGGCACTCTAGTGCTCCCTGCCTTCCACCTTGTGAACTCAGTTCAGCATGTGCTGTGCGATGCAGCAGTCCTCGCGAAAGCCTCCGCCAGCAGTTCCTTGACTGCTCTGCAGAATTCAGTTGTGAGTAAGTCATCTTGAGCAACCCACATCCAATAAATCATATTTGCTGCAGTCAAGACATCTGTGTGCTTTTTTAAAAAACATGCATGCCCATTATTTGTTTTAGAGCTGAGTTGTCTTGCCCCATCAGCCCAAACGTGGTGGACTACAACTCCCATCATCCCTGGTGTCTGGCAGCATATGAGGGGACCCTAAGTTGAAGAACCCTGTCTATATCAGTGCTTGCATTGGTGGGGGGGGGGGGCAGATGGCACTGGGAGCCCCAGCAGCCTTAGCTTTTGTGTGTATGTGTCCAACAAGTTCCTTGGATTTGTAGGTCCTGCCATTTGCCTAAAATTAGGGGTTGTCAAGTGATGGGAGTTAGGGAATACGCTGTTGCTGCTTAGAGATGCATCGTTTAGAGATTTTAGCAGTCAATCTATATTATTTAGAATAATGTATAAAATAAGGGTCCCCCATACTTTTGTGCCATAATTTCAGCAGCTGCCTGAAGTTCTGTGTTACCTTGTTGCTAAACATCCAGGGACCGATCACCAGCAGGGAGTGTGGCTCAAGTGAGCTTGGCCAGAGCTGGTAGCGAGGGGGTGGCCAGCACACAATCCTTTATGCACACATGCCATGCTCCAATAGGAGGGATTTTTATCCCCAAGCCTTAGTAGATGGGTGAGCAGGAAAAGTTGCTGGGCTAATGAAGAAGCTCCAAGGGCCCTCACCTGCTCTGCACCATTCTCACCTCCCACATGTTGCATCTGTATAGGTCCACGTTTGGGGATCTCTACACTTGTTCCCTTTAGTACATTGGGCTCCCAAATTCCAACCACCTGGTAGGGCAATCCAATCTTCCTCTCCCCACTTCATTGTTATTTTACTCTCCTGACTTTATTTTAGATCAATCGGCAATCTCAACCGGAAAAAAATAAAATCTAATTGCACAATTTTGATAACTACAATTCCCCAGAGCAGAATTCCACAACCAGTACTTCTTGGACTATCTAGAATGGTATCATCTAACAGATTAGAACTGTAGGTCAATGAGATAAAAAAATAAAAAATTATGACATAATCAATAACAGATTAGAAGTGCAGGTCAATGAGATATTTATTGTTATTTTCCTCTCCTGACTTTACAACTGATATTCAATATTCCATGGTGATTGAGCTGCTTCTGCTTCTTTTTTGTTGGAGTTGTATTTATTTTAAGCATTTCCCCCCCTGTACTTTTGCAAATCTTGGGGCTCCTACAAGTAGGCAGATACTTATGACTCAGTGAGGCCCGTTTTAGCTTTATTTCTGTCAACGCTCATCATCCGAGTTCACTATTAGGTGTGAGATATTTCCAGTCTCTGAATCAATAAGATCAATCAACAGTCTCAACCAGGAAAAAAAAAATCTTAATTGCACAATTTTTGATAGCCACAATTCCCCAGAGCAGAAATTCCACAACCAGCACTTCTTAGACTATCTAGAATGGTATCATCTAACAGATTAGAACTGTAGGTCAATGAGATAAAAAAATAAAAAATATTCTGAATTTTGATTGGCCATGACTGGTTCCCAAGCACTAAACATTTTATTGCATCTGTCCAGTGCAATTTAGGTGATAGCATGTCTGCCTGGAGAGGAGGGTCCCATGGTCAGCATCTGCTTGAGGTCACAATTTTCTTGTTTAAAGGCTGTTGCAAAAATGTGGCTGATCTAAGGGAGGGGAATCTATGCCTCTCTGGATGCAAATCCAGAAGGAAGTTATCTGCAAGCTCCGTTAAGAACGTAAGAGCCCTGCTGGATCAGGCCAAAGGCCCATCTAGTCCAACATCCTGTTCTTACAGGGGCCAACCAGCTCCCCCACTGGAAAGCCCACAAGCGCTCAGGGTCGTGGGTTTGAGCACCATGTTGGGCAAAAGATTGCAGGGGGTTGGACTAGATGACCCCCAGGGTCCCTTCCGACTCTGCAGTTCTATAAGCAGGACCTGAGTGCACTCTTCCCACTTGCAATTCCCAACAACTGGCCTTCAGAGTCATACTGCCTCCAAGGGCAGAGGTGGAGCATAACACAGATTGTGTATTCGTAAACAGAATTCACACCAATTGAATGAGATGTCTGAACATAATGTGACAATCCTTCATTTGCCTTTTGCTTTTTCTCCAGAGATTCTGCCTGGGTGAGATGGAGAAATGAATTGCGATTGGTCTCTGCATTTTTACAACACAGTATTGATGTTGTTGGTGTTACTCATTGATTTAGTTTCTTCAGGCACAAGAAGTTTCGAAGAAGCTCTGTTTTATCTACTTACCTACATTACAGCCATAGCTCAGATCTTGTGGTTCCTATTTAGACAAAGCATCATCAGAAAAACCAAAAGGCTCTGCCATAGCTGAAAGTTTATTAACCTGTTGCAGTTTATAAGAGTATGTGGCATCCATGGGGAAGCTGCCAAAAAGCTCCCATGGGGATTTTGACACCATATCCATCCTAGCACAGTCACAGAGCATCTGCTATGCATGCAGAAGGTCTTGGGTCCAACTCTTGGCATCTCCAGACCCCTGCCTGGAACTCTGTGGAGAGCTGCTGCCAGTCAGTGTGGACAATACTGAGCTAGATGGGCTAATGGTCTGGGTTCAGGGTAAGGCAGCTTTCTACATTTCTATATGTATTGGATCTTGCTCCTACATCGGAGCCTCCCCCTGACATGCGTACCTGTCAGCAAAAACAGCAGCAGGCTGCAATCGTGCTTTGACCAGCACCAGGTGGCACCCCTTGTGGGTCTGAGAGGCGCCATTTCAATTTCACAGGACGCCCCAAAGCAGGACTACATTGCAGGCTCCAAGATCTGAACACTGGAGACTCTGCAGTGATCATTATTAGGGACCCAGGGCAGGCAATATTAGAGGTGGGCCCTGCTAAGACCTCAGGGCCCTGGCAATTGCCCAAGGGTGACACCTGCTGGTGCCAAGCCTAATGGGTATATATTGCCACATGGAGCACCTGCCACATCGTGGCGTTTCCTGCATCTGCTGAGCCCGTTTGGTTGCTCAACTTGGAATTGAGCATGCCAAGTACATTGTGTCAGGCTCTTGTGGTCAGGAGTGCAGTTCTGAAGGTGCCAGAGGAGGATAAATGTCCTAATAGTCGAAACAAAATAAAAAAATTCCTTCCAGTAGCACCTTAGAGACCAACTAAGTTTGTTATTGGTATGAGCTTTCGGGGGCATGCACACTTCTTCAGATACCAAGAAGCATGCCCACGAAAGTTCATAACAAGCTTAGTTGGTCTGGAATGCATTTTTTAATTTTTATGCATTTTTTTAATTTTGTTTTGACTACGGCAGACCAACTATCCTAATAGTGCCGGGGGAGGAAACACACCCACCCACACCTGAGACTGCCCGCTGAAATGGAAACCTTATGAAAATCTTCCCACCCACCCCACAGGCTGCCCCTTCCAGGGGATAGCGCATCTAGAAAGTAAGGGGAAAGGGGGTGTTGAAAGGCACAGATGTGGGACCGCCCCCCCCTTTCCCAGTAGATCAGGGATGAGCATTGAGCAACCTTTTTCTGTTGAGGGACGCCTTCCCTTGGGGCAATCCATCAGGGGCCGCTGTGAGTGGGGCCAAAACTGGTAGTGGAGAAAGGAAAGAGTTAAAATGGAGCCACCCTCTTTTCTTTCTTTCTGTCACCTCCCTCTCTTCTCTTCCCACCAGTGGAAGGACGGTCCTCTCTTGCCAGGAGTCTTTATTGATCGCTTGCAAAGGCCCAAGGGCCGTATAAAATCAGGCTGAGGGCCACCCCTGCAAGAGATGCATTTAGTCAAATCATGGGGTCCAGAAGAGCATGCTGACACCAACTATACAGAAAGCGCTTTTTTGGGGGAGCAGGGGAAACCAAGTAAAAAGTACCAGTATTTAGCAATCGGCAAAATGGGTGTCTTGGATGTCCCGAAGATCAAGTCCTGCTACCTCCCCGGGGCTAAGGCAAGTGATGTTGTTATAAGTATATACAGGAGCATCTCCTTCTGTGATGGACTGTGTGTACCGCAAGACAACACTGGGGTGCTGCAGGGCAAAGTTTCTAAGTCCTTTCAGCGAGCAGTTGCATTGCCACTTGTTCCCTTCCAGCCACAGTTGGACGAGCGAAGGGCTCAGCCAATCCACTGAGAAGGTTCTGAGTGAATTGTTCCCGATGTTCAGATATCCCAGCCTGGGGAAGGAGCGGAAGATGTCACTCTCCAGGGCCTGTAAACAGTTGCTGGAGAGGTCAAGCCAGGAGAGGCGCAGAAGTGGAGTGAAGGCTTCAGGAGAGATATCTAGCAGTTGGTTGGAGGACAGGAGGAGGTACTCTAAGTTCCGGAGGCCTGCAAACTGGTTTGGGGAGAGGCTGCTCAGCTGGTTGTGCCTGAGGTCCAGATCAAGGAGGTCGTGCAAATCGCTCAGGCTGTGGTCCTCCATTTCTGAGATGGCGTTGTGTCTCAAGAAGAGCCTCCGGAGGCTGGAAAGGTCGGAGAACATCTGTGGCCTTATCCTGCTGAGGCAGCTGTTTTCCAAGTGGAGGCTGTTCAGCTGGCTGAGTCCCCTGAAGGTAAAATCTGGGATGGTCTTAAGGCAGTTCCCAGAGAGGTTCATCACAGCCATGTTGGAAAGACCAAGGAAAGCCCCAGCCCTGATCTCTTGGATATGGTTGTTGTTGAGCGTGAGAACCTCCAGTTGACTCAGCTTGTCGAAGGCCCTTTCCGGCAGGCTTCTGAGCTTGTTGTTCCCCAGCTGCAGCTCCTCCAAGTACTGGAGGTCTTTGAAGGTCCTTGGCCTCAGACTGGCAATGGAATTGTTGGAGAGGCGCAACACATGCAGGCTTGAAAGGCCCGCAAACGTGTCTTCAAAAAGCATGGTGAGGCGGTTGTGGGACAAGTCCAACCATCGCAGAGACTTCATGCCCATGAAAGCCCGTGGGGCAATGGCATTGATTTGGTTCTGACTGAGGTAAAGCTTCTGCAGCTTCTGCAGCTTCGTGAAGATGTTGCCCTTGATGCCCTTCAGGGAATTCCCACTCAGGTCCAGCTCTTTCAACTCACTGAGGCTGTAGAAGAGCTGGTGCTGGAGATAGTGGAGCTTGTTCCCAGCCAGGATCAGTTCCCGCAGGTTGGGTAGATCGTGAAACACTTTGTCCGGCAGGACCACCAGGGAGTTCCATCCGAGGTTCAAGTACCAGAGATTGGAGAGCCCAGCAAACACGCCTTCCTCAATCTTGCTAAACTGGTTGTTGTTGAGATGTAGGGAAACCAGGTTCTGCAGATGGAGGAAGATGTTGGGGGCCAGCGACTTCAGCCGGTTGTGTTGGAGGAGCAAGGAGTAGAGTTCCTCCAAGCCATGGAAGGCATGCTGTTCGATGCTTGACAGGTGGCTGCCCTGAAGGTTGAGGAATTCCAGGCTGGAGAGGTTCCTGAAAGCAAGAGCTGGCAAGGAAGTGAAATTGTTTCCCTCCAGCCACAACATCCTCACGGCCCTGGGCATGTCTTCGGGAAGGCTGGTGAGGTTTCGCAAGCTGCAGTAGACACTCAGCTCATCATTGCGTTCGTCGTAACTGCAACCACACAGGCTGGGACACTTCTGCTTTTCGGGGCTGGCCTGTTCGTTGGTGGCCCCCGCTTCGAGGGGCTGAGACCTCGCTGCCAACAGCCAAATGAGAGTCAACGCCAACACTGATCCTGTGGGACAGATAGTGACAGAAGCTCTCAAACCAGGGTAAAAACAAGCTGTGCTGGTGTAACACCCCAAAAAATCATTGGACAGCCTTGAGTGTGGCTTCTTTCCCCCAGCAACATCCTTTGATTCTCCTTCAGCCATCAGGTGATTTGATTTCCCCAGGTGTAGATCTTCACTCACCCCTTCTTCCCTGGTGGGGAGTGGCATGTTGTGGTTTGCCTCAGGTGCCAAAATGCCTTGGGCCAGCCTGGTGCTTCTGCATGCCGGCTGCTGGGAATCTAGACTGGGGAGACTGCTGCCACCCTCAGGTACTGCTTGGAGGCTTCTCTTAGAAATCTGGTTGGCAACCATGAGAACAGGAAACTGGTCTAGATGGGCCTTGGGTTGGATCCAGAAGGGATTTTCTTGTGGGCATATCACAAGATTTGAATACAGGTGATTCAGAGCCAAAGGCCTATGTGGTTCACCTCAAAGAGAGAGTTCCTTCTATCCTTAGGTCATCAGCTGCAATTTCTCTCTGTGTTAGGATGACCAGTCATAAGAAAAGAAGAAGAACCCTTCCGGATCAGAACTAAGGCCCACCTAGTCCAGCATCCATCTAGTCTAGGGGTCAACGAAACCCCTATCGGAAGCCCAAAAGCAGAACCTGAGCACAAAAGCTCTCCTTCCCGCTCTCGCTTCCTCTCTTTCTGATTTCCAGCAACTAGCACTCAGAGGCATACTTCCTCCAGTAGTAGCCAGTGACAGCCATCTCCTCCATAAATTTGTCTAGACTTCTTTTAAAGCCATCCAATTTGCTGGCCATCCCTGCATCCTGTAGGAGCAAATTTCACAGTCTAACTGTGTGCTGTGCAAAGAAGGACTTTGTCTGTCTGAACCTCCCAACCGCTCAACTCCGCTGAACATTCCCGAATTCTAGCATTACGAGAGAGGCAGAAAAACGTTTCTCTCTCCATTTTCTCCACACCACAAATCATTTTGTACACCTTTCTCATACGGTTCCTTACTTTGTCTAAAGTAAGGAACTAAAAAGTTCCAGATTGTTACAGACACCCCTCGAGCCCCTTCATCGTTTTGATTCTCTTGCTCATCACAACAGCCCACCTGCTCTTCCAAGCTGGGGAGGAGGAGGCAGGGAGGCTGACTTGCACTCATTTGGAGACCTGCCTTGCACAGCTCTAAAGAAACACACAGAAAGGAATTGTTGGAAAACACAACATTCTCCCCTTACCTTTGTTCATCCTCATGCTTGCTGGTGAACGTCTGGGGAGGCAAAGGTCCGCCCAGCCACCTCAGGCAAGTTCTGCTCTTTGCATTTCCCCGCCTGCTGCTAATGTAGCAATACAGCAGCAACTGCCTTGACGCTTGTCCAGCAGTCTATGGACAGGCTGCTTTTAACCAGTCCATCACCGGTTTAGGAATACCATTAGGTTTGCATTGGTGACACAGCCTGGATTTTAGCCCTTGCTGCGACACTAAAACAGGAAAGGGCTATTGCCCTCATGCTCTGATTGCAGGATTCCCAGAAGCATGTGACTGGCCACTAGATGGGCCTTTGGCTCTCCTTGATGGCCAGCTCTTGCACAGAGGAATTACCCTGATGACCCAGTCTATAGGGAGGATAGAAGGAGGTGTCACACTATGGGACCATCTAACACTGTGTTATCTAATCTGACTGGTTGTAGCTTTCCAAGACAGAGGCCTTCCTTTCTGCCCCCAATTCTGCCACCTCCTAGTTTTTCCTTGGAGATGCTGGGGTTTGAACATGGGACCTTCTGCAAACAAAGCACTGGGCTATGGCCCTTTCATGAAGGGGACCTGTCTGTTTTGCTTATGGTTGGAGCTAGATCTGTATAGAAGCTACAGTTTCCCAAACTGGAGGCTAACCATTGCTTCTTTGGCCGAGAATTCAAGGCGTCAGCTGAGACCTCCAGCACCAAGCTGCAAACTTATGGCAAAGGTGGGGGAACTTTTTCACCCTGAAAGCCACACTCCTTTTTGAGCAGCCTTCCAGGCTGAAACTGGTTTCTCTACAACATCCTGGAGCCATGCTACACCAGGAGGAGGAGTATTGCGGAAAGCTGACATGGTGGGCAGCTCCCAGATTCAGCCCTTTGACTCAAGTCCCTTTGCCCATCCCAGGGCAGGTGTCACTGCCACCTGGGACCTAGAAGCTACCCAATAATGCTGTCTGCTGATAGGGGGCCCTGCGCTCTGCAAAGAGCGTTGGGAACTGGAGCTTAGCTTCCCATTTGGAAGCTGCAAGTTCCAGGGTGAAGAGAGGAGGACTGTGTTAAATCCAAACTACAGAAACACCCTAGTGTAGAATCTTGCACCTATTCAAAATGGCATGGAAGGGGGGGAGACTTCCTCTTTATTCCAAGCCATAACCCCACTTGTCCTTGATGGAAGTCCAACAGTAGGGATCATTCAATGGGCAATTTAAGGGTTATTTCTGTTAATATTAAATCATGCCAACCAAGGATGTATTGTGGAGGTGTTGCTTGGCAGCCAGGCAGAGAGTAGCTTGATCTTCACTGTGGTAGCATGAGTTCTGATTAGCTGCATAGTTCTGAGGAAGTTTTTCCTCTGTATGTTTCTGTTGCATGCCTTCCAGCTATGTGTAAAGCCTGAGATAAGAAAAACAAAACACTCTCTGTTCCTTTCTCATCAAATTATACACTGTTTTCATTCAGTTTGCTCAGTAAAGAGTTGTCAAGATTTCTTTTTTTTCCCCTCTGGACTTTGCTAAAGGTCCTTTTCTGTGTGCTGTAGTGATCAATATGGCTCCCAGAAGGTTTCCCCTGAGTGAATGTGGCCCTTGGGCTGAAAAAAAGTCCCCCCTCCCCTAGTTGAAGCATTTGCAGGGCTGGGGCAAAACTATTTGTTGATAATGAGCAGTACCTGGCAAAGAAGAGCAAGGCCCAGTCCAGGATATAGAGCCACAGTGTTCTCTATTTGCTTGGATAAAGCTCTTTAAACATTGTCTGATTGGAGAAAAATGCTTGGACACATTTGGGAAAGAATGGAGCCCCAAGAGAAAAGGCAGATGGGTATGCGGGGAACACCCTTGTCCTGAGCGCTGGGCTTTTCAACCCTTCACACACACGCGCACACACACAGCCTATATTTCTCCTCTACATAACTTAGATTCTCCCCAATGCACACACACACACACATGGACACACAGACACAGAACACTCTATTTTAGCATTCTGTTCTTGGAAATTATAGATCAAAAAGGAGAAATGGGAAAGGCACACAATCGGACAGGCGCTAAGTAAATATTGACACAAGTCGTAATCAGCCAAAGCTCTAAAAAAAGACCTGACTCAGCAGAGACCTTCGAGCCAAGAAAAAACAGAAGCTGGAATTTCGTTAGGAATGACAAAAAAGAAAACCATGGGTGCTCATACTAAGAACGCCCACATACATGTATGTTGGAAAGTGTTTTTCAAATGGGACAAATGCCTGGATCCTTTGTAGCAGAGGCCAGGCATCCTATTCTCTGCAAGGACCTCATTCCTTCATAAGAAGCTTTCTGGGGGCCGCATGGCTGTGGTGGTCAGAGCCAGAACAAAAAGTGGGCAGAAAATGGATCCGATTCTACTTTTTGTACGATAGGCTACAATCCAGTCACAGACCTTTTTAAGCTGCTTTGACAGCCTTTCTAGCTAAAATGCAGGGTAGGAACGCTATACATAACATTATCAGCCCCATCTCTTTAAAGCAGCCTTTTAAATTCCCATCATCCCTGACCATTTGTCCTGCTAGCTAGGCATGATGGGAGTTGTAGTCCAACAGCTTGCGACCCGAGTTTGAAAAACACTGCTGTAGATGTGGCAGCTAAGAAGCTGGATCTCTGAATTGACCTGCTGAGGATCAGAATATCCACTGCACCTGAGGATGTTGGATGGGAGCACCCAGAAGAACCTTGCAGACCACCAGAACCTGGACCCTCGCAGGCACCTTCCCCTGGGCCTGAGGAATGAGATGCCTCCCGCAGTACATCACAGGGTGAGCTCCCATTGCTCGGTCCCTGCTCCTGCCAACCTAGCAGTTCAAAAGCATGTCAAAGTGCAAGTAGATAAATAGGTACCACTCCAGTGGGAAGGTAAACGGCGTTTCCGTGTGCTGCTCTGGTTCGCCAGAAGTGGCTTAGTCATGCTGGCCACATGACCCAGAAGCTGTACGCCAGCTCCCTTGGCCAATAAAGCGAGATGAGTGCCACAACCCCAGAGTCGGCCACGACTGGACCTAATGGTCAGGGGCCCCTTTACCTTTTACCTGGCCACAGGGTTCAGCCCTTTAAGGCTCTGAAGTTCTCCACAAGCGGGTGAGGGTGAAGAGGCCCCAGTCTTGCTCACCTGGAGCTATCTGAGGTCCTGCAACATCTGACCATTGTTACCTCTTTCTCTTACCCAGTGTCAGACCAGAGCATGATATTGGCCTCATTTGGACTATAGATTTAAAGCAGTATCATACCACTGTAAACAGTCATGGCTTCTTCCCCCAAAGCATCCTAGAAATGCACTCCATAATTGTAGCAGGGGAAGCTTTTGTGGAAAATGCTCGTTCTCTCATTTCTATTGCCTCAAAAGTGACACACAAGATCATCTGCATCCCAAAAGAAGACCTGAATTAAGGCAGGAATGAGAGTGTTAAGAAAGAACAGTTTTGCTACCTTTCCCAGATGAAAGAACACAGGAATTGACTGAATCTGTTGTAAGGCGGAGCAGGGTTCTGTTTGTTGTTTTGCTGGGTAGCCAAAATTTCCTGACAGCACATTTTAATGATGCGCATTTCTGGGAAACAGACTTCCAGCACAACCCAACACAGCTTTTTGGCACTGAAGGCTTCAGCAGCCATCATTGGTCAAAACTCTCTCTGTTTACTCTTGAGAAATTTCAACCATCCCGATCAGGCAACCCCCTCATAATCACTGCCTGGAAGAATGCTTTTAAATGTAAGGCCACTACCGACCTAAAGAGGGGGTGGGGTTGCGGGCCCACGCCCCCATCATCAATCTCGCGGGGCCAGCAGCAGCCCCGCGAGAAGCAGGGATTCCCCCACCACATTCATATTCACCGCCCATAGCGGCAGCCAATCGGCTGCCGGCGTGGGCGGGCTTCCTGGGATCACTTAAGGTCGGGGCAGCCCTGGCTCGCCCCTTTTCGTCCCCACAGCTGCAGCGGTTTCCCACCCACCCGCCCTCTAGGTTTGCATTTGGACTTTGCTATGGGCTTGGACGCAGGTGGCGCTGTGGGTTAAAGCCTCAGCGCCTAGGGCTTGCCGATCGAAAGGTCGGCGGTTCGAATCCCTGCGGCGGGGTGCGCTCCCGCTGCTCGGTCCCAGCGCCTGCCAACCTAGCAGTTCGAAAGCACCTCCGGGTGCAAGTAGATAAATAGGGACCGCTTACCAGCGGGAAGGTAAACGGCGTTTCCGTGTGCGACTCTGGCTCGCCAGAGCAGCGATGTCACGCTGGCCACGTGACCCGGAAGTGTCTCCGGACAGCGCTGGCCCCTGGCCTCTTAAGTGAGATGGGCGCACAACCCCAGAGTCTGTCAAGACTGGCCCGTATGGGCAGGGGTACCTTTACCTTTACCTTTTATGGGCTTCGGCTGGTCGCTGCAAGGGGCCTGGTAGGAGTTTTTCCATTTGGCTAATTGGCTGCTTTTAATGCCACTTGGTTTTTTCGCCTACCTCCTAGCAAAACGTCACAACTCCTCGGTCTTGGCGGTTAGGCATTGGCAGGGGTATTGTTATGGAAATGAGGTCGGGGGGGAGGAACGCCATCACCTCCCCCAAAAGCTTGAAGGGTAGTTCGTTAAAGGACTCCGGGGGGCGTCGCCTCGTCCGAAACCTACGGAGGCTAGGGCCTAAAGCGTGCCCCCGAGCGGTAACCCCCTGGGGAGCGCCCAGGGATGTGCATCTCGGGGGCTCCCCCGGTTGGTGCTTAACCCTTCCCGGTTAGACCGGATAGCCTGGTAGGGCCAATGCCTAAAGCCAATACCACTCTTACCTGTAATCAATCAAGTTGTGGCCATTTTCGCCCATTAACCTAAAATTCTGGTGTCCGGTGTCGTTATTTACTTCATCTTTGGGATGGGGCGGGATTGCCACGCAATTGCTTTTAGAATGTTTAAAATCTGCAACCGCTTATAGATTCTTTTAAAATTGTTATTGTTTTTAGAATGTTTTAAACTTTTTAGAATGTTTTTACTCTCTGTTTGTTTTTAATCATTGTACCTATTTGCTGCCCAGGGTTCCTTGAGGAGGAAATGCAATATATAAATTCAAAAAAATAAATATATTTCCTTATTGTCGTCTAAGCAGCTCAAGACCTCCATACACACTGCCCGAGCTTGTATCCCGGAGAGGTAACTTCAGCAAAAACAAGGCAGGAGGCAGCAGTTACAAGTTATAAGCTCAACTTGATTGGCGTAAGGTATGGGCGCTCATCTGCAGCAGCTCAGCTGGATGCCTTTGTCTGCCCCAGCTGCAACAAAACATGTCTCTCCTACATTGGTCTCTACGACCACAGCAGGTGCTGCAACCTGCCAACAGTTTGACTTCTCCATTGTCTCCTGAGACAGACGGATGCCAAGCAAAGGATTGCATTGATACCCCAACATTTCCTCCAAGGAGCTCAAGGAGGCCTGCATGGTTCTCTTCCTCCTCAATTTATCCTCACAAGAACCCTGCGAAGTAGGCTAGGCTGAGAGACAGTGACTGGCTCAAGATCACCCACTGAGCTTCATGGCAGACCGGGGATCCGAGCTCTGGTTTCCCAAGTCCTAGTCCAACACACTAACCACTACACCACACTGGTTTTTGCCCTCAAGAGCAACCTCAGAATAAGGATAAATAAGTCTGGGAGGCTTTAAATGAAAAAAGCCATTGGAGTTTAGAGAAGGTAGGAGTGCTTGTGTGAAGTAATGGACAAAGCAGCTGCGATGTAACAGCAAGACAGAGAGAGCGAGCTGTGAGCTAAAGGATGGAAGCATCCTCGGATGTAGTGCCCATTGGGATTCATAGGGCAAAAGGTAGGGAGACCAATGGGTGGAGCGAGAGCCAACGACAGGCAGAGCCTCCCCTGATTAGTTGTAAGTAAGAAGGCAGGGAAGTGGGGGCTGGCTGAATTTTGGTGGGGCAGCACCTCATTTGCCTTAATGGACTACTGTTATTTTTATCATATTTATTTTATATCCCAACTTTCTCCCAGAACTGGGACTCCAGGAAACTCACAAAAATTAAAATGAGCATGAATAAAACACAGAAAGCTAAAAAAAAGAAAAAAATAATAGCTAAAGAGTAATTAAACTATAATAAAATTAAAGCAATAGAAAAAAAGCCCAGTTAAAATACAGATATTAAAAACAGTGCAGCACTGTTTAAAGCCCTTTCCAGTTCCCAAAAGCCTGCAGGAATACAATAGTCTTCACTTGTCGGTGGAAGAACAAAGAGGAGGAAGCCAGTCTAGCCTCTCTAGGAAAGGTATTCCAAAGTCTGGGAGCAACTACTAAGACCTTTTCAGCTAGCCTCATCTGGGTGTTGTGTATCTCTCCCAAGGAAGATCTGATGTGAAGCAAGGGGTCTACCGCCTGCTTATGTTGCTTGCCTTCAGTTCTTCTCTACTTGTACATTTTCTAATACGTATTTGTTTTGTTTACAAAACACCACAAGCCTACAGTGATCTCTCCTCAAAAGCCAAGACAAACCCAGCTACTTCCACCCCTAGAACTTCACCCTGATTGGGGAAGTGAGGAATGCATAGCGTTTTAGACATTTGGGGGTACTGCCATCCATAACGCAACTTGCAGTTAGTTTCTTCTAAGAAATTGTTTGTATGAACAGAATGTGTTGCACTCCAATCAGATTAGATAATGATTGTCCAATGCAAAATTTACTTTGGCAAGGGGAGACGCCAACTTTTGGCGAGAACAGGCGTCCTTGTGACTACCTGAACTTTCTGGCCAGCGTTGGGCCGGGGATGCAAATGCCAACTCCACAAACAAACCTAGGCAGAAGGTAGAGGAAGGTGGCGCCTTGTCATCCTATCAGTGGAAGTGGGGGCGCTGCATCCCGTTTTGCCACTTCAGGCAAGAGGGGTGAGATCTCACAAGCTCCTCAAAATGCCCGTGGTTTTGGCAACATCTCATGAAATCAATGGTGGAGGCAGACAGGGTGCCCTCAGGAACACCACCTCAGGGGCTTCCACATTTGAGGTTGTGGCCTCACCCTGCACTGGCCCTGGGTGAGAGACAAGAAACATTTTGTTGCCGGATCTGCTACTGTGTCTGCACACCTGAACCACACAGGGGTGGGGGAGGGGAGAGAAACTGAATTCAGTTCACATTTAAAGGCAAACCTTCCTAAGGGTCATGAACTGGCAGGACAATGGGGAGGAGGAAGATGAGGAAGAGGATCCCAGCTTGGACACACCGGGGCAAGCTGGGGGTGGGGAAGGAGAGGTTGGTATAGGAAGTACTCACAGGGTGACGGAGGATGACGAGGGGCTGGGGGTCCGTGAACAGGAACCAGAGCAGCAGGACCATCACCAGAGCCAGACACAAACACGGCAGGCTCTGAGGCGTAGGGAGGCTGAGGCAGGCAATGGTCCACAGCCCAGCTCCCTAGCTGGCCAGGTGGGGCTCACTAGCTCTGGGAGAAGGTGTGTGATTCCTCAGCTGGAGTAGGCTTGGAACAGGTGAGGGTCACATGCCTCATCAAGCCCAGATGCTGCAATCAGCATGCAAAGTATAAAAAGGGACACAGAGCTGAGGTGCTGGGTCTGCCCAAGTCACAGATAAGAGGGGAGTGTGGCACTTGTGCAACCTTTGGAGTCACTCTCCAAATTAAAGCTGTGGTGTTTGTGGTTTTTTTTTTTTTTATGCCAGCCCTTGTGTTCTTCTTTCTTTATATTTACAGGCTCCAAATCACTGCAGCATAGACATTCCATAAAACAAATCCAAAGATTTGGTGGATGAAGCCCGAGTCATGACTGCCGGACTTGCTTCCACAGTCCTCCCTCCACTGTCAGAGACAGAGCATCTGGGAATCACTCAGGGGGAAATCCTGTTGTGCTCAGGTCCCGCTTGTGGGCTTCTCATGGGGGCATCTGGTAGGGAGACCAGGATGGTGGACTTGGTGGGCCACTGGCCTGATCTAGCATGTCTATTCTTCTGTTTTTAAGTTCTTATGTTTGGAAACCCTTGGTTGCTTGCCCAGCAGAATCGCTGGCCTACCAGGAAATCTTGGAAGAGGAAATGAAAAGATAAAAGTTAAAAACCGGATACAATTTTAAAGAAAAGTACATTTATGCACTTGTTCCTCAGTCCTGCCTGTTAACATGATCCTGGATCCTCTGTCCTCCGCAGTGACAGCAGCCCCCGTGGATCTCTGTAGGAGGGAGGGAGAGAAAATATCCACATCATCCAATGCTCCCCTATGCCACTTTTTTAAAAAATAGTTTATTCCTTCACTGAATTCATATCCTGTTCTGCCCTCTAGGCCCAGAATGGCTCAAAGCAGCCAGACCAGTCAGTCCTGACCATGACCTGTGTTCATTTAAAATGCATTTCCCTTCCCACAACAAAGAATCCTGGGAACTGTAGTTTTTTCAAAGATGCTGAGAATTGCATCTAATTGGGGTTAAACTACCATTCCCATGATTCTTTGGGGGGTGCTTTAAATGTATGGTACACAGCCTTGGTTTGTACAACATGGTTGGCCAAACTATGCAAATGTTCAAATTGCCAGAGAGGAGTCTCAGCCTCTTTGGTCACTCTGCTGCTATACTGTGCCGAGTGAAGAACTATGATTTTTCAGGTGTAAGGATAAACGGGAGTATACCTTTAAGGGCACCTCCTATATCTAGTTAAGGAGTTTAAGCAGCAGGGCTGGAAGCTGAGGGAGAAAGTCACTGAAGGAGAGAAGACCTGTTGTACATAGTTTTAATAAACTATTTCACGTTCAACTCCTCTGGCAAAGAACATTTCCAGAACCAAAGATGCGACTAGGTTGAAGGACATGAGCACAGTTGACAGGGATAAGGAACCTGTGGCCTTCTGGGTGATGTTGGGACTCGCATCAGCCCTAGCTAGCATGGCCAGAAATCAGGGATGGTGGTAGCTGGAGTCCAGTGGCCTCTAGAGGACCACAGGCTCCCCAGCCCAGACCTAGTATATGCTGCTTTACAAGGGCAGCTCTTGGTTGAGAGTGCCCCCTGGTGGAGCTACTTAGGCTTACCTGGAACTGGTGGTGTGGCAGCCCCTGTACTTCAAGGATGTCCGGGAGCTGCCATTTTAATTCCCCACAATGCCCTGGAGCAGCCAACATTGGAGCATTTGCAGGGAATTAAAATGGAGGCGTGTACATTCAGCAGCCTGACAAGGAAGGGCTGGCATAAGCGCTCGTACTGGTGGCAGGGTTGGATTAACCATTAAGCAAAAGCTTAATTCTCTCTCTCTCTCTCTCTCTCTCTCTCTCTCTATCTATCTATCTATCTATTTTGAATTAGATACATATGGGGGCACCAAAACCTTTTAAGTGCTTAGGGTCTTAAAGGTCTTAATTCAGCCCTGACTAGTGGGCCCTGCCTGGCAACTGCCCATGGATGCCAGGAGCTAGCGCTGGGCCAGCTGATTTTACCTGGGCCCCTGCTCCCTCTTGGAGACGTTCCTTCCACTTCGGAATAGGGAGGGGGGAGGTCTGGTGGGCCAGGGTAAGGGGGAGGCCACAGGGGGAGCATGCTGAGAGAACCTGTGGAGAGAAGGACAAGCACCTATTGAAAACTGGGATCAGGAACACAAAGCATACATAAAGTCTATGAATTAAAGGAGGAAACAGTTGCCGCTCTGTGAGGGGAACAGGGATCTCCCGGCAACTCTCAGCGCCCTGAACAAACTACCATTGCCAGCCTTAGTTAAACAGCAGCAGCAGTAGGAGCAGCAGCAGCACAGCACTGGATTTGATAACAGAGTCAGTTGAGAGCCCATCTGCTCTTCAGCTGCGCATTAAGAGGCCGGGAGTCTGAGCTTCCTTAGTAGGCCAACTTGCACCCACTATCCAAAGGAGACCATTGGTGCACTTACGGGCTGCCCGGGGTGCAGAGGGGTAGGCATAGGTATAGATGGAAGCGGTGGGGTATTCTTGGAGGTTCGTCCCTTCTCTCAGTATGTCTGTTAGATTATCAAAAAGGCGGAAGACAGAAAAGCATGTCTGATATAGATATAGATATAGATATATAGATTCACAAGCACACACGCAACACTTGTATGCATTTTGTATGCATCTTTGTTTCATTTAGAAAATTTATAAACTCCTTGCTAAACAATTCCCCAAACAGTGTACAAGAAGTCCAATTCTATATAAATCATGACTAAAATACACAGAGAAATACACAAAGAACCATGATTTAAAAAGCCAGGATAAAATCAATTTAAAAAAAAAATCAAAGCAGATATAACAAATAATAATTTATTTGAAGTTATCATTGCTAGGCCGAATTGCTGCGATAAAGATGAATGTATTGCCAAGGATGTTATATTTGTTTCAAACATTGCAAATTTTGGATAAGATGGACTGTTTCAAGAAATGGCAGAGAGATATCTCTAGATTTGTCTGGCAGGGCAAGAAACCTCGAATAAAATTTAAGATTTTAACTGATGCTAAAGAAAGAGGTGGATTTGCCCTGCCAGACTTGAAGCTTTATTATGAATCAGCTGCTTTTTGCTGGCTGAAAGAATGGCTGCTTCTTGAAAACACAGCTATTTTGGATTTAGAAGGACTTCCGGGTTGGCGCCATCGCCGAATGGCGGACTCCCTCCGAGCTCCGGAGGGAGCCTGCTCGGCAGGGGCTGGGTTCTACCGCGTCGGCGACGCGGGGACCCTCAAAAACCATGGGCGCTGAAACCCATGGGCATGGTGACTCGGCGGGCACCGTTTGCGCCCCCCCGACCACGCGAAGGAGCCTTTTTAAAGGCTGCGGAGCGGGTGACGGGGGGGTGGTGCTGTGAGTCCTCCGCTTCCCCTGCCGAGCGAAGCCGCATGCCATTTGGCGGAGAGCGCTGACTTCTTCCATTGGAAATCTGGACTTAAAAGAATAACCCGTGAGTAATTGGAACTTGGATTAAAAAGGGGAATAAATTTTTTCTTAAATTCGGGGGAGGTATAAAAAGGAAGTCAACCTCCCCCCTGTTGTAGAGGAGCTAAAGCAAAGGACCTGACAACTAAGATCGAGTGCAACCTTTTTTTTTTTGATAAAGATATTAATTTCGCGATGGAAAATTATAAGCTGGGCTGGAGGAGAAGAGTGGAATGTGAATTAAAATACAACCCCCCCCCGAAGCCCCGGGAGCGATCCGTGAGAGCGCCTGGAGAGGAGAAATAGAGGTTTTGACAGCTGTCAAAGGAGCTGCCTAAACTGAAGAACAAAAAGAGAACTTTGTTACGAGGACTTTGCTGGTTACATTTGTTATAAATTGGATATAAACTGTTTAAAACAAGGAATAATAAGTTACTTTGACTGGTGGGTGAGATCGGGAATGAAACTGAGTTACTATAAACCCTCTAGAGGAGCTGTGGGTTATTACAAGTATCGCTGGTATGGAATTTGAATCGGACATTTTATCTCCTGGGAAACTGCAGAAATGGAACACTATTTTGTCTACAGAGGTCTACACACTAAAGGAGACAATAGATTTATCTATTGAAGAATGGAAGGGACTTGACGTAATGTTTTGTTCCTGAATAACAAAACCTCTGTAGAGGAATTACAAGCTTTTTGGAATTAGAACATTTGTGCAGGAGAGCAGGGGGAAAAAGAAAAAAAAAAAGAGGAGAAGAGAGAACAACAAGAATAACAAGAAAAATAAGAACTGGACAAAGTTGGAAGATAGACCCCTTCTAAGATTGGACATTTGAAATTAAAGATGATTAAAAGACGGTAAAGACTATTAAAAAGACGGCAAAGCGGACTGGTGAAGGATTATGGCTTAGATGTGGGAGCTCCAGGAGACAGTAGATATTGATGGACATTGGGAACGCAACCGGGAAAGGGGGGAGGGAAATTTGGAATCCAAAGGGTGTCAAATTATATTTTATTCTTTTTTTAATTTTTTTTATGTTAATCTGTATCTTATATTAAAGAGGGGAACTCGTGGAAGGAACAGGTCGATTTTAGGGGATGGGAAAATATTTTTTAAATTGGGTTAATGATAATAATTTTAAAATTTGGGGTAAGAATTTGTTGAATCTATTTGAAAAAATTGGAATATAAGAGGGGGTGGGGAGGGGGAAGTCCTGGAAAGATGATATTGAAAATAAGGCCTTAAATTTGGATGTTTTTCTTTTTTTTTTTTTGTTATATTTGAAAATCTTTAATAAATATTATTTTAAAAAAAATTTTGGATTTAGAAGGTTTCAATAATGTGTTTGGGTGGTATGATAAGGTTAAAGCACACAAAGCGTTTAAAAACCATATTGTCAGGAAAGCACTGTTTAATGTTTGGATAAGATATAAGGACTTGTTTGAAAGTAAAACGCCAAGGTGGTTGTCACCAATGGAGGCTAAGGCTCTGAAAAAACTTAATATGGAGACAAATTGGCCGAAATATTGGGAAATTTTGGAGCAAGAAGGAGACAGATTAAAACTGCAGAGTTTTGATAAACTAAAAAACAAAGTACGAGATTGGCTTCATTATTATCAAATAATGGAGGCTTACAATTTGGACAAGAAAATTGGTTTTCAGGTGGAAAAATCAAAATTGGAAACAGAATTGTTAGATCCCAAAACTAAGAATTTGTCAAGAATGTATAACTTGCTGTTGAAATGGAACACTCAGGATGAAATGGTTAAATCTGTTATGATTAAATGGGCACAAGATGTTGGACATAACATTATGCTGGCTGACTGGGAACAGTTATGGACCACAGGTATGAAGTTTACGGCATGTAATGCCTTAAGAGAAAATATTATGAAAATGATATACAGGTGGTACATGACACCAGTCAAGCTTGCAAAAATCTATCATTTGCCCGATAATAAATGTTGGAAATGTAAAGAGGTTGAAGGTACATTCTTTCACCTTTGGTGGACATGCCCAAAGATTAAGACCTTCTGGGAGATGATCTATAATGAAATGAAAAAGGTATTTAAATATACCTTCCAGAAGAAACCAGAGGTCTTTCTCTTGGGCATGGTCGGCCAATTGGTGCGAAAGGAGGATAGAACCTTTTTTATGTACGCCACAACAGCAGCAAGAATACTCATCGCAAAGTATTGGAAGACACAAGATCTACCCACCCGGGAAGAATGGCAGATGAAGGTGATGGAGTACATGGAACTGGCTGAGATGACTGGCAGAATCCGGGACCAAGGAGAAGAGTCGGTGGAAGAAGATTGGAAAAAATTCAAAGTTTATCTTCAAAAATATTGCAAAATTAAGGATTGTTAGAAAGATGTTGGGAAAAGAAAATTATGTGGTTTTAGTAGAAATGACATAAAGGATTAAGTAAAAATGAGTTGGTGAAAGAGAGAATGTAAAATTATAGTATATTAAGACAAATTATTAAGATAAAAATAAGGTTGGAAGGATTTGCTGAAATAACAAATTGAATTAGAATACAAAAATGGGAGGCGTGAGGAGGTCAAGGAAATAAGTGAATGTAAGCAAGTGATATACAGGTTTGACTGGTTTTTTTATCTTTTTTCCTGTTTTATGGTTTTTGATGATGTTTTTTATATATATGTACTGTTTTTTCTTTTTTTAATTGTTATTACTTTTATCTCTTTTTTTCTGTAATCTTTAAAATCTTAATAAAAATTTCTTTTTAAAAAAATATATAACAAATAATAATTTCTCACATTTGTGTGGCTGGACTGTGGTCTATTTTACAAAGCTAAGAGTCACCTCTATTGCTCCACCCACTTTCCCCCTCTTGCCCCACCCACCACTGGAATGTAGCAGCTGGAGTAACCAATGAAAGAAAGCTCGGGCTGCAAAAGGTTCCGCACCTCTTTTGCAATGGACCCAGTTCCCAATTAAAGGCACATCCTAACATAAAACTGTCCTGCCCTTTGGGCAAACGTTCCCTCCAGTTGGTGGCCCCTGCCTTTTAAATGGGACAGAGAGGAAGGAGTGGGCCTTTGATATCCAACAAAGGATGGGCCTTTCAGTCTAGTTCCTCACCTGCATCAATCAGACCCTTTATTGTGTTTAGGCAATCAGACGCTCCGTACTGGAAGGTAAATTTGAAGACAAGGACCCCTTGGGTGGATGCTAGGGAGAAAAGGCTACAGTAAGACATTGGGCTCATGTTGTAAAGGTAAAAGGTAAAGGACCCCTGGATGGTAAAGTCCAGTCAAGGGCGACTATGGGGTTGTGGCACTCATCTCGCTTTCAGGCCGAGGGAGCCGGCGTTTGTCCACTGGCAGCTTTTCTGTGGCCAGCATGACTAAACCACTTCTGGTGCAATGCCACACCGTGACGGAAAGCAGAGAAAATGGATATGCCGTTTACCTTCCTGCTGCAGCAGTACCTATTTATCTACTTGCACTGGCGTGCTTTTGAACTGTTAGGTTGGCAGGACACACAGCAAAGGAAGCTCACCCCATTGCAGAGATTCGAACTGCTAACCTTCTGATCGGCAAGACTAAGTGGTTTAGACCACAGCGCCACCTGTGTTGTAATCTGTGCCAACATATATTGCTATGTAAAAAGCTATGATTCTACCTTTGCAAAGACAATAAGGCCTGCAATGAATGATGTTGAAGAATTCTGAGCTAAATAGATCAATGGTCTGATTCAGTATATGGCAGCTTCCTCCATTCCTATAATAACCTATCAGAGGGAGTTCTCTCCCATTTTGAGAACTATCACACACAGCAGCCGATAGACTCAAGGTGGTGATACATACTCAGGGTTCCTTTGATATGCTGGGGCTTGGAGCCCGACTCTTCCTCTAGGACACAATCTCCTAGGAGCTGCAGCGGGAAACGAATGATGGTGGATCCCTTATCTTTGTGCTGGAAGATCATCTAGGGAAGCAATCAAGAAGCCATTCAAAAAGCAGTGAGGAGTGTTGCAAGGAACTAAAGGTGGCACAGCTCAAAAAATCCCCCTTCTCCATTTCTGCAAGGAGAATAGGGGCGGGGATATATTGTGTGCACACTTATTTTGATGCTTACAGGTGCTTTGGGATGTGTGCATTAGTGTGAGGGTGTTTATGTGATAGGCCTCCATGGCCAAAGAACAATAAACTATTCATTCATTCAGTCATCCATAATTAAAACATTCTGTGCTTCAATGACACCCAAAACCAGCAGCCTGAGGTGGGTGCCTCACGCTGTGGTCTGGGACTCCCAAGCTCAAGGCGATGTCAGAGGTTCACCTACCAACAGTGAGGGAGGTGCTATGAGCTCTCTTATTATATTATGGCCAGCCTGCCTCACCCCTCAAGCCTTCTTACTTTGTACTGGGTGAGGTACAACATTCCCTTTTTGGTGCCTTTCAGCTCTTCTGGAAAATCCGACCGCCCTTCCAGTAACAACGACACCTCGCTGTAGTGAGCAAGGACCCTGAAACAAAATCAGTTGGTTGGTGAATGTATCAGATTCCCAAATAAAACATGCTTCACGAGATTCGCAGCTGTGAATACAGGGAACATTGGGTCCCTCTCCTTTAGGGTTGCTGCTAGAAAACTCCCATCAGCCTCAGCCAGCATGGCCAATGCTCTTGGATGATGGGTGTGGCCGTCTGTTCCCTTCCATAAGGAGCATCTTTTGACAGAATGTATCATCTTTCCCATTACATCCAAACCCCATATTTTAATTACCTTCAACTTTTGAAGTTTGAGCAAGACACATCTTTCAGCTGCCACCAATCAATATTGAATGACACCTTGATTTTCCATCTCCCCTTCCTGCCTCACTCCATCCCCAAGGTTATCTATTTACCTTTCCTCAGAACTGTTGGCTGACCTAGAGAACTGATACCTAGTCACCTCCATCGCGAAAAGCAACTCCTCTGTCTCAAGGACACCCTCTCTCCCTTTAGCTCAGGAGTCCTGGAGACAAAGAGAAATGCCTGGACCATGTAAGCATCTCTGTGATGTCAACAGGTGAGGTAACAGCATAGGCTTTGACTTGAAATTGGGATTAGTGGAAACCCCTTATTTATTTTTAGACAGCTGCTCCCATGAGGCCAGGTTTATTCCCATTTTCTTCTGTCTCCATAAATTCCACCAGAATCTGATGAATTTATACAAGCAACCCATGAGAGCCTTGGACAGAAAGTTAAATCCTGCCAAGAGTTGAATATCTGGGGAGTAGTTTTCCAGACTCCTTTTTCCCAGTCATGTGATGCTAGTTGCTTCTATTCCCATTCTCTCCGTTTCATAATACTATAAGCCTGCTGCCAGTGGCCCATGTAGTCTAGCATCCTGTTCTCACAGAGGCCAACCAGATGAACCCACCAGCAGGACCTGAGCACAAGAGCTCTCCCTGTTTGTGAGCCCCAGCAACTGGCATTCAGAGGTATCATGCATCTGACAGTGAAAGTCGAACATTTCTATCCCAGCTCATAGCCATTGATAGCCTCATCCTCCATGAATTTGTCTGATCTTTTAAAGATATCCAAGTCATTACTGCCTCCTGTGGGAGCAAATTCCATTGTTTAACTCTGCATTAAGAAGTATTTTGTCTCTTCCAACATTCAGCTTCAAATGTTACGAGGGAGGGGGAAAAGTTTATCCACTTAGTCTACACCCGCGTTTCCTCTAAGCTGAAAAGCCTCATGGTCATCTGGTCATCTTTCCTCATAGGGCAGTTTCTCACTCCTCTTGCTCCTCTTTGCTTGCTCTTTCATAGGACTTGGATCCCACCACCTTCCAACACCCACGGCTTGTGCAGCCAACATGTCTGCCTTGTCGGTGGGACTTGACATCTGCCTGAACCTGCATAGGATTGGGGCACCACGTTTTAAGGGATGGATATTGCCAAGCAAGTTCCACAGATGACAACCACATATATTAACTTGTTTATTTTGACACACAAATTGCAAAATTGCCGAGATAAACATCTTCTCCTTAGCTACAATATTGCCACTATGTACAAAATTTATGCTTGAAGGTACTACACATATAAAAATACAGTATGCAATACGTATATACAGTACAATGTGCAAAACATGGCAAAAAAAAAATCAACATATGGAATTGATTTTAGGGGTGCAAACAGCAAATACAAAGGCATCTTGGTTTCTTTTACAAAGGCAACACACCACAGGATGCTCTGCTTGCCATAATATGTTTATTTTTCCTTTTAATCTAGTATTTAAAATGAAGAGGCATGTACAAATTGGTATCCGTTTTCTCTTTTTTCCCATAAAGTGAGATGCTAAGACGTAATTGTTTCTATGAAAAGAAGAGAGACACCTATCATGCCAAGCACGATTTCTACTGCAAACAATACAATGAGATAAAGAAAGAGACATGCCACTCCTTACGTGGGGATTTGCACTTATTAGCTCAGTTTCACAACCAACTAAAGGAATCTGTATTGCTAGACACCAAAACAAAAGCAACTTCAAAAATATATACATCTTCAATTTAAAACAAAAAATGTCCATGGAGAAAACTTGAGGTGGGGGCATGATGGAGAACTTGCAATCCCCCCCCCCCCTATAATTAAAGGGTGTGCTCCTTGGCAGTAGAAGTAGCAATACTTTGGTTCTTCCCATTGTCACTTGTTTAAGGCTCTGGGTCTTTTTAAATTGCATCATGTGCAAAACTTAAAATGTAAAAATGCTGGTTTCCTGGTTTCATACATGTCACCATTACAGGTCACTGCACTTTCATTATTGAATCCCTCCTTGTAATTATCATGGTATTTGCCAGATGTTTAGCCAAAATGTACACATTAGTCCATACACATTCTGCACTGCGCTGCAGGCAACACCAGAGCAGAATGCCTTTCGAACATCAAGATGCAGTTAAATAAGATATCTGCTGAGATTTGTCACAACTTAATCCCATTGAATACACTGCAAAATGTGTTGCAGTGTTGAGTCTCTCTGAGCTGAAAAAATGGATTTTCCCTCAACTGGAATATACAGGCTGAAATCGTAGTTTACATCATCTTTGTAATTTCTTAGTTCAGCGTACTTGTTTGAAAGGAACAAGTAGGGATGGAACTGGCAACGATGGTTTCTCATCAATATGACAGTGCAGTTCCATTTTGATTTTCAAAATGTGACATTTAATATTGCCATGCATTAGCCTCCCCTCATTAAAGCGTTTGCTCATCCAGAAAGATATGGAATAGTAGTTAACTTGGGATTACACTGACAGCCTATGTACAGTTAAATCAAGAACAGTAGGGATGGAAGAAGGCATCATTTTCTATTCCTTCCATCCATCCATTCATTCATTCCATTCCACTGCTGTTCGTCTTCTGCCCAGAACAACACCTGCTGGGGCAAAATTACGTAACTTACTTAATTTACATAATTAGGTAAACTACGTAAGTTATATATTGTCACAACAGGCAGCAACCTGATATGTGCGCAATTGCTCTGAACCCAGAAGTGACCCCAAAAGTCTCAAAAAAGGGGCAGAAGCGGGTGTGTGTGCAGGCTTTGTCAATGGTGTTTCAAATATATGCTATTTCACTTAAACACACAGTGCCTGGGGAACGTAAGCCCCGCGTAAATTGGGAGTTGCCTGTATGTCATTTTACCCTGATCATTTCAATGTAAAGGAAATGCAGATGGGGACAGGGGCATAATCAAGTATATGCCCTTTGCGGACTGAAACAGCAACAAGGAATACCAGTCTTCTGTACTGGAAGGATTTCCGTTCCAGACATGGGATGAGTAAGAGAACAGTGGCAATTTCTGATTCCAATTCTGTTTTTGTCAGAGTTCTCTGGCATTCTTTGCTGTCAGTGGGGCTTGGGCTGATCCACATGTATTCTTTTTCCACCTTTCAGCTCCACAGCACTGACTCATGAGAATGTATTACGCACAACAGGAGAAAATGGAATTTCTGCCACAGCAGCTTCTGCAGCAATTGAGGCTCCAAAATATACATTCCAGATGGCAAAAGTTGCCAAAGCAGGGAGATCCTCAAGTTCCCATAAGTGGGTCACTCTCAAAAATAAAGAAACCAGGACAAAGAAACATGTGAACGCAATGTATCTGCAACTGAAGCAAATAGGACATCTTTAGCACTTCTATAAACATTGCAAATCTGCGCTGAAATAGACTACGCTAGCAGTGACAGTCACAGGACCAAGTCATCTGTTAAAGATAAAGATATTTTAAAGATATAGTGTTACAAAAAAATTGTCAAGTGCACAAAAGATACCCAAGCAACTTTATATATATATACAATATATATATATAACCCCTTTTCACAAATACCAGGTTCACATACAAGTGGTAAATATTGTACAACAGGCGGCACATCTCAGAACATATGATCAAAAGCAAACCATTATTTAGAAATGTTTTATAATAAAGCTCTATTCTGAAATGCACAGAAAATATCACGCATTCCTACTCTAAAAAATAAATACTTTTATTACAAACATTTCATGATCCCTTAATGATTTTGTAGAAGAAAGTTCTGCACTGGTTATCATACACCTGAAAGGATTTGGTTGGGGGGGGGGTTGTTCCTCGTTGCACATGCTCCAGTGGCTTGGATAGCACACTAAGCGTGAAATATTTGTGCAGTGCAACATCGCACAATATTGTCAATTTTCAGCTATATTTACAGGCAGTCTGTCAATTGGCCAAGAGTAGCCCAGTCAGACTGTAGCAATATGATGAGAAAAAGATCTGAGGCACCATAGAAACAAACTGGCTTAACTGTGGCACGTTCTAAACCAAGGAAGGTAATAGATGAATCTGATGATATAAGCTTTTGCTTACTAGCTGTAGCAAAGTGCTTCTCAAACTGTGAGTCAAAAGTAGGGAAAGGGGAGAAATTTGATTTGCTTCGCATTTAAGGCTGGATATACCTAATTCACCCTTTCTGAAACAATACATGAACCAAAACTAAGCCATCCTAAGAAATTTGCACTTCTCTGAATTTTGCAATACAGTTCTCCTGCCATGTGTACAAAAATGCATACACTAGGGTAAAGTCTGCATACATATGGGTGTGTTCATGAAAATAACATTCAAAAATGCATTATTAGGGAACACTGAATTGCAAAAAAAAAAATGTTTATTAGGCAAAGTTGCATGCAAACATGTTCATTTTGGGAGGAGATCACATTAAAATGTTGGTGAATTTTTTTGCAGGGTGTGGGGAAAATTTGCAACCAATGTGGAAACATGGAGAACTGAATTTACGATTGGAAAAATCAGAGAGAAAATAGGGCACAAAAGGTGGAATTAGTTTATAAGTGGGTGCCCACAAAAAGTTTACAGGTAGGTCCCCACTTCAAAAAGTTTGTGAAGCACAGCTATAGCATATGAACCTGATGATATAAGCTGTTGCATCAATACCACAAGCAACCAGTTGCTCACTAGGTCGTTATGGCCTTTGCCCCTTTGTCCTAGTGCCAGGATCCAAAGAGATGCACACAAATGGGAACTACACATGCAGACAGAGCTTCCTTTGCAATAGCTCTCATTGCTGAAAAAGCAAGCTGCCTGTTAAACTGAATGGTGGCTTGCCTATTTGACAGCAGGCTTTCCTGCCTGGTTCTTGCATGTACTCATCTTCTCTTTGAATTCTAGCCCTACCAAAAACTTTGTATTTATACCTATTCGGCTCTGCAACATTTTGAATACGAGGTACAGACAACAGGCTCCATCTTTTTACTATCTCCTTTGGTTTATGACATTGTAAACGGCACATCACAGGAAACAGGTGCTTAAACGTCATAGGTGATCCCACTACACCCAGAATAGGTTCCATCAGAATTCTAAGCATCTTAACTCAAATGGACTTTTTGGGATAAAATGAAACTTGACATCTCACTGGGAGATAACTCAGCACCTCAAAAGATTAGCTTCTATCCAAAGATGGCGAAGCGGAATGGTAAAGTTGAAAATACGTGATCTCTCTCTACACTTTTTCCTATTCTCATTCCTATGCTGGTTGCAGAGGAAGGAGTGCTCTATCCCTTCTGCATAGACCTGCTCATTCACTCGTCTGCATGGAATTCCTTCTTGTATATAGCTTACCACACTAGTGTTGAAATACAAGGCTAGTACTTCAACTGTATCCAGTTGCTGAATATGACCCTCGAGTAACCTATGGCAGGCAAAGTGGCATAAGAATATTCTCCCAAACATAGGTCCCAGATTAATTTTAATTTTGATTTTTAGTGTGAAGCTACCCTGACATTACTAATATTTTCTACAATGTGAAAGCCCATGTTAACTCTAAACCATACTGTCTAAATTGGCATCTTCACAGTTGTGGCTTTACATGAAAATAAATTGCAAATATGCAATCTCAATGTGAAATTGGCTCAAAATACTGCACATTGAATAAACCAAGCTATGCAGATATGAGTTCACTCGACTGTACTCATTATCAGTGATTCTTGTGTCTGTCAGTTCTAAGGGGTTCACAAATTTTGTTTTTTAACAAAACAAGGTCATAAATGCAGGATCAAATGTTATGAGTAATGAACATTAAAATTCTGATAATTTTCTAAAGAAATCTAAGTATTATGCCGAGATTTTTATGAAAAAGGAACCTTGCTCTGAAAAAGCCTACCCTACAATAAAGATTATTTTCTCATTTGAGTTTCATTGAAGTCCACAACCCTTGTAGAATGGTTGTAGTTTTTCCAATATTTATTCATGGTTAAAAGAGGACAGAGCTTTCTGGAATAAATTTCATGTGAACTCTAACTTTTTGGATTATATATTTCAATATCCAAATAGTTAATTTCTACCAAATGGTGCTGTTCCACTGTTGCCTTAGAAAATGTACTGTGAATACAAGTGGTGCAGCAATAAAACTGCCAGCCGCTGTGCACAGCGAAGCAGGGTCCAGTAGGGTTTCAAATTGGACGGGGGACTGCATGTTGGGATTCCTTCAGTGCAGGGAGTTGGACTAGATGACCCTTGAGGTATCTTCCAACTATACAGCTTTTTGATTCTAGGGCCCTAATCCAGAGACGTTCAAGAACAGTAGATGGCTAGATATACTGTAATATCCCTCATTCTTCCTGCCAAACAAATGATCAGCTGCAGATGAGTGACAGAGCACATGCTTTGCATGCAAAAGGTCCCAGGTTCAACCCCTGGCATTTCCAGTTAGACGGCTCAGGCAGCAGGGGATGGGTAACTCCTCTGTGTGACTGTCATTCACGCTGTTACGTGTTCACTTAAAATCTTTCAAAAGTGGAAAATTCAGATATTTTAGAATGAGGCAAACACACACGTTGGTGCATTTCTCACTCACAGTGTTCTTGTAATTTAAATTTTGGGCGTAATATAAAAAACAATGCTAGTTCTGAATTTGGATCTGAAAACATTGATTTTTGTTAATTTTGAATGTGTTAAGACAGCATATGGGCTGGATTCAAAGAATTATGAGGGGAAGGGAAACAGCTTGTAAGAGTGTTCTTGAGAAAGAGCTTGCAAGAGCTCTTCTTATCCAACTTCTTTGGATTTAGTTTCATTTTTCTCTAGAAACATTCTAGAACAAAGTGTGAAATATCCCCTTTCACAAATGGAAGAGGTCTTCTGCATATGCAAGGGCACACTTGGATCCAAATTCATGCACTTTAATTGCCCAATAGCTTATGAACACCTAACAAATGAAAGAAAATTGTTGTGCATCTTAATCTGCCTGTATGATATCCTACATAAAATAAGAGAAGTAAAATTGGTTGTAATTATGCAAATAACTATTTGTCGTCAACATATAGAGGGCAAAACACACACCTCACTGCGTTTTTTATGTATGTGGCTCTGCACTTCCTATATTTCTTCTGGGTGAAAATTAAATAAGGCTCTGGCCAAAGAAATCTTAGCTGATTAATCTTGAGTTTTACTTGATTACTTACAACGCAATCCAAACCATGTTTATTCAGAAGTAAGTCTCACCGAATTCAGCAGGATTGATTCCCAATGAAGGATTACAGCCTTACTTAATTAACCTAGTAAATAATCATATATTTGCATATAAGAAAACCAATAGTTGTCAAGACCAAAGCATCTATTTCCTTTGTTTTTAATGATGCACAAACATGTTGCAGCAGGCATCATCTTAGAAGAGGCATTTCGTTTGTCACATAATTGGGGAAGGGGAATTCCTAAGATGGTGCTTCCTATGTGCAGAGCTTTTCTAAAAGAATTTCAACTTGGGGGGGGGGATTACTTGTTTTGATGCCCAACTAATCAAAGTCACCATTTAAGTCTAGCCGATTAAAATGACTAAATGTAGTAGCCCTAAAGTATTACCTCAAGACTTTTTAAACTCATGAAGCAGTCCAAATATAGGCAACTTCAATCCTTTCACCAAATCCCATCAGTTTTCTTTAACTTAGCCAGAGCTTTGACAAGGCAGCTAAGCTTGGCTCAGGCTGTCAATAGCAACAGTCAGGTGCAGTTTTATTATGACTTATCCCAGCTACATGAACTAAGATCCAATCTCACTCTCCCCCCTGCCCGTCCCCTCCCCTTACCTGATTGCCAGGGGTGGGGGGAATCATGCTGTTTGTCTAATATTTGTTTTGTTTTGTTTTTTCACCCTAAAGATAATTTTCAAGATTACACTGAAAACAAGGAAAGTGAAATAATGGACCTATGCTGTAAATGGATCTTTAAAAACCGTGGTCAAGTAGGCTTTGGCTTTTTAGTTAATCCCAGTGCAACTGTAGATCTTGTGGGTCAAGAAAATCTGTTGAAAACATACTTGGGGCAGTTGAGCTGAGAGGAGTTAATCCTGAAGAAGCATTTGGCATGGTAATGTCTAGCCACTCCATGTTGTCTAAATTTGTGTCCGGAAGATCAAGAGATAAACAGGAATTAGAAGCGGTGAATTGAGAATCTGTTGTTTCCATAGGTGACTGTGAGTGATCTAATATGCCAGAGTGGTTAAGGAGGTCATTTTGAAGGTCCTCGATTAGAGAGAAAGACTCTCTGTCCTCACTACTGCTTGCCAGATGAGGCATTCCATTTCCTGAAGGCAAAGTTCCTTCCAAGAGGGCTTCTAGCTGATTCTCCAGACTTACAGAGAAATTGCTTGTTGGTTCTAAGGAGAGAGGAGGGGCCATTTGGACTTGTGGTGGCGGACGAGACACCACTGTGTTCACTGGCATTGTGGTGATATTGGCAGTAACGGGTCTCATTTTGGAAATCAGAGAAGGTTCTTCCTTGGTAGGCAGAGAAATCTCTGCATAAAAGGCAATGAGAGATAAATCAGTAAGATATTTTATTTATTACATATAAAGAAAAAAACCCCTTACTCACTTTGGTACACCACTCCAGCAATAAATTTATGCTTTTATACAATTAATTTGAAAGCGGTGAATTATTTATACAATTAATTAAGTTATCAAGCTAATGTTTGTACAACTATCAACATGATTAAAGACATGTGCTGCAAAACTTGCGTTACCCAAAGGAGTCAAATAGCCACCCCCTTTTTAGAGAGCCTGCTGTCTTCTCATTTCAATGATTCAATGAAGGCCTCATTAAGACTCTTTACAAGACTTTCACAGATTATTGCAATGACTAAAGGGAGAAGATCTCTACTCAACACAGTGGATTCCAAATTGATTAACTGAGCTCATGCTGTAAACCACTCATCGTTAATGAACTGTCAATAACTTTCTGAATTAACTGGTTAAATATTAGGCCACTATCAACCTGATGTAGATAAATGTTATTGCACAGTCAAGTATAATAATAATAATAATAATAATAATAATAATAATAATAATAATAATTTATTTATTTATTTACTTATTTATTTATACCCCGCCCATCTGGCTGGGTTTCCCCAGCCACTCTGGGCAGCTTCCAACAAAATATTAAAACTACATTACTTTGAGATTACTTTGAGAATGAGCTATCTTTTTATGCTGAATGACAAACATGAAATCCAATAAGAGACACACTTTTTATGAATGTCACTCTCAAGGATGCTCACAGCAAAATCCCTCTTGAGCAGAGATAAGGACGATATGTCCTAAAATTCGTTGTTAGGCTATGTCTTATCCTGCCTAATCACTGGCCGTGCTATCTGGGACAGATGAACATCCGGAGGGCCACCGGGCCACCTTCCCTGCTCTATACTAAACAGCAAGAGCAGCAAATTGGAAGGGAAGCTGCCTCTTGGTACCAGTGTCACTATACTTACTAGGACTGTGTAGGAGCAGGCAGGACATCAGCACAAGTGGAGCCAATCCAGCATTCCCACCCCACCCCAAACCTCGCTGTTGCCCTACCCTATCCTTGTAAGTAGCAGCAAAGCCAGTGCTGGGCCGTCAAATCCACAGTGCTACCCCTCCCTGCCAGCTGTTCTTGTTAAATCAAAAATAGAGAATAGGAAGCTCTCTCTGCCATATGATGCATTTCAATCTGACTCACCTCCGCTTTTAATGAGAATATCAAAGAGGTCATCCATTTGCTGGCTGTGAACACTGGAAATCTGTAACACAGAGAGTTCTTTATTCATTATGTCACACACCTTTCCCTAAATTATGCATGCTCTGCACCATGTAGGGATCACCATGGGGATTGTGCTGGTCTGGATGCCACACACCTTATGTTTCTATAAGGATGCTTTTGTGATCCCATTTGCTCTTTCTTAAATGGATTTTATTAATTATTCAAACAAGTTGCAGTGTAGGGAAAAGAAAAATCAATAAAGTAGATTTCAACAAATACAGATCACATATCATTTTTGATCCCAAAGAAGGAACAGGCTTATGCATATTTAAGTTAACACAATTTTACTAGCTAAAGGACAACATTTTGCAGATCTGAGACACTTTCCCAAAGGATTGTTACAACTAAGGCTGCAGTGCTACACACTTAAAGGTAAAAGGTAAAGGTACCCCTGCCCGTACAGGCCAGTCTTGACAGACTCTGGGGTTGTGCGCCCATCTCACTTAAGAGGCCAGGGGCCAGCGCTGTCCGGAGACACTTCCGGGTCACGTGGCCAGCGTGACATCGCTGCTCTGGCGAGCCAGAGCTGCACACGGAAACGCCGTTTACCTTCCCGCTGGTAAGCGGTCCCTATTTATCTACTTGCACCCGGAGGTGCTTTCGAACTGCTAGGTTGGCAGGCGCTGGGACCGAACGACGGGAGCGCACCCCGCTGCAGGGATTCGAACCGCCGACCTTTCGATCGGTAAGCCCTAGGCGCTGAGGCTTTTACCCACAGCGCCACCTGCGTCCCTAACGTCCCCACCTGCTACACACTTACCTGGGAATAAACACTGCTGAATTTTGTTGGGATGATACATATATAAGAATGTGCTGTAGGATCATTAGCCGCTATTCTGCTAAGAATTAAGATAATCACCGTTTCCAGAGAAAGGTGTACTACACAACTGCAGGCATGGGAAGAATGCTCTAATAGGCATAAATCAACACACAGGGTACAGAATACAGAGAAAGCCTTCTCCACTCATTACAGCTACCATGGTGCAGAAAAGCATGATAGTTGTCCCCTTACATATATATTATTCAGTCCTAGGTTCATGCTAATGATGTGATCTTGGCTGGATTAGGCTGCTAGCAGACAGCCAATGAAGAATGATGATCAGAGAATATGAGGGCTTTGAAACTTTCAGCCTACTAAAGAGGGGAAGAAAACCAAAAGAAGGCAAAATTTTGATAGTGACGGAGTTTTAAAAGGGGGGGGGAGATGTGCCTCCCTTAGTCTCCCCATGGCTGCTTCTTATAGAAAGATGTACAGAAAGCTGAATGTGATTATTCTGTGTAGAACGGTAAAACATGTCAAGTTGTTGCATTCCTGCATACATCTTACCTCTCGTTGAGAAGCCTGCAAGCTGCGGGTCTGTTTGATGGCTTCTTCATAGCGTGGAGGGTCTTTTGCCTTGGTTACTGAATTGCTGAACAGAGATTGCTGCAAAATGTACTGTTGGGGTTGAGACTGGGAGGCCAGCTGTGTGAAACAATGGCAAACAGTCAGCAAATAATGGTGGCAGCAGAAGGTTCTCAAACAGCATCTCTACAGAAATCCACATCACCCTCCTTTAAAAACAATAATGTGCTAATTTAGCACCTTGTACGTCATCTCCATTAATCTACTGGAAATGAAAAGTGCACATAAAGAACAACTTCCCTTTATATGGCTGCGCAGTAAGTGTAGTCTATGGCATTTAGGGTTGAATCTGACTAAGTCTCACATAGAGTACACCCGCTGAAATGAATGCACCAGCATTAGTCATGCCCACTTGTTTTTGAGTAGGATTAACTTTGGAGACAAGCTTATCATTTAAATATGGTCCCATCTTGTTTGGAAGTTGTCTTGAGATTTAAAAGTTCTCAGGTCAAAAAGAGAGGGTGCCTCCTTGTTTTTATGCCATGGTCACAGTGCCTCCAATATGTTACTCTAGCAACCTCCTAGAGCATAGATATTCTAGGGTAGGGGAACAAAGTATAAGCTATTACATCAAGCTGCATCAAAGGCAGCTGCTATATTGAGAGACCAGAAACCTCCAGCTCCTCCTGCCCTTGAACTTTTTTCATTCTGACTGGTTATTTTACGTCCTTTGTAACTAAGAAGCAGTGTCTGAGTTTGCTTCCCTGCTATTCCCTCCCACTCTCTTTTCCTTTTTTTTTTTTTTTTTTGCATCTTTTAGATTGTAAGCCTAAAGGCAGGGACTGACATTCTTGATCTTTGTAAGCTGTTTCAGGAACTTCTTTTTGGCTTAATAGCAAGATAATAAATGCTTTAAATAAGTTAGTAACTGAATACATAAAATGAATATACCTTCTGAGGAGCACTGGGTCCATTTTGCACCAAGGGCACCTGGTTCCCTGAGTGAACAGTGGTATTTGCTGTCTGACTAAACAAAGGTTGCTGTAGAGTTGTCACAGACTGATTCTGATAGGAAAATACTGGATTTGGTGAGGTAGGAGGAAATATCTGTAAAAACAAAATGTATGTATTTAAAACTCATGCATGCCACTTTTCTTCAAGAGCATGGTGTACAATAACAATCAAGCAGCTCCTGCTGTGGCCAACAATAATAACATTCAATCTTAAATTGAATATAATGCTCTAGTGCACAATATCACTGAAGTGGAGAAAATACAAAGGCCTTCCTTAACAAGGCAGTTGCAGCCAACCTTTGGTGATGCCTGCCAGATGTTCCTGGTCTACAACTCCCATCAGCCCCAGTCAGCAAGATAAATTGTAAGGAAAGATGGGAGCTGTAATTCAACAACTTCTGAAGGGCCCAATGTTGGCTAGTCCTGTCATGGAGGGATGGTCCTGTGGAGATATAAGTTCAGCAGGGTAGTGGAACACCAAGCAAGGAGTACATTGGGGGCATTTCACACCCTGCTCTATTTGTGTTGGATGTAAGATTGCAGCCATAGGTTTTTTTGTAGTAGCAATGTCCTAGTAGCTTCTCCTGCATACACTTCAGTAAAATGAATGAGGTGTGGTATTGCACGTTTCCTATTAAACAGAAGAAACTCAATGAAGTGCTACCAATGTCTCTCTAATGAACCACAAATGCACACCAACTGGGACAGAATTATATGTATGCCTTGTGTATGAAAATGCTAAAGCAATTTAGAGAATTACACATTGCTGTGTGATTTAATTTAGTATAGCAGTTTTCAGAAGACACAATAGCAGGTTGTAGTACATTTCACAACTGATTTATTTTTTTAAAAAAAAACAACAACCCTGAAATCATTAAGTATTGCTGAGGATACTATAGCAAAAATGACAAGATAATTAGAATAATGGAATGGTGTACATCACATTCACCAGTGCAAAATGATTTCCATTCAAGCGTTTTGGTGATAATTATGCTAATATTTATATGAGGAAAAATTCCAACCTAAGAATCAGAGAAATGTAATAACAATTTATGAATCCTATTCAATGCTATATCCTACTTTAAGGAATATCACATACTTTTAGTTAGGAAGCAGAAAAGTAAAGAGTTCCACTGACAGTATACAGTCTATCTGTAATTCACCAACCTGTCTGTTTTGTGGTGTGTGACCAAGTACATGCTGTGGGGAAGCATTTTCTTTGGATGCTGAAGAGTGCATCTGTGGTACTTTCTGGGACAAAGCAGAAGTAGATACTTGTGCCATGGCTGGAATGCCAGACTGTGGCTGGGCCTACAGAAGAAAGAATATGGCTAGATTTCACAGTACAGGACACAGCTGGACTATATGCATAAATAAAGAAACCCAGGGATGTTATAATGAATCTTTAAATGTTTGACATCAAGTCTTCCTGAAGTATCTAAACACAGTGTTAAGGAAGATGGTGGGTTCGCATGTTCACAGCCCATGAGCAGCAAATGCTACTTTATGGACAGACAGGTGTTATGACCACTGTGGCTTCAATTGGCTTGGCTTCTGTGATGTCACAGTGGGCCTTGAAAGCTGTGGAACAGAAAGCTGAAAGGAAAATTAAGAGCTGCATGGTAAATGCAAGAACCACAACAACTCTTGTTAAGTTAAACCTCACTGTCCTGTTCTACATGAGAAAGAGTCATGGTCAGTGTGGCTCTGTAAAGTGGTTTTGCAGCTTTTAGAGGGAAGAAGCAAATGGTGCTTGCTGCTTGTATATGTAGTACAGGGGTATGTGTTTGTGTGTGTAATGCAATTATGTATTTCAGTTGCATCCCTCCATCTTGACCTGACACAAGAGACATATCAATATACCTAAAACTGAGCCAAACCACCGGCCCATCTGGCCTGGTACTATCTGTGCTGATAAGTAGCAGCTCTCCAAGGTCTTCTACAAATGCATCTCTCATCCCACTTACTGGAGATCCTTTTAGATTACTTGAAAGGCGCACATCAAACTGGGCATGTGCTCTACCACTGAGCTATGCCTTCTTCCTTAAGATGACTAGAGGCATCTTTTAGAGATAAGGGAAACAATGAGTGAAGCCAAAATTATGTATTTTTTATTACACACTCACTTGAGAAGGTTACAGGTAGGTAGCCGTGTTGGTCTGCCATAGTCAAAACAAAATAAAAGAAAAAAAATTCCTTCCAGTAGCACCTTAAAGACCAACTAAGTTAGTTCTAGGTATGAGCTTTCGTGTGCATGCACACTTCTTCAGATACACTGAAACAGAAGTCACCAGACCCTTCTATATAGTGAGAAGGTGGGGAGGGGTATTACTCAGAAGGGTGGTGGGAATGGGTGATTGGCAGATAGCTGTGATGAGCCTGTTGACGACTCTTAACGACTGCAATAGGTCTTACAGGAAAAAGCAAGGGGTGAGAAGGTGAAAAATGGCTTTGTCATGTATAATGAGATAAGAATCCAATGTCTTTGTTAAGACCAGGTCTCTCCATGGTTTTAAGTTTGGTGATAAGTTGCAATTCAGCAGCTTCTCTTTCCAGTCTATTTCTGAAATTCCTTTGTAATAGAACAGCTACTTTGAGATCTTGTATAGAATGTCCAGGGAGATTGAAGTGTTCTCCTACTGGTTTCTCTGTCTTGTGATTCCTGATGTCGGATTTATGCCCGTTTATCCTTTGGCGTAAGGTTTGGCCTGTTTGTCCAATATAGAGAGCTGAAGGACACTGTTGGCATTTGATGGCATACACAATGTTAGACGATGAGCAATTAAATAGTCCCACCACCCTTCTGAGTAATACCCCTCCCCACCTTCTCACTATATAGAAGGGTCTGGTGACTTCTGTTTCAGTGTTTCTGAAGAAGTGTGCATGCACACGAAAGCTCATACCTAGAACTAACTTAGTTGGTCTTTAAGGTGCTACTGGAAGGAATTTTTTTTCTTTTATTTTGTTTTCACTTGAGAAGAGCATTTCAAGGTGTGCATGTGATCATTAACCCTGTTCTAGAAAAAATATGGGAAGGAAAGTTGGTCAATCAAAGTCTCTTTGAAATGAATTTTCTACCTGACATCACTGCCTGTTCTAGCGCCAGTCTACCAGGCACTTCTTGAGAAATCCCAAAAAGGTGTGCTGATGCCACTTCCAGTTATACACATTGCAAGAAAGTGTCTTTTTCTTTTTTTCTCTTTTGAAAATCCCTGAATTTGTATATGTGGCACATTTTATGTCTTGCATTCATCTAGGCACATGAGAATTTCTCTTATTATGTTTTATGGCAAGCTGTTCACAAAAACAACTATTCTTATAGTAATAACAGAATGGATTAATAATATAATCCTGTCAGCCACTGTGCTGAAGCAGCAACTCACAGTAAATCCCCCTTGCACTGGTACCAGAGGCCTAATCCAGAGCTCTAATCTAGTAACTGGTATGACTTTTTAATCCATTTACATTAGATCCTATGGCCAGTGCATGATCCACCTGCAATATACGTTTAAAGCACTATCGTACAGCTTTAAACAGTCATGACTTCCTCCAAAGAATCTTGGGTCTGAGAGTAGTCAGGAGACCTCTATTCCCTTCAGAGAACTACATTTCCCAGAGTTCCGTAGTGAAAGAAACTGGCTGTTAAACCAATCTGGGAATTGTAGCTCTGTGAGGTGAACAGGGTTCCCCTGACGACCCTCAACACCCATAACAAACCACAATAGATAAAATAGTCACTGAAGTCACATGAAGAAAATTCCCCATGGCTCTCAGATTATAAGTGACAATGACAAATAACTCAAAATGGAGGAACCTTTCATACCTGTACTTGGATACTGCCCACAGGTAGTTGCATTGAAGTGGCAGAATTTGGACCCTGGAGAGAGAGTGGCAGTAGCAGCTGTGCTGTTCCTTGTGCAGTAAGTAGAGCTTGAGGCTGGGCAACAACAGCAGTTTGTGGCTGTCTCTGCGAACTTACATAAAACTGAGATATGACATTTTGTGGTTCAGCTTTGGCCAAAGGTACCTCCTGTTTGATAACAATAGCCTTTTTGGCAACTAGGTTCTGGACATCCACTGACGCTGGCTGTCCTAAAGAATGGTTGGCTTCAGATACAGGTTGTTTTGCATCAGAGCAATCTGCTAAAGTGCCTTCCTCCTTGACATCATGACCGATATGCTTCTGATTCAAAGTCAGTGTAATATTAGCTGAGGCTTGGGGTTGCTGCTGCTGAACCCGCTTCTCAACTTCAAGTTGCATTTTCAGCACTTCCACGAGTTTCTGCTCCTGCTCCAGTTTTCTTTTGAGCTCTTCAATCTGCTTCTCTTTTTCTTGAAGCTTACGGTCCTTTTCTGCTGCATCAAGCTCCATGCCGAACATGCTTCCACTGCCGTGACTGTCCTCATTTGTGGTACCTCGAAGAGGAGGTGATGCATTTGGGAACTGTGATGGAGACATCACGGTCATGATTTCCGTCAAAGTATCTGCCATGTTAGTGTCATCCGTGCTGAGACTGGACGGCTCTGAAGGAGACGGGGAAATGGGCAAAGGGGAGTTGATGCATTCCATAGGTGTTGATTTGCCGCCAGTTCCACCAGATGTTGTTTCTGAAGAAAAGCTGGAAACTGAGCTAGCTATTGGCTTGTTTAATGTAGCAATAGGGAATACGGCAGTTATTTCTCCAGGCTGGCTGGTACAATTAGTGGAAGGAGTAACTGCCGCTGTATGACTAGCATTGATAGAATTATTGTTAAGATCCTGATAGGGTTTCAAACGCTCAATAAGATCCATTTTAGTTCCAGACACTGGCAATCCTCTTATCTTGAGCTCCATTTTCAGTTCAGCTACCTAAGTTTTGTTTTGTTTTTAAAGGAAAAAAGAAGCATTTGTGAAAAAGAAGCCAACTAGCATCAAGATAACTCTGACACAGATTGCTTTTTTTCTGCACACAGGAGATATTATGACTTATAGGGTGCCTAAAATTACTAAAGACAAGATAAATTAGGGAATAAAGGAAAGGAAAAGGGGGAAAGGATGACTTGGGAAAAGCCAAATTGAACACACCTGTCTTAAGAGGTGCTTGAATGAAAAAACAGATCAAGAAGAACATACAGTAGGAAGCTGCTTTATAATGAATGAGACCATTGGTCCATCTAGCTCAGTATCGCCTACACTGACTGGCAGCACCTCTACAGGATTTCAGGCAGGGAGTCTCTCCCAGCCCTACCTGGAGTTGCCAGAGACTATGCCTAGGGCCTCTTGCATACAAAGCTACAGCCCTTCCTCAAGAGAGAAACGTATAAGGTAGAAGGGCTTTCCAGTGATATGGAGCTGGAATGGAAAAGGCACTGGTAGGAACAGTGAGATTAATCTTAGGTTGACATAGAAGACTGGTACCTGCACAGTACGTGTTCTGAGGTGGAGCATGAACTGAAAGGAGCATTTAGAGATAGAAGAGAATATAGATATAGAGGAGAGAGACCAGGGAGACACAAAACGTAGAAGCGAAGGTGAGAAGTGAGAGGAAACCAATGAAAAAAACAATGTAAAGAAGTAGTAGGAGCTGGACAAAGGGTGGAAAAATATTAAACAAGGAGCAACAATGTGAAAGTGAAGTTCCTGGAAGCACAAAGTTTTCATGTTCACTGTGGTGCTTGATCACCTACCTCCATGTACATTCCCTTCCCTATGTGTGCAGAACTGAAAGCAACATTGCACTTAATGGGCAAGCCCAATGGCACCTTACAAAGTAACCTTTATTATTATTTTTAATATAAGCTGTTGTCAGGTGCAGTCAACTTTGCATGCATGAAGAATTATTAATAGGCAAGCACCTGAATTATAATTTACTACATTTTTTATCCTGTTTTTCTTCCAAGGAGCCCAAATTAGCCACAGATGCTATCCTTCCTACTCCCACTCCTACACATTTATCTCCACAACCACCCAGAGAGGTAGGTTAGGGTGAGAGGTGGGGCCCAATGTCACCATGGGAGCTTCATGGCAAAACAGTGAATTGAACCCAGGTCTCTGCAATCCGAGCCAAGTAGCAATGAACAAGGTGAGTAAAGGGAGAAGGGTATGATGTGGGAACATTTGAAGTCCCAGGAAAGCACTGCTATCATAAGAAGCAAACAAAAATCACTTTTGAAATGGTCGCATGACACTTTTTTTTTACCTTTAAATCATCCAAGCTAGGAGGCAGGGGCCCAGGTTTTCTGTTGGAAATATTATTGTTCTGTCTCGGAGTGCTGGCTGCTGCAGAAGATGTGCTATTGCTCAAAGTATTCAGTGGTACATTCCCAGTGTTGCTCTGTTTGTCACTCACTGGCCTTTAAGAAAAAATGGAATTGAAGCTTTCAACCATTTTCTCTATGACCTCATTGTAATATACATTGCCTTGAATGTGAAGTGATTTTCCACTTAACTATGAAGTATTTTATATATGCTGCACAAGTCAGAGTATACCACTAGAAATGCAAAATGACCAAACCATATGTTACTTTAAAATATATTTTATTCTGTTAGCATAACAATAGGGCCTTTGTTTAAAAATGCTGGAGGGAATTTGTGTTGAAATAAAGTAAGAATTTGTAAAGCACTTTGTACTGCTTCCTCATTGGCTCAGCTGAAATGTGGATCCAGACAATTCACATTTCGTGGAGCGGATGGTACATGAAAATTGGCCTTGATCTTCCCAGAAAAGGGGAATCTAGCAGTTTCTATCAGGACAATATCTTCAGTAAATATCTCAGAAAAGCAGAAAGCCTATCTTTTGACACTAAAATAGTTATCCTTGAGAATGCCTGCAGTGGCATTTAATACATACTTATACAATACATGTTTAATATGAAATACTGTGTGCATAAGAGACAGACAGCCCTTTGTCTCTGATGGTAAGGGCTGGAAGCCCCATTTCTATGGGTGTCTACAAAGGCCTGTTGCCTGCAACAGTGCTAGCTCCAGATTAACAGTCACAGCCTACACTTCGGAAGCATCATCTGGACTAAAGAAGATTTGATGTTAATTGTGCCCATGCAATTAGCATACATAGTTTTTTCTCACAATAACAATGGGAAAGACTGAACAGCCTCAGTGCTGTGGGAGATGGGGAAAATAATTTTAACTCCTCTACCCCTGTCATGGTAACAACAACAACAACACTGCCTCTTCACAGGTTCAATACGCATTTCAGTGGAAGCTCCTTTTGGTTGTAACACAGACAGCAGCTTTCGACAGGCAATTTTTATCTGCACTGTAGCAGAGAGAGAAAGAGTAATCTCCCCCTTCCCCATAGTCTGAAGGCGGCTACATACATTGCAGAAAGCACACATTATTGTAAACACACAATTAATGCTCCATCTAGTTTAGTCCTTTGTTTGGATAACAGGATTTGGCACCTCATTTGGGGTGAAGATCAAGGAGCTGTTCTTATGTGACCAGAACTTTGTTTTATACCATCATGTGTCCACCCTGCCTTTGCTATCCTCTATACATCTGATGTGCAAGGCTGTAAATAGCACTGTTGTCCTGGACTGAATTGCTGCAATGTGCTATGGTTGGGGGTTGTTGATGCATCCATTTTTGCCTAGCATAGCAGATCATATGATTGGGCTTTATGTTCTCTCTCTCTTTAACCAGATGAAACAAGTGTGATATGTGTGTGGTTTTTTGAAGAGGATGGCAACCCCTGCCTTTGCTTTCCTTTGCTTCGAAAACCTTCAGAAGAAATAGAAGCAAGACAAGTCCTGTGTTCCTCAATTCCCTTGTTTCCCACAGAATTCTTCTGTAGTTCAGAAACCTACTCTCTCCCCAAAACTGACTGCAAGCCCCAAAACACCAAAGCAAGCATAGCAGTTGATATGTCTCCCTATTAAATACCATCCCCTCTCCCACACAGGGGGGAAAAAGCTTCACATACTTGAGTGGTGCAGGAAGAATCGTCTGGTAGTTGTAGTGCTGCTGCTGTTGGCTCAGGATCTGCAGTTGCAAAAAAAGCTGTTGTTCTTGCAGCAAGCGAGCATAGTTGGAGTCCATCTGCGGCTCATTCTTCTCACCTTTCTGATCAGGTGGGATGTACTGATGGTATTTCAGTTTCTTCACTCTGGGCTTTGGCTCTTTGCTTTTCTTGCTCCGAGGTTTGTCACTTGGGTTCTTGGGGTGGGGTTGCTATTCATAGACAGACAACGTAAACAATGAGTTGGAGCCAAAGGTTCCCTTCTGCTCAGGGAAGGCCTATTTTACACCTTGCAATAGAATGCCATGTAAGAACAGTGCAGCTAAACCCAAAGATGTCACTCTGAAAAAGTACACATGGTGATTTCCCTTTTGCTCATGGCTCTTTGTATCCAAAGAAGCCAAGAGCGCTTGCTTAGGTTTATATGAAAACCAGTACTTGTGATTTGTTTCTCTCCAAATAAAAATGAGGAGGAGGAGGAGAGCAGGAGCGATTTTAGCAGTGAGCACGAGGATGCTGGCTTGTCCATTCAGTGTTGAATTTAAACAACACTGAATGCAAGTCGGCTCAGCACGCACTCCCCAAGGTTCCTTTGCAATGGGATTTACAGTTGGCACTGTTTAAATTCAGCACTGAATACAAGTCCCACTGCTTTCCAGTGGGATCAAATATACCAGATGTCATATGATGTCAGGTTATTGATAAATGGGTGGACCCACCCATCTGTCAAATCCGGCTGGCAGGGGGTCGACCATATTATGTCTGAAGCAGTCCTAAATAAAATGACTAACCTTTCAAATTGTGTGGGTTACCTGTGAGGTAAGACACTGCCCCCTCCACCCCAAAACTTCTCTCTATACCAGTTAGATCAGCAGTAAACCACCCTGTGATCGTCAGATGGAGGGTGGTATATAAATTTAATAAACAAATAATAATAATAATAATTATACATTGATGACAAATGGCATTGGCTCCAATCCAGCTTTAGTCTCTGGCAACCAATCACTGTATTAACTGGTGGCCCAAGATAAGCAGCTGTTTCCCCATACAAATTAAAAGATGCAAGCAGTCACTTCAATGAAGCCCAATGGAACATCAAAATGGTAACAAAGAGGTTATTCAGATGCACTTCTGCATCTGTAATGGCTATGTACAGATGGCTGCCAGTCTCCTCTTCTCTGTCAGGCAAATGTGATCTACCTAGCATGTTTAGGAATTAACTGCACCGACTACAAATTTGTTCATTTGTTTCTACCAAATATACCAAGAAGAGAAACTGTACTGTTAATTCTAAGTTGTAACTTCATTAAAGGTTGTCTAATTCAGAGAACTGTACAGAGCAGGGGTGGGAAGCCTGTCCCCCTTTGGATGTTGCAGAACTGTAACTCCCATCATCCCCAGCCATTAGCTGTGCTAGCTAGGGCTGGTGGGAGTTGTAGTGCAACAGAAGCCAAAGGTTGGCAGATTCTCCATCCTTAGCACAATAGATAGGCAAAAGGATAGGCAAAGGGATTTAGGGGTTCATAACAGTCATTGTGCAAGTTGTGCTTCTTTTCTTGCATTATTTGCTGTGATTCTCTTGTTGCATTGTTTCTATTTACCGTATTTTTCGCTCTATAAGACGCACCAGACTACAAGACTCACCTAGTTTTTGGAGGAGGAAAACAAGAAAAAAAATATTCTGAATCTCAGAAGCCAAAAATATTCTGAATCTCAGATTGCTGCGCAGTGAAAGCAGCAATCCCTCTTGCTGTTCTGGCTTCTGGGATAGCTGCACAGCCTGCATTGGCTCCATAAGATGCACAAACATTTCCCCTTACTTTTTAGGAGGGAAAAACTGAGTCTTATAGAGCAAAAAATACGGTAGATACCAATGACAGATCCTGTAAGAGAGTAAAGCTAGAAAAAGTTCAGAAACGGCAATAAAAATGAGGGTGGAGAAACTTCCCTATGAGGAAAGGTTCCAATATCTGGGACTTCTTAGTTGAAAGAAAAGGTGAGTAAGGGGTCATTATGATAGAGATGTATATTATGCATGATTTGGAGAAAATAGGTCTCCCTCTCTCAAATGGTGATGGCCATGAATGTGGCTGGCTTTAAAAGAGAATTAGACACTTTCTTATACTATATAGAGATGCATCACCTTGGCTGGTTTTCATGAGCATCTGAAGGATGCTTCAAATGTATCAATTAGCAATTTGAATGTGCAGACTGTCCTACTAGTCTGTAATAATTTGTAGCTTTGGAACAAATAATCATGAATGAATGAGAACAGAAAGCAAATGTAACAGTCAACTTTTTTTTGTTGTTGAGCTGCAGGCCATGTTTATAAACAAAAACGGCAGATCACAGTCCAGTATTATAGTTAAAAGGTAAAGGTAAAGGTACCCCTGCCCGTACGGGCCAGTCTTGACAGACTCTGGGGTTGTGCGCCCATCTCACTTAAGAGGCCAGGGGCCAGCGCTGTCCGGAGACACTTCCGGGTCACATGGCCAGCGTGACATCGCTGCTCTGGCCAGAGCCAGAGCCGCACACGGAAACGCCGTTTACCTTCCCGCTGGTAAGCGGTCCCTATTTATCTACTTGCACCCGGAGGTGCTTTCGAACTGCTAGGTTGGCAGGCGCTGGGACCGAGCAGCGGGAGCGCACCCCGCCGCAGGGATTCGAACCGCCGACCTTTCGATCGGCAAGCCCTAGGCGCTGAGGCTTTAACCCACAGCGCCACCTGCGTATTATAGTTACAGGAACTTTATTAAGGAAATTCTTCACATCCACTGCAACAAACTGACTTGGCTACAATCAAGAATTAAAAAACAACTATAGCACAGATTCACTAATCAAAAACACTAATCTCCTATTTATGCTAACCATATCCAAAAGTCCCCTCCCCAAGTCTTCCAAATTTGAAACCATATGTCCACATGTTTCATATGTCCACAGAGGCTCCTACACACATTTGAACTTACGTATCTGCCAACTGCATTTTGGAACTAGCACTTGGAGTGGAGAAAATGGGGACTGCCATTACACATGCAACACATTCCATGCACCAATTTCCATCTGCTCACAACCATGCAAAGTTCTGGCTTGTCCTCAATAACTGCCAGTGTATATTGGTAGCATCCTCCAGATACCCTTTGCAGGTTCAGTTCACTTAAACCCATGCTGTTAACTATTTTGCTAGGCAAACTCTCCACACCCTAGCAAACTTAGATCTTTCCAGTCTGTGGCTTCCTAAATGCTAGGGGTGAGCAGTAAGTGTTGGTGGAAATGTGATGCAGAGGCAGCACTGGCTAGTATTTGTTAGGACACAATTGGCATATCTGACTATCCTACTCCCCAATAATTACCTGTCCCTTCTTAGGGACAGTTGCCTCACAAGGCAAAGATCTGTTGCATTACACAGCTTTAGGTGATATTTGATCTTTAAAATCTAACCACTGCAGGAAAAGCTGGGTTAGCTTATAGGTGACATCACCACTGGGTCTATTTGACTGAGGGAAATGCCTTATAAAACAATTTTATAGAAACTGGCAGAGGGTTGTCCTTGCCTGCAATCCTCCGAAGGCCACTAATCCAGCTGGCATAATAATAAACCTTGGAGATAGCAAAACTAAATCTGTATTGACACTGAAATGCAAGGCTTTGTGCGTAGGTGTGTGTGTGTTTCAAGGAAGGCTGAACATCCCTTGCCAACATCCTTTCTCCCACATCATCTCAGAAAATGCAGTGTTGGGAACACAACACTTGAAAAAAAACCCAGCACCCTAAGTCCAACTACAAATAACTGTTCAGTGAATGTTGTAAATGGCATACATTTTTACATCACTTATTTTCCTTCAGAAGTACCTTCTACTTTAACGTATAGAACTGGATTCTGGCAAAAACGTGGTCCTTATAATTAACGTATCAGCCAAATAACAACTTGACCATGATTTGTGCTCTTCTGTGATGGCTTCACCTGTATTTATACAAAAAGTTATCTTTACTTATGCTGTTTCATTTTTCAAATGTCTGTCTTGCAAGATCCATAATACTAATACAGGAATCTGGCAATTTTTCCCACCTCTCCTATTGTGAGATTTTTCTTTGTTAATAGAGTAAATAAGCCAAACAAATCAAGCACGACTGTTTTCTCATACCTTTATTAGTGTTGGCCCACTGCTGAGTTTTGTTGTCAACACGGTATTTGGGGTAAGAGAAGCAGCAGCTGCAGAGCGTGTAGTGTGCTGATCAGTGACAGGCGGCTTCAGAAATTCAGGTAGTGATGGTGTTAATGTGGGATACTGATAATAAAGAAAACAAAACAAAATGAGTAACTTCTGCCCAAACATTTTTTCAACATTGGCATTGGCTTTTCTAAAAGAATTTACATCACACATATTTCCCCAAAAGAACTAGAGACACAAAATTCTCCAAAATTTCTCAAGAAGAGCAACCAAAGGAAAGTCTTACTCTAGATACATTTATGTCTCAAGAGTCGCCAGTAGAATTAAACATCCCCCCCACCTAAAAGGTTTGTGTCTTCCTTTTGCTACTGAAAGTATCCAAATTTATCAGAAAAAAGTCACTGGAAATAACATGTGAGAAAGAGTAAATTCACGCTAAAGGTTGAGAACATTTTGTTGAGTGTGGCCAGGGTTTCCCTCCACACTCAGGGTCTGGTTCCTCCAATCTATCCCACTGCTGCCAAGTTTTCTCTAGGTCAAAGCACTACACTGCTGAAAACAATGTTCCCAGCAGCAAGCATACTGGCTGCATGAATTACATTTTAATTTGGCAAAAGTAAACAAAAAACTAAGCCTACAAAAGTGCATTTAACAAATATTTGGAACGTTACTAATGACAATTTGTCATTTCTTCTTCTTGTGCATTCAGGCAGTGTCTGTCAATAGAAGTGGAGTCAAAATGAAATCATTGAAAAAAGGGGGGGATCAGAATGCTTGGGGAAACCCCTAGAACATTATTTGCAGAACTACAAATAATGATTATTTTGATGATGATCATGATGATGGAGTTGACCCCCCCACCCAAAGAAACCCAGCCCTATAAGGATTGTGCAAGCTCATTAGTCACAGACATAGTATCAGTTGGAAAAAGGGAAAACATGAAAACAGGAGAAGAGAGGGGGGTGGAATGGCCTGCTGGGGGAGGGAATGGCTGGCTGGCTGGCAGGCATTCTGAACAAAATTCCTGTTAGAGAGGCAAGGATATACAGATCTGATTTGCTAAGCCAAACCATGACTTAGTGCAAAGGAGAAAACATGTGTTCCCAGAGTGAAAACTGCAGCCACTGTGCTTTTGCCCTGGTCCTGATGGCCTTTGGTTACATAATAAAGATTTGGATTACTTAAAATGGGAATCATTGCCCTCTCTATTTTGGAACCATGTTTGCTTGTTTTTTCTCTGGGAGAAGGACAAGTTTGTTAAAAAACAACAACAACAACAACAACAACAACAACAACTTTCGATGCCGGACAGCATTCTGAATCAAGATAGCACATCAAGGCATCGCTCTGGCATGATTTTGCTCTTTTTTGGCATAGGTTGGGTCCACTACTTTTGATACCTCTGAAAATTTCATCATACCATTTGGCAGGTCTTCACAAATTTTGGTGTGACAGTTCTAACCTGTGCCAATCTGGATAGCTTTGAAGGTTTTGCTGCCCAGTTTGGCAGGATGGCATCAACCTGGACATATGTGGATGCCTCTGGAAATATCATCAACAGTCTTCATCTATGTTTGGATGCCAGGCACCATTTTGAATCAAGATGGTGGGCCAAACTAACCATAATTAAATATTAGCTCCCCAACATTTTATTATTATTATTCAGTGCCAGTTCAGGTTCTTCCCCAGGTCAGGTTGGAGTCCTGAGTTGGTGTGTGTGTGTGTGTGTGTGTGTGTGTGTGTGTGCGTGCGTGCACACAACCCCCAAACTACACTATCCATTTAAAAATTACAATATATATTAATGTCATCAAATTCCTGGACAGCACTGGGCATTTCGTGTGTGCGTGTGTGTGTGAGTAAAATGTGGAGAAAACAGTAAGGGAAAAATTTAGATCAAGGCTGCTTTGCTCAAATATTTAAAAGTAATTACACTGCTTAAATCATATACAAATGATAAAGGATATGAAATTCTTCATATCTCGTGTAAAGATAAACTGGACACTGTAAGGCAGATGTGTGCAAGAGTTTCCCAGTGCCTCCCCCTATAAGCTATTTTGCTGCTCAAAGTCAACCCCTGTCCCAAGCTGTCTATATCCCTATCTTTTCCCCAATGGGTAGAAGAGAACTAAGCAGCCCCTCTCTGTAAAATTCCTCCATTTAAACTGCCATCCATCTGCAATTGCTTGTAATTAAAATCCAATCATTCATACATAGTTACATGAATCTATTGTGTAATATCTGGTCTGGTCTCAAGGGAGCATGGTAAAGATCGAATTTAGCAATTTTACACAAAAATTGTTAACCACAAGAGAAAACCTCTGTAAGAAAAACCTACAATTTCCAGCACTGAAATACTTTAAATTACAAGTGTTTCTCAATGGAACTAAATGAATAAAAGTGTTCTTAAATGTTACTTCAAAACTAGTTGGGAAGAGCAAGATAGCAAAGAACACCTTGTGTTGTGCAATCACTTTTTCATCCTGCTTTTGGTTTTTGAAAGAAAAAGAATCTAATTTATTTTTGTAGTAAAGGTAACGAAAAGAAATTTATGTTCTTGGCTAACTATTTGATTGCACATATGAAGAAATGTTAAATATCCAGACCATGAAGAGAGAAGAAACAGCTATGACACCACAGACAGATATTTCCAGCAAATCTGAGTAATAATAATAACAAGAGAGATTTTTCAGCCCAAGTACAACTGTAAAAAGGAGAAGAGAATTCATTTCCAGTCAAAATGATCTTCCACGTCACATTTTAAAGACACTGCATCTAAAAATAAATATGCTATGGCCATTTTATGTGATGTGTGGATAGTTAACAGATACTTATTTAACAGGTTTCCCGACCACAGTGATTCAAGATGAATCAAAAAGATCCAGCCAATTTGCAGCAGGGAGAGATTTCAAGGGGTTGGTCACGGCTGAAGAGGAGAGAGTTAACACTCCCTCCCTACTGCAATCCCTTCATTGCCATTAAGCTTGGGAGGAAAAAGAAAGTATGCAAAGGAAGCCACTCTATGTAAGTTTTATGGAAAATATACGGATTCTGAGTTTTTCCTTCACACAGAAATCCCTGACTTATGCATTTTGGAGCTCATATTGAAGAACGACAGGGAAGACTTCCTACCGCTTTTCAGAGCAGAGTTTGATATCTACCTGCTGAGCATATGCATCTAACAAAAATGGACAGACTTGCTTGAAGTAATGAACATTTTCTAACCACCAAAACTTCAGGGTTTTTATAAAACACAACAGACATTTATCAAAGAGAGAAAGAACATCTTAAGAATGCTTGGTTAACAGCAAAATATGACAATAACTAAGGTTATGGCATGGAATCAAGGCACTTTACCTGATTAGTAGCGGGGGTTGGCAAGACTGGAGATGGTGCCTCTCTTGTTTTGGGCTCACCAGGAGATGCTGCCGAGCCCTGGGATTCCTGACTAGCAGGCTGATCTGGAGATAAAGCATCACTGCTGTCTTCATCAAAGGATTCATCCAATCCTTGAGGATAGTTCTCCTGACCAACCGCTAAAATGAAAGGGGGGGGGGTTGAGAAATCACCTTTTAATGCCATGATAATGAAGAAACAATACACTTGTTATTTTTGACATGTATCCAGCACTCATTCTGTGAAGACCTATGGACATTTCACAAGTAACAGGCCTTCTTGTATGAAGGTCTTCTTTGTGTGAGTTTGGGCCAAACTAAACAAAGTAGCGTTGGACACTTGTTTTCATCATATGTCTACTCCAGTTCCACATAAAACAGGTTGGAGATTTTAATAGTACAAGAGTGCATGGCAGAGAGATGTTAAACTTTCCTTGGTTCCATGTTTTAATGAGGATAATCTGTATTCTCCAGGTAATCTTCTCCATTTCTGACTCAGTATTGAGGTCAAGAAAATAAAGAAAGTGCCTGGAGCAACAAACTGTGTAGAAGCAAGGTATGGGGGCATTTGGCTCCCCTCTTCCATGTCCTCCGCCTCCTCCTTTATATGAGAGAACAGGGCAGGCCAGGAACAATGGCCCTGTTGTGTCTAGTTTGGCAGCATTTTTTCCTATTTTTTTCCTAATTACTACTGAGAAATTTGATTTACACTGCACATTCTGTGCAACTATTCCATAAAACAAAACATGCTTTATGCCGTAAGTTAAATATTAAGCAGAACAAAACTGAGAGGGTAATAAGAAAGACTAACCTGATTAAATGAATGTGTTCTAGGAAAAGCGGGGTGGGGGGAACCTCTCCTGTAGCTGAGGATGAGGACAAAGCAGTACTCTTGAAGGCAGTAACTGGCTTACTTATTATCATATTGAAGAAAGATTCAAAAATAAGGATAGTGGAGAATGTCATGTGTACCTTGAAAAAGCAAGCTCATTTTCTTTCAAGTGCAAATGTGAGTGTGACATAATCTGAATGACATATGTATGTGGAATGTGGGGCTCAAATGTGCACTGACTGCAGGTCCACAGTTCCACAAAACAGACATTTAAATATGCTCTTAGGATTCCTTTAATACACTGCTATTTTCCCATTAGTTTTAAAATAGAACAATCCCTGGTCTGGTGTTAGTATCCTGTTCCACAAAATGAACAAGGGGCAAATGGTAGCATTGCTGTGGGACATAACTACATCTATGAGTTTTGCTTTTGGGGGGAAAGTATAAGGGAAACATGTGTTTCAGATCTGGAGACGAGTGCAGAGTATTTAGTATTTTTTAAAAATGAGGTGGTGTAAGAAATGCTTCTCAAAATTTTAAAGGACATCATGGAAAGGAGTTGTGCCGCTAGTGACCTCACTAATGACATCATAGGTACTATCCAATGAGTGTCAGATATACAGCACCTCCAACTGTAAGGGACACAGAGAAAGAAAAGCGAACAAAAAATCCCCCACAAAGGAAGCAGATGACACTGAAAGACAAATCTTTATCAATTAATCGTCGCCTTTGCAAAAAAAAAAAAAAAAAAAAAAGATGCTTTGCATTTCCGTTGATGACAACCACACCACCAGCAGAACAAGCATATAAATAAATATGTGAGTCAGAACACAGGTATTTATACTCACAGAAATAAATTATGATAGCCATAGCTATTAATGATAAATTAACATGTGCTAAGATGGGAAATATGCAGGAGAAATGATTTTGAGGGAGGTATTAGTAGAATTTGTACTGTTAAAATGGAAAGGGTCAAACCATCGCAAGAGGTGTTAAAATTTTGAGAGGTTGGATAGTTAGAATGGAATGGAATGGGGGTGGGGCACACATTTTTATTTTTAATTGATTATTATTATTTAAAATAAATCAATTATGATTTAAAATGCATTTTGAGGGAAACCGGGACTTCCGGTCGGCGCCAGCGCTTAATGGCGGCTCTCTCCCCGATCTCCGGAGAGAGGGCTGCTTCACGAGTTCGGGTCTGACCGCTACGGCGAAGCGGGGACCCCTAAAATCACAGGCGCGGAAACCTGTGAACAAGGAGACTCGGTGGGCACCTTTTGCGCCCCCCCCCTTACTGCAAAAGAGCCTTTTTAAAGGCTCCGGAGGAGCATCGGGGGATAGTGCGGTGCTGAGAGTCGCTACCCAGCCCGTGAAGTGAAGCCGCGTCGCCATAAGCGGAGAGCGCCGATTCCTTCCTGAAATCTGGACTGAAATTGAAATACCCGTAAGTAGGATTGGGAAACCTACTGGGATTATAAAAAACGTTTGAAATTTGGCTGAAAACGGGGATGGTAAATAAAGGAAGTCTGCCTCCCCCGGTTTGCATGGCTTTTAAAGCAACGGAACTGGAAAGCTGCAATTGAAGGAAAAGTAACTTTGAACTTTAGAATTATTTAACTTTGGCATTGAACTCTAACTACCCCTCCAGCAAGCAGGAGCAGGGGGGGAAGAAAAGGAAACTTGGCTTAACCTGCGTGAGAGGAAATTTAAGTGATTAATTCCTGCTGTCTCTGACTCTGGGAACAGACTGCCTGGGTGAAGCGCTTTGACAGGAACTGTCTGACAAAACCTGCTGCAAAGCGGAGAGCTCAAATAGATACAATTTTTGGGACTTTACAGAAATATTACTGTTGCAATTGGAAGACTGAAAGTTTCTAAAAGACTGAAAGTTTCTTAAAAAAAAACAACAAAACCTCTCTCCAAGAGGGTTTTTGGTTTCTTTGTTTCTTCTGCTTATTGGACACAATGTATTGCTCCCTCTAGAGGGCTGAAAGATTACAGTTGTAACATAAACTGTCAAATAAAAACAAGTCACTGGATTTTGCTATTTAAGAGCTGTTCCTGTGGGAACGACCTTGGGACATGAGTGGTTCCGCAGAAGACATAACAACAAGATCTAAGGCTAAAGCTGCACAAAAGAAAAGAGGCTCAATATCAGGCTTACTGCCAACAGGCACAGCTGGACAGGAGAAAGGAATAAACGTATTCATGGATTCAGTGACTCAAGCATTACTTAAACAAATTGGTTCAAGAAAACGCCACAATTCGAAAAATTGCAGAAGAAGCTAAAATTACTGCAGAAACTACACAGGAAAGTCTAATACCAGTCTGTAAAAAGTTGGACCAGCATGAGGCGGCCTTGTCTTTGTGGGAGATGCAGAGGAAAGAGAAGAATTTGAGACTTAGGTTGGTCCCTGAAAGTGAAGGGGACAACCTAGTGGACTTTCTCACAAAAGAATTATCAGAATTTTGGCAGGTAAACTCAGAGGAAGAAGATTTTAAGATAACAACCGCCTTCAGATTGGGCAGAAGGCAAGGCAGGAAGATCCCAAGGGATTGTCTGATAACTCTGAGATCTAAAGAGGAAAGAGATAAAATTTTAAATTTACATTACCAGAGAACCCTTCAGATTGGAAATGCTTCTGTTCAAATTTATAAGGACATCCCAAAATATATTCTGGAGGTAAGAACTTATTTTAAGAATCTGGTTGACCTGCTGAAGAAGAATAACATACCTTTTAGGTGGGAATTTCCACAAGGTTTGTCTTTTAACTTCAAAGGAAAGAAAGTCAAAATAAGAACAGTGCAAGATAAAGAACAATTCCTAGACAGAAACGAGGAGGACCTTGTGAAAGGAGTGCTAGACTCGACCTCTGACACAGACCTTGGAAACTTGACATTTGGACTGAAGTCACCAACGGAAGAAGAACAGCTGCAGGGAGCAGCTGGAGGTAACTAACTAATAATGTCTCTGCAATTTTTAACTTGGAACTGTAATGGACTCAACCTTCCCAGAAAAAGGCGTGAGGTCTTTCATATCTTGAAAAGAGAACAATTGGATTTGATATGTCTACAAGAAACCCACGTAACAAGGGCACACAGAAGACTACTTATAAATAAAAGATTAGGACAAGAATTTATTTCATCAGACAAAGTTAAGAAAAGAGGAGTGGTGATTTATGCAAAGGAAAAATTGGCCCCAAAATTGATCTTTAAAGATGAACATGGAAGAATTCTGGCAATTGAGATACAAATCCAAGGAGAAAAACTCCTGATAGTGGGCATCTATGCACCAAATGAAGGGAAGGCAGAATTTTACAAGAAATTGCATGAGACATTAACGGATTATTTGGATTATAAGGTGATCTTATTAGGAGATATGAATGGCGTGGTCTCTACAAATATGGATAAAGCACAAAGACAGGTGGTCTCTAAGGACGGGAGACTACCTAAGACCTTTTTTGAAATGACTGAAAACATAGACCTGATTGATATCTGGAGAACAAGAAACCCTCTTGAGAGAGAGGGAACATTCTTTTCAGAGGCACAAATGACATGGACAAGAATAGATCAAATATGGATTACTAGTGGAATGGCTCCAAGGATAAAAAAGGTGGAAATCTGCCCAAAGACATGCTCCGACCATAACGCAGTGAAGATGGAAATGAAACTAACAACAGCTGGATCCTTCAGATGGAGAATGAATGACACCCTATTCAGAGGTGGAGATTTACAAAAAGGCCCAAAAAACCTTGAAGGACTACTTTGAGATAAATCTGAGGACAGAGGTTGAGAAAAGAGTGATTTGGGACGCAAGCAAGGCCGTGATGCGAGGTTTTCTGATACAACAGAACTCTTTAAAGAGAAAGAAACAAAATGAAAGGAAGGATAAGATTCTGGAAAAAATAAAAGAAGGAGAAAAGAAACTGAGGTCTAAACCAAAGTCTCATGAAATTCTGAGAGAAATTAAGTTCTATCAAATGCAATATATGGAATTGATGAACCAGGAGACAGAATGGAAAATCAAGCAAATGAGACAGAGGACATTTGAATCAGCGGACAAATGTGGGAAACTTCTAGCATGGCAATTGAAGAAGAGACAGAAATTAAATACAGTCACAAGTTTGGAGGTGGATGGAAAGAACATCTTTAAACCAAATGAGATTAGCAACTGCTTTCAGAGTTATTTCAGGAGATTATATGCACAAGGGCCGGAAAACGAAGGAGGCATAGAAGATTTTCTTAAGAAATATGGATTACAAAAAAATTCGCAACAAAGTATGTTGATTTTAAATGAGAAAATAACAGATCAAGAAGTGGAGGGTGCCATTCAAAACATGCAACTAGGGAAATCTCCAGGACCAGATGGACTAACCTCCAGATACTATAAAGCATTGAAAGAATGGTTAATACAGCTGCTTAAGGAGGTTTGTAATGAAATATTAGAGGGGAAAAAGGCACCTGAATCGTGGAAAGAAGCTTTCATCACACTTATACCAAAGACTGAAACTGAAAAAAAACAGATCAAGAACTACCGCCCTATATCATTACTTAATGTGGATTACAAAATATTTGCTGACATTTTAGCAAAAAGATTGAAGAGGGTGTTAATGGAGGAGATTCATAAGGACCAGGCAGGCTTTCTCCCAGGAAGACACTTATCAGATAATGAAAGGAACATAATTGACATTATGGAACTGCTAACTGTAAATATTAATACGAAGGCAGTCCTAATCTTTGTGGACGCGGAGAAAGCCTTTGATAATATCTCTTGGAAGTTCATGAAGAAAAATCTCTTTTTCTTTTTTTTTAAAGATTTTTATTAATTTCCAATTTTTTAACACAAACAAAAAACAACATAAAAACAGACAGACAAAAAACTCATATTTTCTTAACCTTATTTTCATAACCCTCTTTTCCCGGACTTCCCCATACCTTTCCCTTTTTGCATCCTTAATTTAGTACCATTATTCAGCAACCTATCTTGCCCAATTAAATATAAATTCATCCTCTTTTTCTATTCCACCCTAAATTTTAAACCCAATTATCGCTGCAATTCTACGTCTTCTTTTCCCTCAGCATTTTAACACTCCTCAGTTTTATAATAATTCTTAAGATACATCTTAAATTTCTTCCAATCTTCTTCCACAGTCTCTTTCTCTTGGTCGCGGATTCTGCCGGTCATTTCTGCCAGTCCCATAAAGTCAATCACTTTCGCCTGCCATTCCTCCAATGTGGGTAGTTCTTGTGTCTTCCAATACTTTGCTAGAAGAATCCTTGCTGCCGTAGTAGCGTACAAAAAGAAATTCTTATCCTTCTTCGACACCAACTGACCGACCATATCCAAGAGAAATGCCTCTGGTTTCTTGTTAAAGGTGCACTTAAGCACTTTCTTAATTTCATTATAAATCATTTCCCAGAAGGCCTTAATCTTTGGGCAGGTCCACCAAAGGTGGAAAAAGGTACCTTCAGTCTCTTTACATTTCCAACATTTGTTATTGGGCAAATGATAAATCTTCGCAAGCTTGACTGGGGTCATGTACCACCTATAAATCATTTTCATAATGTTTTCTCGTAAGGCATTGCATGCCGTAAATTTAATACCTGTGGTCCATAACTGCTCCCAGTCAGCAAACATAATGTCATGACCTATGTCCTGTGCCCATTTAACCATAGCAGACTTCACTGTCTCATCTATTGTATTCCACTTCAACAGCAAGTTGTACATTCTTGATAAATTCTTAGTATTGGGTTCTAACAATTCTGTTTCTAATTTCGATTTCTCCACCTGGAAACCAATTTTCCTGTCTAGATTCATTTATCTTCAATAATGCCTGCGTCACTGACTCCATGAATGCACTTATTCCCTTTTCCTGTCCACCTGGGCCTGTTGGCAATAGTCCTGATAAAGAGCCCCTTTTCTTATGTGCTGCTTTAGACTTGGATCTTGTTGCTATCTCATCTACAGGGCCGCTCATGTCCCAAGGTCGTTCTCACAGGAACAGGTTTGAATGGAAAAATCCAGTGACTTTATTGTTAACAATCGTGTTGCAACTGTTACTTTCAGCCCTCTAGAGGGAGCTGAGATCTTCAGTATAGCAAAAAAACAATGAATCCAACAAACCCTCTATGGGAAAAGTTACTAAAACTTCTTTCAGTCTTTTTAGTTGCAACCGTATAATTTTTACAACGTCTCAATAGATTGTATCAAATAAAGTCTCCACTTTGCAATATCTTTGACAGCTCCCTGTCAAAGTGTTTCACTCAGGCAGTCCGTTCCCAGAGACAGAGTCTGCGGTAAATTGTCCCTTAAAAGTTTCCCTGCAGGTTTCCTTTCTTTTTCACCCCCCCCCCCGTTCCTGCTCCCTAGGGGGGGGGGACTTAAGTCAATGCTGGGGTTAATCCTTTTTTTAAAAAAATTTTCCTTAAAAGATATCAATTGCAGCTTACCAAGTCCGTTGCTTTAGCAGTCATGCAATCTGGGGAAGGCAGACTTCCTTTGTTTACCGTCCCCACTTTCGGCCAATTTTTTAAAAAAGTTAAATTTAAAGTCCCGAGAAGGTTGCCAATCCTACTCACGGGAATCTCTTTCAGTCCAAATATCAGGAAGAAGTCGGCGCTCTCCGCTAATGGTGATGCGGCTTCACTCCACGAGCTGGGTAACGACTCTCAGCTCTGCGCTCCCCCGATGCTCCTCCGGAGCCTTTAAAAAGGCTCTTTCGCAGTAAAAGGGGGCGCAAACGATGCCCACCGAGTCTCCTTGCTCACAGGCTTCCGCGCCTGTGATTTTAGGGGTCCCCGCTTCGCCGTAGCGGTCAGACCCGAACTCGCGGAGCAGCTCCCTCTCCGGAGAACGGAGAGCGAGCCGCCATTAGCGCTGGCGCCAACCGGAAGTCCCATGAAGAAAAATCTCCATGGGATGTGGGTAGGTCAAAGGTTTGAAAATGGTATAAGTGCAATATATTCTGAACAAAAGGCTAAGCTAATTGTAAATAACGTGGTTACTGATTAACTTTCCATAGAAAAAGGGACACGGCAGGGGTGCCCGATATCCCCATTACTTTTTATATCAGTCCTGGAGGTTTTGTTGAACATGATTAGGGGGGACCAGCTGGTAAAAGGAGTTCAGGTCGGAACTAAACACTATAAATTGAAGGCATTTGCAGATGACCTAGTATTGACTTTACAAGAGCCAGATACTAGTACAAAAAGAGTTTTAGAGTTAATTCAATTCTTTGGTCAGGTGGCAGGATTCAAGTTGAACAAACAAAAAACTAAAGTTCTGGAAAAAAACTTAACAAATGTTGAAAGAGAGAGATTCTAAAACGAAACTGGGTTAATGGTGGTAAAGAAAGTAAAATATTTGGGGATTAACATGACATCTAAAAATGTGAATTTATTTAAAGACAATTATGATAAATGTTGGACAGAGGTAAAGAAAGATCTAGAAATATGGTCGAATCTGAAGCTTTCCTTGTTAGGCCGAATTGCAGTGATCAAAATGAATGTATTGCCTAGAATGTTATTTTTGTTTCAGACATTACAAATTGTGGATAAACTAGATTGTTTCAAGAAGTGGCAGAAAGATATATCTAAATTTATCTGGCAGGGCAAAAAGCCCAGAATAAAATTTAAGATACTTACTGATGCAAAAGAAAGAGGGGGGTTTGCCCTGCCGGATTTGAGACTGTACTATGAATCGGCAGCTTTCTGCTGGTTGAAAGAGTGGCTACTTCTTGAGAATGCAGATATTCTGGACTTGGAAGGATTTGATAATAGGTTTGGCTGGCATGCATATTTATGGTATGACAAGGTTAAAGTTCACAAGGGTTTTAAAAACCATATTGTTAGGAAAGCATTATATAATGTTTGGATTCGATACAAGGATTTGTTGGAAAATAAAACTCCTAGGTGGTTATCACCTATGGAGGCTAAGGAGGTGAAGAAACTTAACATGGAATCCAAATGGCCAAAATATTCTGAAATTTCAGAACAAGAAAGCGGTGAGTTTAAACTACAGAGTTTTGAGAAATTAAAGCCCAAGGTACGAGATTGGCTTTATTACTACCAAATAATGGAAACATTTAAACAAGACAGGAAAATTGGCTTCCAGGTGGAGAAATCGAAATTGGAAACAGAATTGTTAGAACCCAATACTAAGAATGTATCAAGAATGTATAATCTGTTGCTGAAGTGGAATACAATAGATGAGACAGTTTAATCAGCCATGATTAAATGGGCACAGGACATTGGTCATGACATTATGTTTGCTGACTGGGAACAGTTATGGACCACCGGTATCAAATTCACGGCAAGCAATGCCTTAAGAGAAAATATTATGAAAATGATTTATAGGTGGTACATGACCCCAGTCAAGCTTGCGAAGATTTATCATCTGCCCAATAATAAATGCTGGAAATGTAATGAGACTGAAGGTACCTTCTTTCACCTTTGGTGGACCTGCCCAAAGATTAAAGCCTTTTGGGAAATGATCTATAATGAAATTAAGAAGGTACTTAAATGTACCTTTCACAAGAAACCAGAGGCATTTCTCTTGGGCATGGTCAGCCAATTGGTGTCAAGGAAGGACAGGACTTTTTTTATGTACGCCACTACAGCAGCAAGGATCCTTCTAGCAAAGTATTGGAAGACACAAGAACTCCCCACACTGGAAGAATGGCAGACGAGAGTGATTGACTTTATGGGATTGGCAGAAATGACTGGCAGAATCCGTGACCAAGAGAAAGAGACGGTGGAGGAAGACTGGAAGAAGTTCAAAGCTTATCTTAAGAACTGTTACAATATTGATGAGTGCTAAAATGTCAAGGGAAAGGAAGATACAGAATTGCAGTGGAAATTGTTTGTTGAAATAAGATGAAATTGAGAAAGATAATAAGTTTTAATTAATTGGAGTAAAGGGTTGCTGAAAAATTGTAAAATACTGGATGCAAAAAGGGTGAGGTATGGGGAAGTCCGAGAAAGAAGGCTTATGAAAATGAGGTTATGAAATTATATCTGTGTGTTTGTTTTTGTTTGTTGATGTGTGTATGCTGTTTTGTCTTAAAATTGGAAAAATAATAAAAATTATATATAAAATAAAATAAAAAATGCATTTTGAGGGAAACCATTTGGCTCTTCTAAAACAAAAGACAAATGCACCTTTTTAAATGTATATTTTCAAAACCTCATAACTTGGAAGGTCCTTTAAGGCTCAGGATTTCACCTCTCATTCTTTTCTGCATCAATAGGCCCATGTCCACCGCCGAGGGCCTTCTGGCGGTTCCCTCACTGTGAGAAGTGAGGTTACAGGGAACCAGACAGAGGGCCTTCTCGGTAGTGGCGCCTGCCCTGTGGAACATCCTCCCATCAGATGTCAAGGAAAAAAGCAACTATCTTACTTTTAAAAAACATCTGAAGGCAGCCCTGTTTAGGGAAGTTTTTAATGTTTAATGCTGTACTGTGTTTTTAATATTTGGTTGGGAGCTGCCCAGAGTGGCTGGGGAAACCCAGCCAGGTGGGCGAGGTATAAATAATAAATGATGATGATTATAATGTCACAGCTTCCCTACTTGCCTATAATTGCTTCTTTGACACTGGAGTCTACAGGAAGGATGTTTTTTTCTACAAGTTCCATAGGACCAGGCCTCTGAGCAATCTTTTCATTCAGATCATCTGCCAATCGTGCTCTTTTCAGTTTCATCTGAGTTGCTTGTAGAGAGGGTTCCGCAAAGGTCTCTGGAAGAAAGGGGACACATTTTAAAAAGAACTAGACAATTCCCAACTCCTTTTTATGAACATTGGTTTTGATTTTAATTTTACAATGATATTTTCAACATCTAGATCACATTATTCATGCATTTCTAGAGAGCATTTGCTGACCATTTTAAATGGCTATCACAGTTCACCACAAGCTATGCATTTCTGGCACCGTACAATCTTTGCAGCTACATTTGTGTTTGAAGCAGAAATCAAAGTATATATTTCTGAAACAAGCAGATAAATATTCTTTATTAAGAGGTCTAGAAACACCACTCCACAGTTAATGTCCCTAATATCCACTTTACCTTAAATCAAAGAATGCTAAATATATAAATCGAGTAAATTAGATTTTATCAACACATATTTATAATTAGTTTTTCAAGGGAGATTCATTGGCTTTGTCTAAAGGTTTGGAATATATTCAAGTTCTGAAGCCAAATTGAGAGTTTTAAAATGTTCAGCCAGAAAATATGACATCAGGGTCCTCACCTTCAAGAATGTGCATTCTGACCAACTCTGATCTATCAGGTCTACTGCGTATCTTGTGCTTCAGAAAATTTTCAGTCTGAAGGAAAAAATGCATGAACATTAAATATACCACATTTACTGGCAATTCACCCAAAACAGTTCACTTTAAGGAAACATTTTTGGGAAATGACTTTCAGAGTACATGTCTTTATTGCAGTCCTGAACGGCTGTCATTGAAGGAAATTATTAAAATTCTTTGGTCACAGAAAAAAAGTAACCATCTGAGAATGTTTTGCAAGATGTTGCCTTACATCGGAAGATTATGTTTTATGTTTATTATTAAATCATTTAGAGAATACTACAGAACATCAGGTTCTTGGCAACTCACACAATAGGGGATAAAATGCAGACTTCTCCCCTTCACATTTTATAATCCAAGATCCAACTCATACAAATTTACTCTTTGTAGATGACGTATTTCAAACCTATTCCTCTACATAGTGACGCTAGTGAACAAAATGTGGTATAAATCTAATTTAGGATTCCTAGCAAGTCAGCAGTTACAACCACCAGACTTTATGGTGTTTTTGAACTGTTTGAATTTTTAAAATACAATAATGACTTCCCAATAGTGCAGTTTGCCCATTTTTAAGGCCACTTCTATTGAGCAGATTAAACGTGAATACGCAAAACACTTACCACAGGAAATACAAGTCAGCATTTCCCCCTGAATGTCATTAAGCAGCACTGAGTTTAAGCTGTTCTAAGATTGAGTCCTATATTGCATTACAATGAAACACACTGGCACCTATCATGGTAAACCATAAACCATGGCTTACTGTGAATGAGCAGTGTACTAATGCTCATTTTGTTGCGCCAGGAGTAACAAATCATGAGCCTTGGCTTAGAGTGACATGCAAATCAGTGCTCTGGGTTTGCTTCTACCAGACAAACCACAATTCGTAAGCCAAGAACAACCCTTGGCTTTACATCATTGTGGTTTGTTTGGGCAGAAAATGAATCTCGGCTGGGATTATCTACTGTAAATCTATATTCAGTGGAAGATGAGGGTGACTGGGGAAAGGGCTGAAGGATATTATAAGTAATCATACTGTTGCCTGTTTTTGGCTTTTTTGTATTAGTTACTGTAGGACTTTAAATTTCATTAAAAATGACCCCAAAATTTAGTTCCAGAGATTATAATCTAGTTTTGTTTCATCTTGTTTCACATATCTTGCATATCTCACCCTTTCCAAATGCAAATATATGTGAAGAATGAAGCAACACGTTTAAACTTGATTCCTTACCCTGGCTCTTTCCAAGCTCTTTATCTGCTCATGGAATGCAGCTGGGCTCTTCAAAGCTACAATGGAGAAGTAAAAGACTGACATGAAACTATCAAAACATACTGGTAAAGACAGATACTTTATACTCCTTGATATTTGTTTCTACTAACTAACATTGAATGTACTCTATCCACAGTATATGGCCTCCTCTTTGTTGCCCTCCCCCATCTGTCATAATGGAGGGCCTTTCGTTAGTAATAAGAAAACCTACATCTACCAATAAGTTCAATGAACATCATTAATATTGACTGGGTTCTAAAGGACCATGAGCAGAAAAATGAGGTGCTTGGATTAATTTCCCTCTATATACCAGTAAATATTAGAGTATGAGGTGACAATTGTGTAGAAACGGCAAACAGAAACCAAATATATGTGTATGGAGAATAATAGGTTGGTTCAGGTGTCTGCCTTACATCAACAAAAATAATGTTCATGCACTCTCATTATTCTCCCCTTTCCCTTGCATTACTCTTTTCCCATCCCTGCCAAAAGGGACTCACAGTTAGCACTTATTAGCTGACTGGCAACTTCACTTTCGCCAGGGATTGGTTGTACTCAGGAGTTCACAAACAGCATAATTTGGCCTGCTTCCTCCACATGCATATGAAGTTGAGCAGCCACCACCTTCTCAAGCATCTTGTTGAAAGGGGAATCTTTGTAACTGGGTGGTACTTAGAATCATAGAATCATAAAGTTGGAAGAGACCACAAGGGCCATCGAGTCCAACCCCCTGCCAAGCAGGAAACACCATCAGAGCACTCCTGACATATGGTTGTCAAGCCTCTGCTTAAAGACCTCCAAAGAAGGAGACTCCACCACACTCCTTGGCAGCAAATTCCACTGTCAAACAGCTCTTACTGTCAGGAAGTTCTTCCTAATGTTTAGGTGGAATCTTCTTTCTTGTAGTTTGGAACCATTGCTCCGTGTCCGCTTCTCTGGAGCAGCAGAAAACAACCTTTCTCCCTCCTCTATGTGACATCCTTTTATATATTTGAACATGGCTATCATATCACCCCTTAACTTCCTCTTCTCCAGGCTAAACATGCCCAGCTCCCTTAGCCGTTCTTCATAAGGCATCGATCCCAGGCCTTTGACCATTTTGGTTGCCCTCCTCTGGACACGTTCCAGTTTGTCAGTGTCCTTCTTGAACTGTGGTACCACCCAGAACTGGACACAGAACTCCAGGTGAGGTCTGACCAGAGCAGAATACAGTGGCACTATTACTTCCCTTGATCTAGATGCTATACTCCTATTGATGCAGCCCAGAATTGCATTGGCTTGATGCACTTGATGCAAACCTCTAGAATCCAGGGAGATCTCTTGGGGAGAGGGTGCACTACTGCCACCTCAAATGCAGAAGGCATTACCTACTCCTGCAATGAAGAATTAAATACCCTCTGGGCTTGCTCATTCAATACCCCAGTTGGACAAGGGTTAAACCTGCATGTGATAGACATCTTCAAGTATCCTCAAGCATCTTGTTTTGCATCATCAGGCCCTGCTATCTGAAACTGATGCCAAACATCCAGGCTTGAGGGGGATCTAAACACCTCCTCCAGAGCTGTATTATCAATGGCATCAAATAACTTTGCTCTAAAATGCCTTGCAAACTTGTCATAGCAGGCTTCTGAGGGTTCCAAGCCATTTCCACAGGGCAAGATCTTAACTCATTCATCACAGAAAACTCTGCTGGATGAATACTGGAGGATGCAATGGGGGCAGAAGTAAGCTTTCTTTGCTGATATCACCAACACCACATGGTGGGCTAGATTACATGCCTTTATAATCAGTTGTCTTGGTTATGAGACTTATGTCACTTGCACTCAAAGTGTCATCCACCCAGCCTACGCTGATATTGTATCAAGTACCATGGGGACAAACTGAGTGAAATCTGTCTCACCTACCACAGACACTCACATCATGGTACTGCATGCCAAGTTAGCTCCTTCACCCAAAATCAAATTGTAAATAAGGAATGGCAATGACCAACCTGGCATACAGCAACAGCACTACCAGCCTGGAGGACAGGTTGGTAGAACAGAAAAGGTCACAGACCACAATTAACTGCTTGCTATTATCTTCTCTTCATCCATCTGTGCTGCATCCCACTTTGCCACTGAATATCCGGATTGGGGCATCTCTTTCCCCCCGCCTCACCCACCTCTTCCTCCACCCAAACACATAAGCTATCCAATTCACAAACACACAAATGAAGGAAAAGTTTAGAAGAAGACATAAATAGGAACAAACTCCATGGAAAGCAAGCACTCTCAAAATTTGTCACAAGATAGCAAAGCTAAAATAAAACAATTAGCAGCAAACAAAGTGCATATGATGTTTCTAAAAATGCACACAAAAAGCCCATTTCCTACATACCCTAAGAGGCTTATATCTTTAAGGTTTATTGAAAGTGCAGTGGAAACAGACCCAAGCAGTCTACTAAAAAGTGCAACCCAGACTCTTGCCTTGGGCCACCTCTTCCCAAACCGCCACTCAGCAACCTTACAAAACCAGCCCCTCGTTTTAGCCTCTCACACCAAAAACCAACCCAGCTCCACATGATTAGGTTTTCCATTGTAACTTCCACATGTGTTACGCAGCTTTCTCATGTGGAAGGTATCTTTGGGTTCTGACCAACTGAATCATGTTTTAGAAACAGTCTATATCTCCAAGCAATAAAGGTTTTTTAGTTGCTTCTGAAGCAGTAATTCTAAATTGACATACAGACATCCTAATATTAGCTACTACAGAGACACATGACAATAAATCATTTTATTATTCATTGAATTTCTAATTAATCCATAATACTTCAATGAAGTATAGTATTGGTTTTAAACAAAAATCTGTATTTTTCCCAGTTTTTTTCTAAACTTAAAAATGGTAGACAAATTCCACAAAGGTGAAATATTTTGTGTGTGTGTGTGTGTGTGTGTCTGAGAAAGAAAAAGACAGTGAAAGCACATAATTTTGATTATCCCTTTGTTTTCTGGGGGGCATAAATGTTATTGGTTATTTCCTTTTGTCTTCAGCAAGAAGTCTGAGAATTCAGTGCTGCACAAGCTGCAAAAAATAAAATTAGTCTTACGTGGCATGATTCCCTGATCCACCAGCTGTTCTCTTGTCCGCCTTTGCTGTAGCCTTAGCTGAAGTACTGGCAACAGAAAAAAGGGAATAATTATTTGACAATCAGGAACGCAGTTTTACGAGTAGCTAAGTACAATGGGTGCAATCCAGAGAAAGTTAGAGGAATACATAATTCTCACTAAATTAATCGGACTTAAGCCCTACAGCTTAATGTTTCATTATGACCCCTTGTTTTCCATAGGATTTAGGTGCATCAACACAGACAGAATATGCTCCTTTCCACAGTGGAGTGGCACAGGCATTTTAACTTGAACTCATGCATTATTATATTGCATTGTGTTTTGATGGTAGTGGAATATTGCCAAGACACTAGGCAAATTATCTGCAGAAGATTTCTCTTTGTAAATGTCCATATCTGCAATCAATTCCTTAGAAGCTGGTGCTGTTAGTACAGGGAAGTCCCCAGATCAAATCTCACCCAACGTACTAAATGATTTAAGGGACGGCACTATTCTTTTAGCCCCGCATCTACAATACAGGGATTATAACACTAGTCTGTCAGGACTGTTGAAAGGATTACTAAAATGAAGTGTAAGGAGTGATTTTAACACTTAATACAAATTGGCCTGGGATCAGACTTTACCCCAGTCCACCACAATCATCTCACTCCCTATCCTACTCTTTTCCAGTGTCCTCAGTCATCCATACAGTAACATTTAATTAGAACCTACTAGCATGAAGTCCTATGTGAATAATCCCAAAGCATAGTTCTACCCCAGATCAAATCCAGGAATCATCCATGTGCAGGATTGTGCAGACTGGTTTTTACACACAGTGGCCCTACTCAAATGCTATGCTCCTGCATGAATGCCCATAAGCAGGGAGGGCTGACTGGGTAGGCAAAAAAAATGTATTTTCACATTCTACCATGCCTATGCACTGGCTCAGGAAAAGGTATTATTCAATCCAACCCACTATATATTTGTTATTAAAGAACTATCACTGGAAGTTTTGACATGTTCTGTTGTGTGCTCAGGGAATCATGCAGAGGTTAAAGATCTATTGTAAGGTTTCTGGTTATCCATTTTTAATGGGGGTATTTTTACATCTGCTTTTGGTCCAAACTGAATGACTGACTCTCCACCTACTTATTCAATTCTTATATTTCTGAGTTGGCATAACTCATTACAGGCTTTCTCAGTTATCACAACTCCACAGTTGTGTGTATGTCACATATAAAATGCCATGTGTGTGGCAAAAGGCGAATAAGTTTCTCTCACAGAGTTTTAAGAAAAAGACTGTTTCTCTGTTTTGAAAATTAGGTCACACCTTCAGGGCCACAGCAACCTTGCTTGCTTTTTAAATTTCCACTCAGCAATCAAATGACACTACCAACACATTTACAGGCTGGTTTAAATCAGTAACTTAGCCATGGTGGACCTGGTCCTGTAAATCAGCCTTCCCCAACAAGGTGCCTTCCAGATGTTGTTGGACTACAAACACCCCATCATCCTAGGACCTAGGCCAGGGGTCAGAAACCTTTTTCAACTGTGGGCCGGTCCACCGTCCCTCAGACCATGTGGTGGGCCAGACTATATTTTTTTTTTGGGGGGGGGGGAATGAACGAATTCCTATGCCCCACAAATAACCCAGAGATTCATTTTAAATAAAAGCACATATTCTACTCATGTAAAAACACCAGGCAGGCTCCACAAATAACCCAGAGATGCATTTTAAATAAAAGGACACATTCTACTCATGTAAAAACACGCTGATTCCTGGACCGTCCGCAGGCCGGATTGAGAGGGCGATTGGGCTGCATCCGGCTCCCGGGCCTTAGGTTGCCTATCCCTGACCTAGACCAATGTCCACACTGCCTGTGGCTGATGGGACCTGTAGTCCAAAACATCTGCCAGATACCACATTGTGGGAGGCAGTTACAAACTTTTAGACTGCAAGGATATCAATAGGTCTTAGTTCCTAGTCCAAGAATCGCAAGCCAAAAATAAATTGGTTCCGTAGATCTTGGTGTATGTTTTTTAAAGTTAGTTGTCAAAACAAAAAGATTACATCTTAATACTTCTCCTTGAGACTTGATATGAGATAAGAAAAGGGAATCTAAGCAAACAATTAATTTAAGCATCTATACATCCTCTCTTCAAATAAAGTCTTTTTGAAAAGGGATTTAACATAGGAAATATATATAATAAACTACATTGCATTCTCCTGCTTTTTCTTGATAGCTTATGAATGTATGTTTAGGATGTGAAGTTTCCATTCTACTTTTTTTAAAATGGAAACAAAACAAAAGTAGTTACCAGATGGTCAAAAGAAACTCAATACTGTAATTTTAGTCAAAACAAAATAAAAAAATTCCTTCCAGTAGCACCTTAAAGACCAACTAAGTTAGTTCTTGGTATGAGCTTTCGTGTGCATGCACACTTCTTCAGATCTGAAAGGAATTTTTTAATTTTGTTTTGACTATGGCAGACCAACACGGCTACCTATCTGTAACTGTAATTTTAGGACACTGTTTGTTTTTGAATGACAAACACTTTCAATGTGCAAAGTGTTTTCCCCCCAAAAAACATGATTTTCAGTATGATATCAATATATAAATAAGTTACTAGTCTAAAATATGAATTCTGTTGGTTCCATATTTATTTCATAAAATTTATATATCGTTTGATTATTTTTTAAAAAAATCCTTAAAGAGGTTTACAAAGAGAATTAACAAAATAAAATTATTGTTTAAAAATAATTGAAACAACTATTTAAAACATTCAAAAAATAGGCAATAAACTAAACAATATATCACCATTCTAGATAACTGTGTAGGCTTGTCTAAACAAAAATGTTGCACCAAAAATAAGTGTGTGTATAACAAACCTAGAAAACAATGCCATTCTATTATTCTAGAAAGGACCCCTCTCCTCCAAAAAGTGCCACATTCACACACAATGCTAAGTCAAACTATGGATTAGTCAAATGTGTGAGCTACCAGGGAGAGACTGCAGCTGTTTTGCTCCTCCCAAATCTTTCTAGCTAAATCCAGCACAGCAGCTAAATCAAGGTTTGGCTTAGCATGTTGCCGCAACTCTGGATTGTGGTTAAGTCCTCTCCTCCTTATGGCTCCCCTTCATCACCTACACACCACAACAGGACAATTACCTATTCACCCCTCAACAGCATACAAATCAATATGGCTAACCTGACCCAACAACTTACCCCCACCCCACAAACAAACAAGCCACGATGCAATCAACTGATACACTGACTTATTTGTTCAATAACCTGTGATTCAATTTTGGCTTAGAGTGGTGTGCAACTAGGCCATATTCTGCAGTGCAATGTTCCATGTAATGCACTGCACACTGCCTCAACACTGTCTCTACTAACCAAAATAAAGGAACTTGTTTGCATGCCCCTATTTGTAATTCTGATCCTAATAAATCTAGAGCACTAGGATTATAAATTGCGCAGCACACTCAGAATAGAGAACTTAGAAAAAAGCAACTCTAATTCTCCATGACTGGAAAGAGCACATAGTTAATTATTTCTAGTTCATGACTTTTGCCTTGTGTAATCACACATCTGCACCAACAAAATATGGGTCGCTATCTACAGTGGTGCCCCGCAAGACGAACGCCTCGCAATACGGAAAACCCGCTAGACGAAAGGGTTTTCCGTTTTGGAGGCGCTTCGCAAAACGAATTTCCCTATGGGCTTGCTTCGCAAGACGAAAATGTCTTGCGAGTTCCTGCGGGTTTCCCCCCCCTTTTCCCCCCTTTTCCTAAGCCCTAAGCCGCTTATCAGCTGATCCGCTGATAAGTCGCTTATCAGCTGATCCACTAAAAGCCGCTAAACCGCTAATAGCGCTAATCCGCTAAGCTGTCAATGGGCTTGCTTCGCAAGACGAAAAAACCGCTATACGAAGAGCCTCACGGAATGGATTAATTTCGTCTTGCGAGGCACCACTGTATTCTCTCACCCCTTCCATCTTTTCAGTATCTATAGCAAGGCTATTAGATGAGATCACAGAGCCTGGCGTGCTCTGGTCTGTGGGGTCACAAAGAGCTGGACACAACTAAACAACAACAACCAGTATCTGAGGGTAAAAGTTTCCTGCCACATTCAGTTATACACAAGTATGGTCAAATTTGTTGAAATTTATTTATTTATTTATTTTCTGACTTAAGTCATGGGTATAATCTTTTCTTATCTGCAGCAAACATTGGCCTAATAAGATGCTGGTTAACCACTCCATGCAGCTGTAACACTGAAGTGTAAATATGCAGCCTTTCTTTTCAGTCATAACTGCAGGGAATCTGTGAGGTCTGGACAGAAGAGTAAAATTAGCCTTTGATCATTTTGTGAAGAATACTTCAGATACCATCTCAGAACATTCTAAATTAGAGTGTTCAGTTCTTTCACTGGTATGAACATTAAGTCACTGTGAGAAGAGAAAGAGAGAGAGGAGAAATGGATTACACAGGAAAGTCTTTTTGGTTATCTCTACACTTACAGGCTAAAATCTCTAAGTAGGGTCAAGTAGTTACTGGACATGAAGGGCAAGGAATCCCCAGATCACTTTAAAAACCTTTTATATACACCTTTAGTAACATTTGCTTTTATAGCATGTTTAAAAGAACAAATACTTGAGCTAAGCCTGTCTCTTAACTTTTGAAGACTTGTTCCACCATGTGGAGAGCAACAGATGAAACTTACCAATGAAAACAAATTAATACTAAACTGTAGCTCATCTTTTAGAATAACATTTCAAAAATATATTTTTTCAGTTAACAGCACATTGAGCAATTCAATTGTGTTGCTGTGCCAAACATTTTTATCTAGTGTCCTGTTGTGAAGTATACCTGCTTACTGCAATGGACATGCCAGAAGATGCTGGTGCTCATTTTATAATGCAGCATGGGCTCAGGGTAGTATAAACACATCTAATGCCTTGAGTCTATCAGAAAGACTAGCACTTTAAAAAGCCTGCTGCCAAAAGCGACATGAGACGAGCAGAAATGATATTAGTTATGGGGATTAACAATGCATTTGCCATTGCCAGAAATGCAGTGCAAGCCAAGGTTCCAATGTGAAGGCTCCAGAGTGGGAACTATACCCCAAACAATATAATAAGAGCCATTCCCCAAATAAAATGAGACAAACTGAAATGTTGCCAAGTATATTTGTGTGTGTGTGTGTGTGTGTGTGTGTGTATACACACAGTCAAGCAACCTTTTTCATAATAAATTAGAGAGCAAATTGTTTGCCTTTTTAATTATTTCAAATTGCTCAAAGAGCTCTGATGTTGTTATAATCTCATACTTTTAAATACAAGCACTGTCATTATTCCAGAAGGTTTGTCACAAGGTTCTATTAAAATCTAATAAAATGTCCACCAGGATTATGGAATGTGTGCTTGTGTGCTGCTCATCAGTTAGCTTTTTAATCTCTCTCTCTTTTGTGTGGTATTAAACGTCTGCTTGTGTTAGTCACCTCAGTGGTTCACTTTTGAACCAGAAAACTGGGGTATAAATATTTGTAATAAATTAATCAAGAATACAAGGTGAATTACTAGGTTTTAGGCCTATAGTTGGTACTTTTACATTTGCATGGATATCTGCCATATTTTGTTTGTTTCTTATCTGAGTTTTACCTATGCTACAATGTGATGGGATGCAGGTGGCACTGTGGTCTAAACCACAGAGCTTAGGGCTTGCCGATCAGAAGGTCGGCGGTTCAAATCCTCACCGTTGCTCTGTCCCAGCTCTTGCCAACCTAGCAGTTCAAAAGCACGTCAAAGTGCAAGTAGATAAATAGGTACCGCTCCAGCGGGAAGGTAAACAGTGTTTCCATACGCTGCTCTGGTTCGCCAGAAGCAGCTTAGTCATGCTGGCCACATGACCCGGAAGCTGTACGCCAGCTCCCTCGGCCAGTAAAGCAAGATGAGCGCCACAACCCCAGAGTCATCTGCGACTGGACTTAACAGTCAGTAGTCCCTTTACCTGTACCTTTACAATGTGAATTATACCATGATCCCACAATTCCAATTTCTCAACTTGTTCTTCTCAAACAGCACCCCCAGCCAACCCCATGGCACTCTGTTTTTAAATAGTTGAGCACTCTGGGAAACAGTATGTGGTATGTCATGGAGATCAGCTGTTAAAAAAAAAATAGAGAGAGCTAGTGCAAATCCCTTGTTTAACTTGCTGCAGTTCCACACACAGTTACCTGGGAGTAAGTCCCATGAAAATAAGACTTACTTCTGAGTAGATGTTTACAGCACTACGCAGTAGTAGCTCTTTGTGCTCTTATGTTTTTATTCCACAAGACTGCCACAACTCACATAAATGTATTGATTGGCAGAAAAATGGTAGCTTGCCCAAGACCAAACTACCATTCAGTTCACGTTGCAATGGGGATTTCACAAATGTCTCATTCACTTACACATTACTCTATGTGACACCTCTGCAAAGTTGCCATCAATAGTTTCTGATCTTGCTAGGAAGGACATCCCAAAGATCCGAGGTGACCAAAGTTAAAACCTTGCTACTAAGAGTTTATTATTTTATCATACATAATAAGCCATATGGACTAGAGAGTGATCTGATGATGCCACCTGATGCAAGGATTCATACTTGTGGCAATCAAAGAAAAATGGTATTTTCTATCCTTATAGTGTTATCTGTACCAAGGCTTCCCAAAACAAGCTTTATTTAGATGTGATTCAAATTCTAATACTGTACAATAAATGCAACGTAAGAAATAAATGAAGCAATAAAATACAATTGAAAATCATAACATATAGAAGGGCTGCAATATGTCTGAAATTTTCCAGATTTGAACCTCGTAAATATCATCTGAGCGGAAATTGCTTGAATGTCTGGGAAAACTTCCTTTAAAATATATGTTCCTCATCTTCTTTTTTTTGTTGAGATTTTGCAAAAAGAAGCTCAACAACTTTGTCTGGATTTTCACTTTTTGAAATATGGCAACCCTAGCATATAGCACAGTGCATTATAATAGCTACAACAGGCAGAAAAGAATAACTAAATAGTCCACCAAGATCCTCAGCAATTATAAGGAACTATTTAATTCCAGCTCCAATGAGTTTTGTAGCATGTTCTGTTCAACTTCTGTCTGTGTTTTTAAATGTGTCATCTAAAATGTCCAGCTGCATTTTGAGTGTACAAGTATTATAAACACTGTGATTTATAATGTGGGATTCACTGGCATATATACACATATCAAAAGAAATATGAACAGTGGGGGGAAGCAGGACACAAAGTGTAAAGCATGTATTCTCTTTACTTTTAAAGCAAGATGGGCTGTTGTTGTTTAAAGAAATAGATAGACTTTCCCCTGCAGGCATCTTAATTATAATTTAATGTAACTTTATTGTCCATCTGCACAAACAATAACTAGGAATCAGTTTAGCCTTGAACTGTTGCCACCACACCAAAAGAAGAGGTGCTGAGAGAGCTTAAATTACTGTCATGCCATACCCTCCAACATTTCTCTGATGAAAATAGGGACATCCCATTCCATAATGATAATTTTGCCGTTTATACCCCACACATCTTAATGGGTTGCCCCAGCCAATCTGGGCAGCTTCCTATGTATAAAAAAACATAATAATACATTAAACATTGAAAAAAATTCTATACAGCATTGCCCTCAGATGGCTCGGGGGTCGGGTAACTCCATACCCTCAAACATTTCATCCTAAGGAAAAGGGGGATATTCCAGGATCAAATCAGAAACCAGGACATCTTCTCTAAATCTGGGAAGTCCCTGGAAAATAGGGACACTTGGAGGGTCTGCAATGCACTCTATGTATGGCTGCCTTTGAGGCCCAGAAGCTGCAGGAATTGCAAAATGCATTACAGAAAGAATTGTACTGGTTGCCAATTAGCTACAGGGCTATGTTCAAGCTGCTGGTTCTGGTGCATTAAAGTCCTATAAAGCATGGGACCAGAATACTTGAAAGATCATCTCACCCCTTATAAACCCAACTGAGAGGTCCGGAGGGTGACAACACAAAAGTGGGCCTTTTTTGTGGCAGCTCCCCACTTGTGGAATGTTCTTCCCAGGGCGGATGGCCTAGCGCATTTGTTACATATCTTTAGGTGCCAGGCAAAAACAATCTGTGCCCTTTTGAACTGTGAGAGGCATTGTTTCCGTTTGTTACTATGGTGTGCATTTTTTGTGTTACGTATTTTAAACCGCCCTGCGATGCATTGATAAAGGGAAGTATAGAACTTTTAATAAATAAATGAATAATTTGCACTCTGTGAGCAAAGGCCTCCTGCAGATACCATCTTATCAGGAGGTTTGTTCCACATAATATAGGAATCGGGCACCTATTCTTTGCAATTCCCTCCCATCAAATATCATACAGGCAACCTCTTCATTGGGGTTTTTTTGGCAGCTAGTGAAGCCCTTCCTCTTTCATCAAGTCTTTCAAGTCTTTCCCAGCCTGCGTTTGTTTTGGAATTGTTTCTAGATGTTTTCTTTTACTGTTTGTGTTTGCTGTCCTAGGCACCATTGAAATATATATTTAAGAATAAACCAATTCATAAATAAAATATGCAGCATGGATTTACAAACAACAAAATGAACAGACACACAATTCTCACATAAACCCCCCAGGAGATAGTGTTGTCATCACTGCTGCAGGATGCATGTTGCAGCAGACAGGTGGGAGGCTTTCTTGAGAGGAACCCCATAAATGTCATAAATAGATAAATACATTTATTCTGGGTTACAGCCAGCTAATTTGGATCCATCCACAAACAGCTGTGCTTTGAACAGTTAAAACACCGCTCTTGGTAAAACTAATTGTGCTGTAGTTTGGGAAGTCACACTCTTTGCCAACAACAGAAAAGTGTGTTGAAGACCTATTCGATTCATCCACTAAATAACCAGCTGCAAACCACAGCAGGTCTAATTGCAAGAAATGAAACTCAATTTGGCAACCATTTCTAGATATGTGCTCTGAGTGATAAATTTTAGCTTCTTTTTTCCATTTGTGTGTAGTGCAAGAGTTTACAGTGGTGCCCCGCAAGACGAATGCCTCGCAAGACGAAAAACCGCTAGATGAAAGGGTTTTCCGTTTTTCGATGCGCTTCGCAAGACGAATTTCCCTGCGAGTCTTGCGTGTTTTTTTCGCTTTCCCCTTTTTCTAAGCCACTAAGCCGCTAATAGCCTCTTAGCCGCTAAGCCGCTAATAGCGCTAATCCGCTAATAGGGTTGCTTTGCAAGACGAAAAAACCGCTAGACGAAGAGACTCGCGGAACGGATTCTTTTCGTCTTGCGAGGCACCACTGTATTTCTCCCTGCCCCCCCAAACTGGTCATATTCAGTAGATAGTGTGTCTGGAAATGGAAATTTGCTTAAGGGATGCTGATCCTAGCAGTTGCTATTAATTATAAAATTGAAATTTTTGTGAATCTCCTGTTACATGTAAGAGTTTGTTGGTATTTGCATGTGTGCATGCATGTGTATGAACAACAGGCAATCCCAGATCTTGTCGTTTTATCATTATATTTTTATTCTGCTACTTTGGATATCATTTTTATAGTAGGGATGGGGGTAGGGATGGGGGCTTAAACTTGAGTACACTAAAGAGATATGAATTTCAATCTTGGTCAAAATTTAATCTTCCATCTTGCACTATATTCCGTTCTTCAACAGAAGGTAACCAGCTGCAATGAAGTAAAGTAGTAAGAGCTTAGAAAAACAGGTTTTCCAGTATTTGACTTTGGACATTTACAGAAGGCACTACAGCTGTTCTTCTTGCTGCCATGGAAACGGTGCAGAAATCTGGTGAGTTCCTTTGAATTTATCACAGTTGTTACAAAAACGATTTCCCCACCTTTAAAAAACAATAAATAGAGCAATTTTTCCACTTTGGCAATTGCTCACAATGCAATATATGATGCTGTCCTAATGTTGGACCAAATAATTTATTGTGTGGCTGCATCAATTAGAATGAGTCTAAAAGTGCAAAAAGAGAGATGAAGTACCGTATTTTTCCATGTATAAGACTATTTCCCCCCCTAAAAAATAATGTCCAAAATTTGGAGGCATCTTATACACAGATAGATCTCCCCCTGTTTTCTTAAATCGGAGGCCCCTAAAATAGGGGGTGTCTTAATACATGGGGGTGTCTTATAGACACAGAAAAATACAGTATTTGAATATTGAAGATCATGCCTATTTTATACAGACAGCTAAAAATTCAGTTGAAAATGGAAACATTTCTAACAACTCACTGGGTTTTGGAAATTTGGTCGCTAAGTATTTCAAGAGTACATAAATCCAAATTTTGCCCTGTATATACAGATTGTAATTATGTTGTTGTTGTTGTTGTTGTTGTTGTAAACTGATTCCAGAAAAAGATGATAGACTTGCCTTCATTTAATTAAATTCAACATCTCAAAAATTAGAATGCACATTATAATCTTTTAATTGTTCACGATACAAGTTTGCAAAAGGTCATAAAATATGTGGTTTTTGACTCCCTCTTACTCATCTTGCATGCTTCCAAAATAACATATCTGTTAACAGTTATAACTGAAATGCTATTAACTCAGCAAAGGAAAAAAGAGCTAAAAGTGGGAAGCAGGGCTCCCTTGGGCTTTGCAGGCAGCTCCTTTATGATCACCTGAGCTTATCCCTTGATTGACTCAAGGCAAAATCCCACCTTCCTAATCAGTGAAATGCAGAATATGATGTGATCCTTCCCACGTGGGTTACTTAGCTGTTCTTCTAGGATATAACCCTGTATTGAACATTTACTGTGATGATCTAGGATCCTACTCAATTAGCAATCCACTTTCTACATTAGCAAGAGGTTGGGTTAGATGACCACTGAGGTCCCTTCCAACTCCATGATTTTAAGATACTCTGGTGTATAATGAAATGAAATAAACTTAATAGGTTGAAGCTGTTCAAGAATATATTGTCACACTGACATCAACCCAGATGTATTTTCCCTAGCTTTTCTATCAACCTATAAAATGCAGATTCAGTAAAACTTAAGTCTCAAATAATGGCAGAATGCCAGGGTATTCTTTTAGTTTTACATGGAGAGAGAGATTTTCCCTGCTTTCATTAAACAGAAAATCCCAGTAAAGTGCCTATGACTTGTAGCAAAAACATTTACAGGGCATTCTTATGCCTAGAAGCCCCAGTTTAATCAATGTGGCTTGCTCCTTAGCATTTAGGATATCCTTAGGTGTTTAGGATATCCTATCCTTAGTGTTTAGGATAGAAGCCATAATCCTTGTCACCCAAAGGTGTATTACTTTTTCACACTAGTAGCTTTCAGGGCAAATTGTGACAATTAGTAAAAAATATTGTATTTTTCAACAACAAATCACACAGAACTACTGTAAACATATTAAGATTAACATGAAATAGCAAAGAGCCAATGGATTTTTTAAAGTTGTTGTTAATTTCCAAAGAAAGACTGAAATTTATGAAAACAGTGGATAGATAAATAAAATAAATCAAAATGATTGTGCTTGGACCAATATAGGCTTCATCTCTGTAAGTCACTCCAAAGGGTTAACATCTTTATGGATTAACCTAAGACATCTGATACTAAGAGGATTCTACTTTCTGCATTTTTTTATTGTCAAAATCTTCATCGGCTTGTGCATTAATGAATGCTCTTTGTAAAATCCTTTTCTGCCCCATCAAGAAAGATTTCAAGATGAAGGGTGATAGAAGATGCCAGCTCACCATTTTAATGAGTTATCATTCTGCTCCAATTTTGATGGGGGGGGGGAGAGAGAGAAGCCCAGTAATTTAGAATTTCTGTATGGTAACTCACTAAAAATGAGTACAGAACCATGACCGGTATAAAGCACAGATTTTTTTTTAATATCGTGATTTTAAAAAGTGCAACCGAACCCCTTTACTGGAAACAATTTTAAATGGTTTGTTAAAGATCCTGGCAGCAGAGTTTGAGGGGTAAATTAATATTGATAGTTATTATCTGTATGTTTACTAAATGCCACTAATTACAGTTTGTAAGATAAAAGCAGGAGGGGGGAAGATAAAAGGATGGAAGGGGTGTCCAGAGCACTGTCTAGTCCTTTGGTGTTGGATGAGTTTCCAATAGTAAGGCTAATTTACTAACTGTGTGGACAAAGGGGCTCGGATTGATCAGGGTGATGCCTTGCGCTCTGGACCCTTGTCCCTCTTGGTTGATAAAAAAACTACCAGGGAAGAAACAGCTGGCTGGGCCAGGGAGGTGATTAATGTCTATCTGTGAGAAAGGGTGGTCTCTGCCTGCTTGAAGGAGGCAGTGGGTAAAAGCACTCCTCAAGAAACGCAGGCAACCTGGGACATCTCTGAGTCCTCAGAGGAGTCATCAGAGATGGCTGGAGAACTCATCCTATCCACCCCCTCTGCTATCTGACCCAAAATTTCCTGATCGCCCTTTTTTTTGATGATGATGATTAAAATAACTGCGGTCCTAAGGCTGGAAGGTGATGGGCTGCCAGCCAAGGGGAAAGATCCCATGGTCCAAGACAGACTTGGAGCCATCCCAAAAGCAACCTGGTGTGAAGCTGGGCAGGATGCAAACTGGGGAAAAGTTGCTCTGACAGCTTAGTTGACCTCTTTTCATTTACTTTTTCCTGCCCAGTGGAGCAAGTGGGAGGGGACAACATGCATGGATATCCTTCCTCTGCAGGAACAGTAAGTTTAGAAAACACATATTAGGGATATATAAGAACATGCTAGCTGCTATGTACACCTTATCGTTCTGTTTCCTCCAATATGGCGGTGTTGTTTCCATCCTGTCATACCATTCTCAATAACCCTGTACTAGCCCTCAGGATCTTTTTGGATGCACTGATACTAAAAGCTGCACTAAACTGTAAACAATCAACTGTGAGGAGTCTGTAACACAATTAATTTAGATTTCTAACCCACCTGATTTTTAAGGCTCAAGGTTAACTACAATGCAAAAGTTGAAAAACATCTTTCTGTAATAGTTAGTTGATTATCCTTGGTTTTAAATGCATAGATATTGTCATTATGAACCGTTTTGATATGTTTTTTGATATAGTGGTATATAAACATTTTTAAAACAAACAAACAAATATGTATAAGATATCCAAGTAAATCAAAATAAACCCACATGCTAAAAGTTGGGTCTAACAGAAAGGTCTTCTGAATGGTGTTGAAGTTCAGGGTACATTTTAAAGGGATGGAAACTCCATATGTAGAAAGGAACTGGATATTATGAGAATGGTGGTAGTATGAGATTAGTCTGGCTTAAGTATATGGGGCCCAACCCCTATATATTTTTGGGCTCTACACACAGAGACAAAAATCAACACTTTGAATTTGTTCCCTGAAGCCAGAATGCCACTACAGACGCTAAAGCACTAATCAAATGAAGATATTTCTGCTTGACCTGACTGTCAAAGATTGGTCCACCATGTTCTTTACCAACAGATTCCTTGGTCATGACGCTCACTGGGTGAGTCTGTGTCAATCACTACCTCTCAGTTTAACCTACCATGCAGGATTGCTGTGAGGACAAAATATACATATACACCACCTGAGCTCCTTGGAGGAAAAGTGGGATACAAATGTGATAACGTTAAAGGGCATGCCTTAAAATGATATAGACATGAATAGCATTTGAAAGATGAAAACAAATGCTGACTTCTACACCCTGACATCTGGTTTATACAAAGCTCCCTGCA